>NC_064443.1:1212121-1515151 GCF_023343835.1 Lagopus muta | reverse complement strand
TGCAACATGTAAGATCTGTGAGCTAGGAGCTGAATTCCAGCCATCAAAATGACCAGGAAAACATGAAGTTTCTGGGATAGCCAAGATATGCGTCAGATACTGGCGCCTCAGTCGAGAGCCTGAGTGGCATGCAGGGTTATAAAAGGCAGTTTATAGGAGAACAAATGAGTATAAATGAGTTTACAAGACTGCGAGCTTTGGAACAGCTGTGGTGAAGCTGAGGCATGACAGCTTTTCAGAAGATATCAGAAGGAATACAGAAATGGCTGTTGGAGTTCTGTTTGCAGGTGATATTACATAGAGATCCATGGCTGAAATGTTCTTCCAGCTCGACATAAATATTTTGTAGCAATATTCTGTAGATCATACAAATCAAAATTCAGTGTTTAATTTTTTCTGTACACTTAATCCCACTTTTCACATGAGGTTATTTATTAACACTCTGTAAACAAAGCATTGTATATTTATTTGTGTCGTTCAGATGAGAATCTTACTTTTTTTCCAAAATGGAAAGTCACCTATTGCTTTACATTTTATTATTGATTCCTGCCTTTGCATCATCAGACTTTTTGGTAACACATGTCAGAAACATTAAGGTAAGTAGTCAACCGTGTGTGCTGCTCCCATTCTTCGTAGATTAACTTCCTGCCATTTATCATCATTTTCCAGGGAGCTCGTACAGTGCTGCCACCAGGAGATTTCTGTTCTCTGTTATCGAGGAACACCAGCTCAGATTTGGGTCTGGAACTTTAATCAGCCTCAGTTTTGAATCAGCTATGAAGAAGCTCTCCTATCTCTCTTTTTCAAAACATCACTTTCCTCTGTTTTCCCTGTCATTGCTGTATAATAGTAAAGTGTTCTAGAGCTTTTACATTCAGATGTATAAAAGATTCATTGCTGCCATATAACTCATTATAGCACCTGAATGGCAGTGACAGTGAAAGATGCCTCCAAAAAGAAGAAATGTAACAGGAATGTAACGTGGCATCCTGATAAACATTTCCGTGGCCCAAGTGACTTAGTAGGATTTTTCTCAAGAGATTTGTGTTAGCATAACATGAAATGTATCTGTGCCCCACATTCTGCTTTTGGCAGATCTCTGAATAAGGCAGTGTTTCCTGATATTCTGAGTAATTATCTTCATTTAAGTTGCAGACCACTACTCTGTAAATGGCTTTCCTCTCCCTCAGCGGTTAAATCCTATGAAAATTACAGAGGGCAGATCTCTTCAGGGGGGATTGTCAGTTAGTGGGTGAACAGGGCAAAGCAATTGGCAGTCAGTCTCTTCTGATGAAGTTATCATCTTTGCCAAGACTCTTTCTTTGAAAATAGGATAATAACATATCTAACTTTTTGAAATCACCTTGAGATTTACAGCTGCAAATTAGAAATGCCAACGATTCTTATTTAGCTCATACTTATCCCAGATATAATGTATTTTTTTCCCTCTCAATTTCTATACCAACCGTAATTCTCTCTATGCCTTACAGTGCTAAAGCCTCCCTAAATAGATGACCAAGGCTCAGTGCTATGTTCCATCTGTAAATGCACAGCACTTCAGAAAAGATGTTTGATTCTGCCAGTTTATGCTATGTATTTTTTGCAAATGTCATTTTATTGAAATGGAAACAATTGTTGTGTGTTGTGATGGAGTCAGTCCAAATCTCTGTACTAGCCCTTTTGAGCAGGTAGTTCACCACTGATGGGTGGTGAAAGATGTCTGCAAGTCTATCTGGTACATGGGTGATGACCTTCAAGTTGTCAGAGCTACAGTCAGATAAACTCAACTGGCAGAGCCAAGTCTGCTGAAAACTGAGGAACAAGCAAACAAACAAAAAACAACAAAACCAACCCCAAATCTAAGATGCCTGAGTACATTTGTACTTCTTTTTATATACACATAACTATTAAGGGCGGATTTTTTTTTAATTTTCATTTTTTAAATAAAACTATTCAAAGCATTCAGTGCACGGTGATGCAGCTTTCCTTCTCCGACCCTCTCCTTCTGGCAGCAGCAAGACTCCTGTGTAATTTAGCATAACTTAGTTGAGCCATTCTCTCTTCTCTGTGATTTCCAATTGGCATCACTTGCAATGATGGAATCTGTAATGTTGTTGTTGATTTGAAAATAATTTTTTATGCCTTATTTTTCCTATGCATACATAGAGGTTTACATAAATATGTTGTGTAGCCATAGGTCCCTTCAAATTAACTGTACAGTCTTTGCTGAATCTCTTAGTCACGCTGTATTTTAGTTTCCCAAGCTATAAAATCACGGTTTCTTTCAGTAAGTACTGTAATGGAAGCCCTCTTTCCCCACCCTTTATTCTTGGGAGTTCAAATTTCTTTTTTCCTCTACTTTTGGGTTTTAGTAGATGTTTTGCATCTGTATTTTTTGCTGTTGCCACAGCAGAGCATTCTACAAAAGAAGAATGAATATCACTGTCATTAACTAAAAGAAAAACTTTCCAATAGTTGGTGCTACTGGCAAAACTGTGGAAACACTTGGAAACATTGTAAATGTGACTTCTGACTGTAATTACACAAGTCAGGGAAATCCCATTTCTTTCAGAATTGCATAACACTTTTTTTAATGGGATGTTACCGTTTTCTGCCTGCAGAGCTCGAAATGACATCAGCATAAGCGAGGTCTCTAGCTTTCCATCTAAGTGAATCATTAAGAATGAGAAATATCACAAAATAGCAGAACCAGCTCATCTGGCCCCGTGTCAGATCAGGCTCTGTTCAGGCAGGCAGCCCAGGATGATGGGGTCTGAGTATCTCTGCCCAAGATTCGCCCAAGCCACGATACCTTTCACTGGAAGATTTTCCTCTGTTTGCTGTTTCAGCGAGAATGACAGCGTAGCACTGAAAATATTGACAGAATCAGAGCAGAACTCATTCAAAACTACTGTGGAACCTGTAATTTTGCTAAAGAACGTTCACATCAGCAATTCAGGAAAAATGAAATGCATGTGAAGTATTAGTTCAGATAGTAGTAGTCAGAATTGCGGGATTTGTAGCTAAAATGTAACACGTTTTTAAGAAAAGGGTGCAGAACAAGCAGACTTTTCAGATACTTTCATTTTTTTGTTTCTAAGGTCTATACTTTGGTTTGTGGTTGGTTTTTGTTTGTTTGTTTGTTTGTTTGTTTGAAGAAGATGAAATGATTGACTGTAATGAGAGTATGGATACAGAAAAGACAGATTTTGTAAAGGAGTGATTTGAAGTGGTGGGTACACAACACAGGCATTAAAAAAGCCCACATCAGTTTGTGAAGCAGGGGAGACGTGCATGCAGAAATCACCTGTGTGGCAATAGCAGTTTGAAATATGGATTGCCAGACTCTTATAGAACTAGAGAAGCTTTCTCCAAATCCCTGCATTACCACTGACTTTATATATAAAGTCCTGGGGGAAAAAAAAAGAAGAAAAGAAAAAAGAAAGAAAAAAACCCCAGTCTTGTGTGTCTGTTTTCAGCCTGTAGAAGTCCTAAATGTGAAAAGTAACAAAACCCATGGATGTGCCCAACATACATCTCTGATCTGATCTCTCTGCGTCCTTACTGCTCTGTTCAGTGGAGTATGCAAACACGAAAAGAAAACTTGTACAAAATGTGACCCATGAGGCCCTTGGAGCCAGATGAGATAAGGATTTGCAACCAAGATTACGGGAACGCAGTTACACAAGACACTATCGTAACATGAGTTCCCAAGTATGTTTCAATCCTGTTATCTCTTTCAGGTCATGAGAGCACGTGGTATTTCTGTAGAGCTGCTGATATTTGCAGTCATTCTGAGAAAGAGCAACTTTCTTTTTCCCCTCCATGCAGCCTTTCAGAGTATGCTCTCTCTCTGTGAGCCTGCTGAATTGCCATCTGATGTGTTACTGTTAGAGTGAGAGGCTGGTGGGGTGGAACGGGTTAAAGCATCAAGATCAGTCTGCCTGATGACTGGAGAGTGTTTGTGACTGAGTATGCAAACCATTTTGTATGCTTTGATATAAAACCTATTTATCTCCCAAAGGAAAATGAGTTGGAAAAGACAAAATACATACCAAAAGGCCTGAAAAAACATTCCCAAGAAGATGCCTAAATGAGGCTTTCCTACTTTACTCATGACTTTTTTTTCCTTTTTTCTTCTCTTTACAGAAGCGAAATTCTGATAATGACTTGGTGAGTAGTCTTCTCTTATATGAAGGGTTGGTTCTGATCAGGCCATGGCTAAAGATTGTAAGTGACAAGAATATTCTTCGCAGAAGATTTCTCTGAGTCCAGTCTGAGCAAATGGGCATTCCTGGCTGTGTGGAACGTGAGAAGGAGCCCAGAGCTGCTTGGTTTAGGCACTAAGACTAACAAGTCTGTACTTTTCAAAGCTCAGACCGGGAGTCCTGCACAGGGAAGGAGTGTGAACAAATAATTTGCAACCTCATGTTGTATTTTAATAAATAGCAGTGTCTCTAACACTGTTTTTATTTTATGTTGTAGTTATTTCTAAGGAAGTCAAGAGACTGCATCTCTGAGGCTGATTCCACTTGGCACCTGGATGCCACTTCAGCAATGCTGAATATGTTTTGATCTCGGGGGGAGAAGTTCTTAATAACCCACCAGAGATCAGGCCCTGCACAAAACTCACAAGCTTCTTTTCATTGCTGATTATGTTGCAATCAGATCTTGTTATTGCAGAGCTGCCTAAAGAGGCACATGCACTGTTACCTATGTTTTCCTGCAGTCTCAAGTAACCTTACTCCTGAGCATTCAAAACAAACAAGTCATGCCGAACTCATTTCATTTCTTAAACAGGAATGAGCCTCAGTGGTGAGGAAATTGAGGATAATGAAATGGGATTTGAAACTCATCTGGAAATGGTTAGATGTATTTTTATACAAGACGAATCCTTCCATCCCTGCTCTGGGAGTCAGCCACTTGGTTGATATTAGCAGTGCAGTGCTGACTACAGAAGTCTCAGTCTCAGTCTCAGTGGAGAGAAAAAGCAATTCTTACAGTGGCATCATCTTTGCCAAGGTGGCAGTATTTTGTTAAAGGGGCTGTAGATATGACTCATAGAAATAACTCTGTCAGTTCTGTAGACACCCAAGGAAACACTGCTGTGTCCCATGTCTTATGATTAGGTCTTCCTGTTTCACTTTGGAATGATAGAATCTCCTGCAGTAATTTCTTTCTATAAAATCATGACAGACATGTGTAACAGCTGGCTCTGTTCTTTCATCTTCAATGTACAGGTTGTCAATGGGATAGAAATATACAGAATGAAAATTGATAGCAAAGTGACTTCCCGATTTGCCCACAACGTCATCACCAGTCGAGCTGCCAATCGTGGAAATGCACACAAAGAAGTCTTCTTCGATGTCGAGCTCCCCAAGACAGCCTTCATTACCAACTTCAGCATGTGTGTACATTTTATAATTTTCTTACAGTAGCCAAGCCAAAAAGTTCAGTTTTAATTGGCTGTTTGATAGATTGAGTAATTTTCTGATATTGTTAACTTCAGATGCAAGATACTTGGAGGTAGGCAAACATCTATAGAAAAAAGTGACTGATTTTCAGTTATGTCTCTTTGTTATCATGGACCTTGGGGAATTGGAGATCCTCTCCATGGATACACTCACCTTTTCAGAAATATCACTTGTTTTACTCTGCTGTTATCAAACCCCAGAAGTTCCATCACTTAGTTGGCATTCCATTACTGTAATTGGCATTACAATTTAATTTCTTTCTTCACGTTGAAAGTGTGCAATTGAGAGATAGGAAATAGAGGAAATTATTCCTTAAATTTGTGTCTTTAGATTCAGTAATATGCAATTTTCACACTTTTATTAGGTTTCAGCTTAGAAGTGTTCATCTCAGCTAATCACACTAGCCCTGTGTTCTTTTCAGTGAAAAGAAACAGATGCTTTTAGGGTACAATCACTCTAAGTTATGCTAGAACTTTTATTTTAGGATGAGATTCATCTCCTGTGAAAAATGCTTGCTTATTGGTGTGAGTAGTCTATGGATGAAATTTTCAGCTGTGGACACCTGCATTTGGGCAGATGAGTCTCATCCAGAGAGTCATCCTGCTGTGTGATGAGATAGATGGGATGAGATAGATGGGATGGGATGAGACAAGATAAGACGAGACGATCAAGCTGCTAAAGTGCAGGTGCAGGGTGTGTTGCTGTCAGCCTAGTTTTTAGATCTAATTCATTTTCAAGAACAAAAATATTTCAGATTCTGTTCAGTGCTAAGCACAGAGCTCTTCATTCCAGGTAAAGCCTCTGGAAAGACTTGTTCATTTGTGCTTCATTACTTGTGCTCAAATCTTGGCAATTGCAGGATCCTGAAAATGCTTTTGAGCAAACCAATTAATAAACAGAGATTATAGATTATGCAATTATATAATATATTATATGCCTATAATAACTTTCCATATATCAGTGCAAGCCAATCAGCTAAATAAGGCACTTTTTCACCCACAGGACAATTGATGGCATCACTTATCCTGGAAATATAAAAGAAAAAGAAGCTGCCAAACAGCAGTATGAGAAAGCAGTTTCAAAGGGACAGACTGCTGGTCTTGTCAAGTAAGAATGATGTCTGGTGTGGCTTCCATGCCATTACCCTGTAGGAAATTGTGAGATTCATATCTTGCTCTGGCATATTTCTGAAGCTTGTTTTCTTATAGGATCAAGAGGACAAGTATCATTAATTTAGAGTTATTTTAGCATAAATTATGAAGAAGGAAATACAATTTCTGGCAGGTAGTATCTGCAGTTAAGAAAAGAAGGTTTCTGCGTCTTTCACGTGATGTGCATATCCAGTTCTGGGACAAAGCTCCTAGGAAAACTTGGATAAACTCTATGCTGTTTGATTATGACTTTAGCAACTGATGAAAATTCCCATCTTTGTGTTACTTCTTTTTAAAAATTGTACTGCACCAACCAAATGCAAGCAAGAAATATTGTGAAAGAGGATGATTTTTTTCTTACCCCCTTAAACATAGGGCTTCGGGAAGGAAAACAGAAAAATTCACTGTTTCAGTCAACATCGCAGCAGGCAGTAAAGTCACTTTTGAACTCACATATGAAGAACTACTGAAGAGGCAATTTGGAAAATATGAGATGTTCATCAAAGTAAAACCGAAGCAGCTTGTCAAAGATTTTGAGGTAGATGTCAAATTTAATTCTGCAGCTTAAGAGATGGTGAGATTCTGTACATATGTAGAAAGAGGAGTACCGTGATCATTCCTACTGGCCTACAGCTGGACTGAAGGCCCCATAATATCCATGTGGGGAGTCCCCACCAATATGCTTTACTGCAGATTTTGATTGATGGGCTTCTGAGCTAGCTCAGCTAGTAAGCCTCCAAAAGAAATGCCATACAGAAAACTGAAAAGCTGTTAAGATATTTTGGAGCAAAATAACTTTTATAATGCCTTCATAGTATCACTACAAAAATATGTCTTTCTCACATCATTATAAAAATATGTTGTGCTAAATTACAGTGATGCATATATTGCATTCTAGAACACTGGCTTTTCTGTGCTAAAACTTGTCTTTGATCACTTCTGTCTGCTTTGTTAAAACTCAGCCTTACCGATCAAATGTTGTGTAAAAATCATTACAAAACTCAGTACCTGTATGTTTAAAAGCATTATTTCAAACATATTAAGATGAAAGGCAAACTGAAATATATATCAAACTTGGCCATGGCTCACAGCTGGATTATATTTTTGAAGGACTTAGGTATTTGACATTTGACAAAATTCCACCAGCTAACCATTTTACTAACCATTTCTATAGAGCTTTGTTTGTTTCTAATTTGTCTTTTAAGTTCTATGTAGAAGATATGTTGGACTGCTGTTATTAATTACAGAAGTAAACTTGTTTTCCTTTTAAGAAAATCCCTCCTTCATATCCTTCATTTCCTTCAGATCCTCCTGTAAATGTCTAAGTTGATATACTGTGGGATAGCCAATAAAAACAATTTTCAATTCATATTTCAGATTGAAGTAAATATCTTTGAGCCACAAGGTATCAGTGAGCTGGAAGCAGAAGGAACATTCATCACCAATGATCTGCAAAATGTCATAAAGAAAACTTTCTCCCATGAAAAGGTACAGTAACGCCTTCCATATTTTATTTACTATGTAAAAGTGCTGCAGTCACTAGCAGTGAAAGTGAGAGGCTAAAAATAGAGTAAATAAAGCTTTCTCTCTGCAAATTAACTCTGAATTCCAAGCTAGGAAGCTGAAGGCTGTCACCATGCAGTTGGAAAGACACTTGCAGCTATTAGCGTGGAACTGCACCTTTGTCCCACAACAACACGTGGAAGCTTGGACACCAATTGGACTATTTCCTGTGGAAGAATGGTGTCAGTAACAAGTAGTTTTCTCATGTATGAAAGTGATAGAAGTCCTAACACACAGACTGCTCAACATTCCTATCAAACGTATCATTTGGAGAGAAGGGCTGGAAGGAAGATGGAGCCAAGGAAGATGAGGAAGAAAACATCTGAAGAGAGAGCTAGGCAGCAAACCTGAGCTATTAGTTATTTATACAGATATACTAGTATACTAATATACATAACCATATAAAACAGGTCATCCTTATGTCTGTGAATCTAAATATACCAGCTCTACAAACTTGCAGACCTATTTGTGTTCTGTAGAAAGTTTTCAGCTATTAAGATTCAGATCTAAAGAAGTTTCTCCTTTTCAGGGGCATATCTCTTTCAAGCCATCTCTTGATCAACAGCGAACCTGTGAAAATTGCTCACAGTCACTCTTGGATGGAGATTTTATTGTTAAATACGATGTGAAGAGAACAACTCCAGATAATCTGCAGGTAATTTTGCAGATAAATGTCTGGCAGATTTTCACTGTTGAATGTGCTTATCTTTCACAGATAAATGTTAGAGTAGTCAAGGTCAATTGCTCCCTAAAGGGCAGGAAGCTGACTATGACAGCTCAACCTCACCAAGACTCCAGTCCCCAGATTCCTTAAGGCAGACCTAGAGATGGTATTCAGATTCAGCCAAGAGTCCAGATCACCAGGCAAATTTGTCAGGATGAGGCAAGCTGTGGTGCGAAGTCAGAATACAGAGTGGGTTCCAAATCAGTCCATGAACAGATGGGAGCAGGCATAGTTGTGACACTGCTAGAGACAGGTGTAAGTCAAGCAGGCTCAGGTTTGAACTTAAACAACACTCCTGGGCTCATGGATGGAGGTGAGATTGGTGAGAATTTGTTAGTCTACTCAGGGACTAGAGTCTAAATCAAAGTACTTTCTTTTTCATCAATTTTATCTGATGTCCTTTCTTTTCAGATTGTCAATGGCTACTTTGTGCACTTCTTTGCACCAACGAATCTTCCAAAGTTGCCCAAGAATGTTGTTTTTATAATAGATATCAGTGGCTCAATGAGTGGAAGAGAAATACAACAGGTAAGTTATCACACTACTTTAGAGTCTCGGTGGAAGATCCTCTGTCATGATGTAAAGGACATGGTGACGTTGGGTGCCTTTGACATGGTCCCACCTAACATCCTTCTCTCTAAATTGGAGAGATATGGATTTGATGGGTGGATTGTTCAATAAATAATAACTGGTCATTCATAGAGAGTGGTGGTCAATAGCTAGGTGTTCAAATGGAGATTAGTGATGAGTGGTGTGCCTTGGAGGTCAGTACTGGGACTGGCAGCCAGTAGTGTGTCCTCACAGCCCAGAAAACCAACCATATCCTGCACTGCATCCAAAGCAGCATGATCAGCATGTCAGGAAGGTGACCTCTACTCTGTGCTGGTGAGTACTGCGTCCAGAAATGGAGTCCTCAGTACAGAAGAGATGTGGACATTTTGGATCTAGAGGAGGGCCATCAAAATAATCAAAGGGATGGAGCACCTCTCCTGTGAGGATGGGCTGAGAGCTGGGGCTGGGCTGCTCAGCCTGGAGAACAGAAGGCTCTGGGGAGATCTGAGAGCAACCTTTCAATTTTTAAAGGAGATGTAAGAAAGAAGATGAAAGACTCTTCAGCAGAGTCTGCTGTGACAGGACAAGGGGAAATTGTTTCAAACTAAAAGTGGGGAGATTTAGATTGGGTGTAAAAAGGAGCTTTTTATGATAAGGATGCTGAGGCACTGGCACAGGTTACCCAGAGATATGCTGGATGCTGCATCCTTGGAGACATTTGAGGTCAGGCTGGAGGAAGCTCTCAGCACTGATCTAGCTGCAGATGTCCCTGTTCATTACAGGAGAGATGTACTGGATGAGAGATGTACTGGATGATCTTTAACTATCCCTTCCAACTCAAACAATTCTATGATTCTATTATTCTGAGTTATACCAGATGCTTTTATGCTGTGGCTTCACAAATTCTCAATACTGTAAAAACTAGCTTGAAGTCTTGCTGTAGAATAAAATTCTATACATTTAGGCTATGTTTTGCTTACTTAGACGTTATTATTTCAAAACTTTCAGACTATCAGCATTTTCAGAGAGGTCACTCAGATGTGTTGGCCAGTTTCAAAATTAAATATATATATATATAGTACTCTGTCCATTATCAATGTTGTTCTTTCTCTCTCCTCTTGGGAACAGCTCTTTTTGTAGTTGGGACTACTCAATCCAATCTAATGATCAAAACTTTCAAATTTTGGTGCTGCATTAAAATATCCATACTTACTTATGACCTTTTCCACAAACCTGTAGCTACCTTATTTTCCAGCATTTTAATTTTGCCATGCCAACAATGTGTGATGTAAGATTTGCTTTTCCTCTCAGCTAAAACAATTTTCCAGATGTAACTGCAACTGTATAACTTCATTAGAATTACTTTGAAATAGACGCAGGAATAGGAAGGGTGGAACAAGCCGAGAATTATTTGCACAATTCTCTGTATGAAAGAAACAAAAGAAAAAAGCACTGGAGAGATTAGTTATGTAAAAGCTGCAAGCACCCATTTCTTTATAGTTGAACAATTAATTTAAATTTCTTCTTCTTACAGACAAGAGAAGCACTTCTAAAAATCTTAGATGATATTAAAGAAGATGACCACTTCAATTTCATACTGTTTGGTAGCGATGTACACACCTGGAAGGAAACATTAATCAAAGCCACTCCTGAAAATTTGGATGAAGCAAGAAAGTTTGTTCGGGGCATTGATACTGAAGGCTGTGAGTACTTGACTTGTAGGCTGTTGAGTGTCTTAATTCTCCAATTCAGTCTGCGAATGCAATGCTACCACTTAAAAATTGGCAATGGGACGCTACTAAACTTGAAATTGTTGCAACAGATGACATCTTTTCATCCTTATGTTTGCAAAGCTCAGTTATTTTTGTATCTAAACATCCCCTTGCTAGCAAACTCCAACTTTTCATTATCATACTATAATCAGGTTTTCTCAGATTCCCATGAAACATGGTCCATTATTTTGACTGTGCCGAAACCAGATTTCTATGTCTGTCTTACAGTGACAAATTTATATGGTGGAATGATGAAAGGAATTGATATGCTGAAGGCTGCTCATGAAGAAAACCTTGTGCCCAAGAGAAGTGCTTCAATAATTATCATGTTAACCGATGGCCAACCGAATGTAGGTAAGTTTGTGTTGGGCGAAATAACAGAGTGAATTAACTAACAAAAATCATTTTAAATTAAAATAGGCCGTCATCTTTGACTTCTGCTTTTTCCTTTTTCACGATTGAAATGCTACTACACCATCATCATGTGACCAAACAAGTTTTTGATAATGTCTCTTAAGAAATCCAAACACCGCTAACCGCGTTTCATTTTATCAATTTATGAAGAAACTCAACCTTTTTTTCTTGTTTAATGTAGGGATATCAAATACTCAGGACATTCAGACACATGTGAAAAAAGCCATTGAAGGAAAGTATACTTTATACAATCTTGGTTTTGGTTATGGTGTTGATTACAACTTCTTGGAGAAGATGGCACTGGAAAACAAAGGATTGGCCCGTCGGATTTATCCTGACTCTGATTCAGCTTTACAACTCCAGGTACAGTAATCACAACTTAAATTAGATGAGAGATGTGTTAATTCTGGCAAGTATGCTAACTTTTTTTTAATTCTGAAGTAATCAAAAAGCAGAAAGTGTACTCTGGTACTGAGACAGTCAAGTATGCTGTAGTCAGAGTATTGGTTGCATTTAATTTTCTTCTTCCTTTCTGAAATAATGGAAAAAAAAACACTAAAGAGAGACTCCCCACGCTATGGAAGAGTGTTCAAAACTTGGCACAGGTGACACAAGACAGACATGATTCTGAAGGACTCCTTGGTGTGTGCCACATTATATAAGCGAAAGTGCTGCAGTCACTATACCTTCCATATCTCACAGATTATGTCAAAAGAGGAGAAGGCCGACAGAGGTTAAAGGCTCTAGATATTCTGCATTTAGGAACTTTCTGCAAGCTAACTTATTTTACCATACTTCTGAAACGTTCTGAATTCTATATGACATGAAAAGACATCAAAGTAGTATGGAATTGAATTTTTGGCTTTTGACATGGAAATAGCATTCATTGGAAAGACAGGCCAAAATGTTGTATGCTGGATTTAATTACAAAATCAAATGCCTCATCTTCTTGGCTTGTGTTATCATTTCAGTCTCTTCAGGGAGTTGGTCTAGAAACTTACTTTATGAAATGAAAGGATCTTGGTGTTCCTCATGATGAATGATGATGGAACTCATCATCCACAGCACGTTTTCTTGGGTATTTTCCCTCTGTCTTAGTGAGACCAAAAAGTTGGTGCGTCCTTCCTCGTTTGCCTTACTTGCAGATTTTTAGGTTTTGTATTCTGAGATACAACTGAATATTTACATATTTCTTCTAAAATACATTCTAAATGTTCACTGCTGAAATAGCACTGGTTACAGATCTACACATGAATTAAAGAAAAAATGGTGGTTAAATATTTTTCTTTTTATCCTACAGGGTTTTTATGATGAGGTGTCCAATCCTATGCTAATGGATGTGGAATTGAACTACCCAGAAAATGAAATTGCAGACGTAACTAAAAACAGCTTTAAGCATTTCTATGATGGGTCTGAGATTGTGGTGGCTGGGCGCCTTAGAGACATCAACCAAAACAGTTTGACAGTAGATGTGAAAGGTGAAGGTGTAAGTATGGATTTCTTTGACTATTTTCTTGTTCCACAAAGTATCTGTGTTCAAAGGTGGCACAACTTAAAATAGTCACACGTATGTCTTCACCTCAGTGAGAACATGTATTGCTGCGTATGTGAGAAAGCAAGAGCACCAAAGGCATTGCTTTTACAAGTTCCTTAGGCAAGTTTCTTGTCTAAGTCTGTTAGTTATACTTGGGTTAATCCAGAACAGCTTTGTGCAACATGACTGAATAAGCTTTGCTAACTTATTTTGTTTTCTTTACTCTCTAAATATCCTCTCCAGTTCTTTCAGAAGCCAGATGTTCAGTGCTGGTAGGCAGTAGTCTTCATATTGAACAAGTTGCTATATAAGAATCGTAATCATGATTCTTTAAATCGTGAGTAGTCAAATTCTAATGAATCAAATGTCATTTGAATTTGGAAAGTGCATTATGTCTCATAGCATACACTACTGAGCTTTTTAGAAGCTAAAAAATTCCTGGGCAAGTTCTTAGTTGGACCACAATGTTTTTCAATTTATTAAGATTTTCAGGTGTTAAGGTTTTGATTTTGGAAAATAGTGGGAGTCCCTGGCTTATTTTCCTTATTCCTAACAGGCTAATGATGCCCTATCATTTACTTCACACCAAGATAAGGAGCAAACAGCTAAAGCTTTCCAAGAGCAGGGATATATATTTGGAGATTTCATTGAGAGGCTTTGGGCTTATCTCACCATTGAACAACTCCTGGAAAAACGGTAATTATACCAAGAATCACACGTCCAGTGAAAGCACCACGCTGTGTGACTGCTCCAGCCTCTAGGATGTAAAGCTGGGATTGAGGTCTATTTCCTTGTTTTTGCTCATCATCACACCCAGATGCCAATAGGAAAGCATAAAGAACAGTAACGAAAATCTCCACAACCTCAGCATTTGTTTTACAGTTAGCAAATTAAACAGTTTTAAATTATCATTAATGGAAAATGCAGTTTTGTCTTTTTAGCTGCAGAGAGATTACTTCACTTTTAAAAATAGTACTTAACTCAGAGTTCAACAGTAATTTGGCAATCACTGATGCTAGGAGCCTCTCCCTGTATTCAGCATTTCAGCTACAGGAGAAGAAAAGGAGAATCTTACAGCTGAAGCCCTGGATCTATCACTAAAATACAAATTTGTGACACCACTGACGTCCATGGTGGTAACAAAGCCAGAAGACGACGAAAATCAAGCAGCGATTGCTGATAAACCTACTGAAGGTACAGACATTTTCACAGTTTTATCAAAGTTGCTTTCATGCTCATCTGAAGAAAGACTTGGGTGGGCACAGTTTCAAACACATATTGGAAAAAACTGTTTTCTGTGCCCTGCAGATGCATGGTTTGTGCAAAATTAGTTTTCCTTCTAAAGCTCATTCCTATCAAACCATCCTTCACTACCAGTTCATACGGGGAAAATACTATAAATTTAAAAGCAGTGTATTTAAAATTAATATATAAAATATTGCATCTCAGGAAAGTAGCATTTCTTATCTCATAATTCAGCTAAATTCAATTCTGTTCACATCACTTTCCCCTTAGTTGTTTATATACTTAGAAGTAAATGCAGTAGCATCTTTCTGTGTGAAAAGGGAATATTGCCAGATCTTCCTTGTGCAGAATATATCAGAGGTGGTAATACCTGTAAAACATGGTATTCGTATATGTTGCAGAAGGAAAAATAAGTAGTATTGAAAGTGCACCATTTATTCTCATCTCCTTTAGTACTTTGGCTAATTATTAACTCCTTGCTCAGTAAATCATTGTACTTTCATGCAGTTCAGCCTCTTTGCTTAGCCTATGTGAAGTGGAATTACTTTATTCCTCTTTATTAAGAGCAAAGGGAGACAAATTCTATCTTCTCAGTGCACCCCAAAGCCACTCTGTCATCAGATATGTGTTGTTTGAGCCATTCTCATCTCCCCCTAATTCCACAGATCCGACAAGCCTCTTGTGGGGCTCTCCAGTCTCATCTCTACATCTGTTGGTTTTTTTCCCCCTGAAACTTTAGCCTAGTGCCCCTAGTTTTGTCCCAGTTCCTAGTTCTAATCCGTTTGCTGGCTTTTGCATGAAAAACTTTCTTACCTTCTGAATTGATATGATATGATAACCAGGACACGATAACCAGGACTGACTTTAAGGTGATTTAACATAACAGAAATGCTTCCTGGTGATTAGTAAGAGTTTCTTTCAAGTGGAATAAACCTTGCAACCACTTAATTGCTAGGTGCCCTACAGTATGAAATAATTCGACAGGCATTCTGCTGATAAAATTGCTTGTGTTATTTATTCAGAAATATCATGATGGAATACTGACATAAAAACGCTTCATAATTAATTTAGCATTCGAGACATTATGCAGCATAATGATTTTGTAGTTTACAGATGGACACCATGAGATATAAAACATAAGAGCATCTAGCAGATGAGGCAGGCATTCGGAGTGACCCGAGTGACTCACAGGTCCTTTTCTGAATCTCTTTCCAAGAAAATCCTCTATCTGTGTAGAAGTGATAATAGAACTACTCAGAGCACTACCAGCTTGTAGAAAAAGAACATAATTTTTACACATACAGGAGTCTACATTTGTAACTGTTATAAAATACTGAAGATGCACAGTTAATCTGACAATTCAACAATAGGTTTTTTTGAATGCGTTCAATTGTACAACTGAAACTGTAATTTTCTCTTTTTCTTCCTCTTACTTCTCTACTCACGATAACAGCTGAAGGTACGTACATTTGTTATTAAATTCACCTGTTATTTTTTAACTACTAGATTTAGATTTCCTTAGATTTGGATTTATTCCCTGAGAATTGTATGAAAATATTGCACTATAGATTAAGACTATTACAATTAGATTAAAAACGGTTGGGATCGAAAATTTTGGGGATACTGCTTTCAGTGTGGATCCTCAGAACTGCAGTGTGCCACCATCATGAACTTCTGGCCCAGTACAACTAAGCTGCTTTCCAGGGCTAGCACTGTTGGCTCGCAGGTGTGTAGACAGGTCTCCTCACAGAGATGCCTTCAGTGTTGCTGTGAATGCTGCTTCTTCAGCACAAATAGCCATCTACAAACACTGCTCTGTAGTTTCAAATAAACAAGACAGAAAATATGTGGGAATGGGTGGATAAATCTTACTGACATCACAGTATTAGAGTTAGGAACAAAACACAAAGGAATTAGAAAAGGAGCAGATGTCCCCAGCCCCTTACAGGGCCTTCAGAGAAGTAGCAGTTTTGCTGTAAAGTGCACTGGGATTTCTGTCCATGACACTGTGTTGAAGCAAATCACAGTTTGCTTTGTTGCAGTACAAAACCCAAATAAGCTGTTCTGATGGTTTTCCTTTTTCAGGAGTGTTAAGAAATGTGTACATAACTACAAGGTCTTGGAGTTGGTTTTGCTCGTGGGAGGGATTTTCTTCTTTCTAGCCTCTAAAATAATTTTTGTTTCATTCACAGCTCAGGCTGCCCCAGTAGTTGCACAGGGTAAGTCATGAGTGAGCATTTCTACATGAAGAAGCATCTGTCACAGGAAATGATTCAGCCATCTGAAATCACTGGAGGGATGGAAACTGCCTTGTCTGAGTTTACAGCTGTATTTTGACAAATACTACCTGTTTTTCCTCACTATGCTAAAACCATAAAGACTGAACAAGACCAGCTCTGATTTTTTCATTTCATGCCATTTCATCACAACATTTTTTTTCTCAGATACAGAGGATGGACTTGAGTGTGCATCTCTTTAGGAATTACGTAAAGCAAGAGAGTGTGATGTCAGCATCTCTGGCTAAATTATTCAGTTACTTATATGAAGATAGTTTTGTTGAAGAGACTGAGATACCCACTGATCCTTCAGATTGCTGGAAATGGGGGAGTTGAATTTAACATTTTGCTCAGACTAGTTTCAGTCTCTCTCAATGTTTCCCTCCCTCCCTTTACAATTTTCTGGAGTTTTTTTGGAAAGCCTCACATTCATTGCACTGAAAATAAATGACAAAACCTCAGGAGTTTTAGATGTGTGGTGCTGTTGCACCTAGACCTGCTGGTAGGCAGTGTAATCCTTACATCTGCGACATCTGCCTTCCTCTGGCTACATTACTAGAATTTGTGTAAACACTGAAAGCAATTTAGATTACAGAATAAATCCTAAAGCTTTGCTTGATTCAAAAGACACACACAGTCATTCCATTTAGTTTAAGAACTAGGGTGACACTAGCAATTTACCTAGCATGTTAACTTCCTGACATTTAGCGTGGACTTTGCATACAGTGCATAAATATTCCATTTTGATGTTTCTCTAACAGTTATTTTTCTGCTCTCTGCAGCTTCACCAGTACACTATGTGTATGCATCAAGCCCTACATGGTATACTAGTGGTAAGTAGTTTTAATTCTTTCTACGTAGAAGGAAAACATAAGTGGGTGTTTAAATAGCACAATTCTCAGAGTTTTTAGATAATTTATTTCCACAAAAACAACCTTTCTTCTTCCTCCCAGAGGACTTGTATTTCTATTTACTTTAAATAGCCTTGAATGTTTTTAAACAGATGAGTCACTGTGATTGCATATGGTCATTTTCTTAGTCCTCTTCCCATTTGCTAGGCTTTGTGATGGTGGCTGTCTATTCTCTACCCCTCCTGTCCTCATAGATAAGCACTCACAGGTGCCCATTCTGATCCTGTAGCCTGGGTACCAAATTCTGCAGGGTCACAGGATAAATGGCACACACCTGGAAAGTTAGGGGGAAGAAGGTTGTACTTCACTTTGGAGATATGGTAGCAGCTTCTCTGGGACATCCCTGCTCCATTTGACAGCTGGGCTGGACTAAGCTGGGCATACAGCTTATGCAGGAGCCAGTCCTGCTGGACCCCTCTATCAGCAGATCCACTGCCACAATTTTAAGTGTTCATGTGGAACTTTGACCTTGTGCATCACTATACAAACACCTGTGACTTGCCTTTACAGTTGATGGAGATCCACACTTCATCATATCAGTGCCACAAAAAGAAGATGCCATTTGTTTCAATATCAATGAAAAACCAGGTGCTGTGTTAAGGTTGATAAATGATCCAGTTACAGGTGAGTTTGTCACTTTAAAATGCAGTAAATCAAAATACTTACATTGAAAAATCTTTTTTGTAAAGGCTACTTCTCTCGTTTTGTACTGCACGAACCATCTTTGCTGCAAAGTTAACAGGGGCTCCTATCACTGTGATAGGATACTGTTACCATGACTGTTTTCACTTCCTGGAATTGAATGATCTTTTAATTGTTTGAAAACTCTGTGGGAGTTGAGAGATGTTATTTGCCTCGGTAAGTAGAGATAGGCTATGAAATAATCCTCAGTTTGCCATTTCATGGAGCATGTGGAAAAGAGATGGGCTGCTTCTGCCTGTCACAGAACTTCTGTGGTCCAGGAAATACTGAATTTTTATCAATGAAATAATGGTTGTCATTGCAGACACCTACAGAACAGCTCTATTCCCTTACTGTACTTTTGCACAAACATGCTTAAGTGATTCTGAACTATTTTTCAATTTGAATTTGTTTGGTTGAGCTGCAGATAAAACTACCTCAACACTTCTTGACCTCAGCTGATTATCTGTAAAACAGTATTTGATGTTTCCTTTTGATGTTAGGCATCACAGTAAATGGAGAACTCATTGGTGACAAGAAAGTAAATAACGATGCAAAGATCCAAAATACATATTTTGGAAAACTTGGCATTGCAAACAAGCACCTGGATTTAAAAGTGACAGTAACTCCTGAGAAGATCACTATTCAGAATGAGACTGGAAAGACAACTTTCACCTGGCTTGACTCGGTCACGTTTCAACAAGAAAGGTAATGTCTGCAGAAAGAATATAGCAGATTGCTGGCTTATTTTTTACACTTCTGTGGGAGGGTTGATCAAAAAATGTGCTTTTAAGATATGTTGCCTGATTATGCAAAGAAACTCACCCTGATCCAAATAATGCTGAATTCTGCCCTCTACTTCATTATGTAACTGACAAACTATTGTATTGGTAACTTCTACTGCTTGGAAAGGTAAGTGCAATTTGCCCTGACTTTCCATTAGTATGACCAAGGTAAAATCACACTTTATATTGTGCTTAACACAGTGGTGACTTCAGCAAACACCAGAGGAATAATTTTAGTCATGATATCGAGAGCAGGAATAATAATGCTTAGCAACAAATTTCCATTTTGAGACATGGAGATTGTGATATTTATAGGATAGCGTATAATCAATCAATATTAAGATGTTATAATTATGAAATAAACAAGAGAGTTTGACAAAGCAGATTATGATAACAAAAAGAGAATAAATGGAAGGCTTACCCCTGTCCTGGGCTCACTCACAAAACTCCAGCAGAGCCCATCTCCAGAAGAGCTCCTTCCCTGCTGGCAGCCAGCTCTTAAATAGGTCTAGGAGGGGAGCAGCCAGGCAGCCCAGCTGAATTGCCTTCACTGTGCTCCTCTGGCTGACTCAGTGCTCACCTCAGGTGATCAGTCAGAGGTTCAGGCCGTGGCTCAGCAGTTCCCATACAGACAGGTATGTTTTGTGCTGTCAGCAGGGATATATCTCATGAGATTTATCTGTTACAGAATTGTTTTCCTGCAGGAGAAAGCTTAGAAAAAGAACAGCAATACCTCCTCCTCCTTTTCATTTACATTGAGTTTCTCAAAGCACAACGCTGAAACAGAGCACTACAGCAATGCTGTGATTGATACAAGATACTTTTTTTTTTTTTAATGGCAACTAATTTGATGATACAGTAATCATAATGAGAAGCAAATCTTCTTTATCCTGGTGCTAACCAAGGCATTGCAGGAGTTGTCTTTTCTGTAGAGCAAAGGGAAAAGATCTCGGGTAGCATCCAGGCAAGAAAGTGGTGGCTTTGTTAACACCATCTTTACTACTGAGCACGAGGTACTACACTAAATCTCACTAACCTACCTGTGATTAATTGTGCTGTTACAGGAAGAGTTTTGATGGAAACATCTTTCTGTAAAAGGCTTTTGCAGATGTGATGTAGTCTGAGTTTTGAACTGTCCATGAACACACAGATTCACCAAACAAAATACCTTAACACACATCAAGTAATTAATTTATAAAGCCATGCTTGTTTGTTGGACATGTTTTGTTTGTCAGCTTTCCTGTGACAGCTGCTAACTCTGGTAAGCTCAATGCCCTGCCATTTTTTTTCTCCTCAGTTTAACTTTGATAATTAACAAGAAAAAAAGCCTGGAGCTCTCAATGGGCAGCGGCGCTTCGTTTGTGATAGTTTTGCACCAAGTATGGAAGAAACATCCTCTGCACAAGGATTTCTTAGGACTGTATACATTGGAAAGTCATAAACTGTCTGAACAGACGCATGGATTATTAGGTATGAATTCTTTTAGCATCGTGAACATGCTTTCTTTCCTTGAGGCTAAATGAACTGCAGACACCACCTTGTACTTGCCCTTTCTGAACTGAGAAAGGGGATAAAATTGAGGCTGTGTTGATTAACCATATTAACATTTCTGGAAAAATATTCTGGGCTCAGGCTTTGTGCAAGATGGTTTCTTAAATTCTTCTGCTGCTGCTGAGAACAGTAACATCTGTTGTTCTCAAGGACGTCTTCAAGACTCTACCTTGCTAAGTCCATCCACAGACCTTCTTAATAATTATTGCATCAATTCCCCAGTCTCTTGGATGGATTGTTTTCTTCATTCAGCATGTCCATTTTCTACTAAATATAAGCACTCTGAGAAAGTAGTGTTTGCTGATCAGTTAAGATGTGCCAAACCACAATTAGTGCATCCCTGGTAAGAAAACTAGCTGGTTTCGTAAATTCAACGAACGCAGGGCTGTTGTGCGTGTGTGCAGAGATAGGATGAGGAAAGCCAAGGTGCAGAAGGAGCTGAACTCAGGGAGGGATGTGAAAGATAACAAGGAGGGGTTCTACAGGAACATGGGCAGGAGGAGACGGGCCAAGGAGAGCGTTCCCCTCTGGTGAAAGGGAATGGGTTCATTATGAGTCATTGATAAGGCTGTAACACCTGCATCATTTCAAATGTCTTTTGTGTGTGTGTGTCTCAAATGAACTCTCAAAACTGAGGTGTTACTTTAGAAAGCTCTGCCTAATGACCCGGTGTCACTTTGAATATTCAGATTTGTATTCCCACCATTTGGTTTGCAAGTGCTAAAAAGGCCATTAATAGGCTTCAGAAATAGCTGGGGTGGTGACAAGGCCAATGGCCTGGGTTACTGTTCTTGCAGCTGCCACAAGCCTCACGTGCCCCACATGGCAACGACTGGCAGCCACATTGCACTGCCATACCTGTCTGTGTTAGGCTCAAGAGTGGACACCAAACGCCTCCGTTGCTTTTGCAAATTGGCTTCATGTGCCTGTTCACAAGAGACAAATTCTCCCATCAACAGAAGATCACACAACTTCAGTTCCAATATAACATATTCAGGTTTATTGACATATATTATTAACTTATATTACGTAGAAATATATATTATATCTCTATATCTATATCTCAAATATATTCTATCTCTCTATATATGCTATAACCTAGATATGTGTAGCAACATGGGCCCTGTGCTAAGATTCCCCTTCCAGATGTTCAGTCCTGGGTTTCATTTTCTTTTCGTCTTGAGCCTCGTTGTTCAGTTCAGCTTTGCCCTTTTAGCAGGAGGTTGCATCTTGATGTCATCATCTTCCTCCATTGCTTTCCTCTTCCTCCTCATCCTCATTGTTTCCTCCAGCCTCGGATGTTTTGCTGGAGGTTGCCAAACAAGGATGTCATCTTTTAGGCTTAATTTCCTCTTCCTTGCCAGCCTTACATTTTCATCCATCCTTGGACGTTTGGCTGGGGGCTGCCACACACATTTGCCATTCTGTCGGCTCAGCTTCCTCTTCCGCCTCAGCCTCATCACCTCATCCAGCCTCTGGCGTTTTGCAGGAGGCTCCCAGTTGCAGCAGGACTTTGGTGCTTTTCTCTTGGTGGGGAGCTGAAGCACAGGCATCCTTCAATGCTCACCAGCCCAACTCCCAACGGCCAGCAGGCCTGAACCGTTACTGCGTGTGTTGTGTTCCAAGAACCCATGGCAACGGGCGGCGTGGTCTCCAGACATCATCACCTGCTGACTGTGACCGTTCAGCACTTCTCAGAGCATCCCACCACCTGCTCCTCCACTCCAAACTCCAACAGCTTCTCTAGGAGGAGCCAATGGCTGACAGTGCTGCAAGTGCCCCTCAGGAGCAGGTAGACATAGCTGGGCACTGCTCTCTGGAGCAGGGAGAGGGAGGTGCCTGTCCCTGCCTACTCAGCTGTTGGGAGGCCCCATCTGCAGAAAACTAGCTGCTCAGGTGTATCTTGGTTGACTGTCATGTATGAAAACCAGAGAATGCCTTGTATTGCCTAGGATTTCTTTCATGTTAGATAACACTGCTCTAGAAGGAGGTCAAGTTGGTAAACGAGGGATGAAACTTGTGACTTCATTGAATCCCTGTTTCCTGCAGTGTAGTGGGATTTGTGGTGCTTTCTCTGCTGAAATGTACGCAGTGCTTTCACACTTCCATTCACACACAGCCATTTTCCTTGCATCCTTATTTTGTCCTACAAAATCAGGTAAGGGCAGCAGACCTGCATTTCAGGTCATTGTGGTAAATAATGAGCTGCTGTGAACTCACCTCTGAGTCCTGGTGTGCACTGGGAGGTGTGAGGAGAGTGAGCCAAGCTAAGTGTGGATGAGGGTGTGGGGTCTGTCACTCTTGGCAAATGCTGTAACGCAACAGAGAAGAGAATAAGGGTGCAATGTCAGCACACTTTTCTGTTCCGTAATGTGAAGGAAGAGTTGTGTTCCTTAGGGAAGGAGCCCAGAAGGTAATCCTGTCCTGAACAGGATCCCTTAGATGTCAGGCTGCTTCTAAGCACAGTCTCATCAAGTGATTTCAGAGATCAACAAATGCATTATTTGATTCAAAGAAAGCTGAAGGCTTGGATAGTGGTATGTCATAAATACAGCGAGCAGACAGGACACCAAGTGAGGTAACCTGAAGAGCCGGCCATCTAGAAAAGGCCAATTTTACCTTACCCTCAGAAGGTGGAACCACATCCAGATGGTCTGCAGAGAATTCCAGAGAGTTTCTGCACAGTAAATAACATCGTGGTCATACATGCAACTTTGCACAGAACTTGGTGTTTGCTTGTGCATTCAGAGCCCTGAGGGACCTTGGTAAGCAGCATGGCAATGCAGACATTGTGGGGGCTCTGCTCATTTTGTTTCTGCTTCAGTATGTGCAGCATACTTGACATGTTAATTTTGGCTTCTGTTTTTAGGACAGTTTTTCCACCCCATTGACTTTGCCATACTTGAAATGCATCCTGGGTCTGACCCCAAGAAACCAGATGCCACAATGATATTTAAAAACAAGGAACTGATAGTAACAAGGTAAAATAAAAAGAAACAGAAATCAAATCCTTCAAAAAGACAAAGCAAAGTTTATTTTCCAATTTGTATTTTCTGCTTTGATACTTGTGTGGCTGTATTTTGCCTTGCAGGGGCTGGCAGAAGGATTACAGAAGAGATCCTGAGCATGGCCTCGATGTTCCCTGCTGGTTTGTTCATAACAATGGAGCTGGGCTAATAGATGGTGTTCATACGGACTACGTTGCTTCCAGTCTGTTTTAAACAGCAGCACCTTCCAAAGTCGTGGGTGCACAGAGTATTTTTTTCTGGAAAAGCAGTACTTTTCACTGCTGAAGAAGTGTTAAAAATACTCAATCTTGCCATGTGTGACAGTGCCAAGATCGACCAGAGTCAGATCTTGAGAGGGAAACTGCGGTTCTGCCTGTGTGCACAGACATCCCCAATCCCCTAGCACGTTCCTCCAATCTGTGATTAGTAGCTGAGTGTCAGGAGCAATTGAAATAAAAGCATCAACATTCAATGTCTTGTTCTGTTATTCCAATGCCCGTCAGTGCTTTAATGCCTGCTTCTCCAAGCTCAGGGCGTCAGCTGTATTTTGGGACAGAACACAGGAGGGCAGCTGACAGAACAAAACATAGTTCAGATCAGTTCAGCAACACTTACAGTCACCTGACGTAGCAGTGAGGGCTGGGCCAGTGCTGTGACTTGGGATGGCTGCTGGCAGTGTGCTTTGAGTGCAGGACAGCGGTTTCTGTGGGAGGTAATAAGCTACTGAATACGGCAGAAGGCGGGCAGAGAAAGAGGAGGGAGGGAGAAAGCTCAGAGCGTGGAGCCAAGGAAGTGGAAGTTCACATGATCCTGAATTTGTGTTCTAGAATAATGTCTTAGGTAGAGGAAAATAATATCTATGTAAGAGCAGTGATCCACTTTGGATCCTGTAGCAGGAGCTGTGGGGCTGTGCAACCAGGTGGGTGTCGCGCTCACTTGTTGTGGTGCCAAAGCAAAAATGTAGCAGTGGACAACAGATGTTGACCTACTGTGAGAATCCTTCTTGGTTTGTTTTTTTTTTTTTTTTTTTTGGCTCCAAGCTTGCTTCCTGAGGTTTTTCTTGTAATAAGACTCTGAGTGACTTGTCAAGGAGGTAAGTGATGGGTGCTCACTGTGTGACAATCGCTATCGCTTTGGGAACATTTGAAAGCCCCTTCACCCAGAGCTGCTTGCTCTGTAGAAGAGCGGAAGAGCTCAGGAGTGTTCACTGGCAGAAGATCTGGCCTGTGACTAAACGGCTCCAGCTTAGTATGGGAGGCTGGGGGATGATACCATTGTATCCTGCCAAGGCAAGATACAAGTTGGTGCCTCCCTGCTTCCTATTCTCTGCTGTCAAGGCCAGCAAGATTAGAACTAAGGAGGTTCGTGCTGAGATCCCCAAGCCAGAAGCTGCCACCGCAAGGAGAACTGCCTCTGCCACCTTGGGTTTGAGCTGTCACTCAAAGGAGAGCTGACTCGACCACTTTGAAGCATTGAAAAGGGGCCATCATCACCATGGTCATCGTTCGTCATCGCCATCATCGTCAATAGAACAACTCTGCCCAACCACCCACCACTACTGAGGATCAAAGACGGAACTACGAACCTCGCTGGATCCATGGTGGTGACTCTCTCCCTCTTGCTTCCTATAAAGACTCCTTGCTTCTTCTCTTCTGTCTTTTCTATCGCCCTCCTTCCCTTCCCCATTACCCTAAACATAATAGTGTCCGTCCTCCCCTTCCCCATTTCCCTGATTAAGATTTGTAATAAACTGGTCGGACCAACATTTGAACCGTTGCTTCTTAATCTCACGCCGGGTATAGAGATAATAAAGGAACCTCCTCTCCCTCCTATAAATTGGAGTGAGACACCTACCTTGGTGAAGTTTAGGTGCAAGGCAGCACTGGATGCAATTTCAGCCCGAGTGTTTCTGTTGGATTCATGGGGCTGAGGCAGATCACTGCAGGAAGCTGGAATCTGGTCAGCTGTGATTGATGAAGCTGGAAGTTGGCACGGGTAAAATTTACTTCCACACAACAGAAAATCAGAGGCATTCAAGTTTGGTACCAAAGGTTTCCTTGTTTGTCTCAGGTGTTTGTATGTAGAAATGGGGGACAACTTCTGCAATGAAAACTATTCTAAATCATCCCAAGTCTTTCATTAAATCATTTAGTCAGAGTAATAAAGTCGTTTTTGTAACTTTATTTATTTATTTATTTATTTATTTATTGTAAACATTTTTTTTGTAAAGTTTATTTATTTATTTATTTATTTATTTATTATTCTTATTTAGTAAAAATTAAACGCTATGAACGCAGGGCTGTTGTGCGTGTGTGCAGAGATAGGATGAGGAAAGCCAAGGCGCAGAAGGAGCTGAACTCAGGGAGGGATGTGAAAGATAACAAGGAGGGGTTCTACAGGAACATGGGCAGGAGGAGACGGGCCAAGGAGAGCGTTCCCCTCTGGTGAAAGGGAATGGGTTCATTATGAGTCATTGGTAAGGCTGTAACACCTGCATCATTTCAAATGTCTTTTGTGTGTGTGTGTGTGTGTGTGTGTGTGTGTGTCTCAAATGAACTCTCAAAACTGAGGTGTTACTTTAGAAAGCTCCGCCTAATGACCCAGGGTCATTTGAATATTCAGATTCATATTCCCACCATTTGGTTTGCAAGAGCTAAAAAGGCCATTAATAGGCTTCAGAAATAGCTGGGGTGGTGACAAGGACAATGGCCTGGGTTACTGTTCTTGCAGCTGCCACAAGCCTCACATGCCCCACATGGCAACGACTGGCAGCCACATTGCACTGCCATACCTGTCTGTGTTAGGCTCAAGAGTGGACACCAAACGCCTCAGTTGCTTTTGCAAATTGGCTTCATGTGCCTGTTCACAAGAGACAAATTCTCCCATCAACAGAAGATCACACAACTTCAGTTCCAATATAACATATTCAGGTTTATTGACATATATTATTAACTTATATTAAGTCCAAATATATATTATATCTCTATATCTATATCTCAAATATATTCTATCTGCCTATATATGCTATAACCTATATATGTGTAGCAACATGGGCCCTGTGCAAAGATTCCCCTGCCAGATGTTCAGTCCTGGCTTTCATTTTCTTTTCCTCTTGAGCCTCGTTCTTCAGTTCAGCTTTGCCCTTTTAGCAGGAGGTTGCATCTTGATGTCATCATCTTCCTCCATTCCTTTCCTCTTCCTCCTCATCCTCATTGTTTCCTGCAGCCTCGGATGTTTTGCTGGAGGTTGCCAAACAAGGATGTCATTTTTTTGGCTTAATTTCCTCTTCTTTGCCAGCCTCACATTTTCATCCATCCTTGGACGTTTGGCTGGGGGCTGCCACACACATTTGCCATTCTGTTGGCTCAGCTTCCTCTTCCGCCTCAGCCTCATCGTCTCATCCAACTTCTGGCGTTTGGCAGGAGGCTCCCAGCTGCAGCAGGACTTTGGTGCTTTTCTCTTTCTGGGGAGCTGAAGCACAGGCATCCTTGTCTTCTACCAGCCCAACTCCTAATGGCCAGCAGGCCTGAACCGTTACTGCGTGTGTTGTGTTCCAAGAACCCCTGGCAACGGGCGGCGTGGTCTCCTGACATCATCACCTGCTGACTGTGACCGTTCAGCACTTCTCAGAGCATCCCACCACCTGCTCCTCCACTCCAAACTCCAACAGCTTCTCTAGGAGGAGCCAATGGCTGACAGTGCTGCAAGTGCCCCTCAGGAGCAGGTAGACATAGCTGGGCACTGCTCTCTGGAGCAGGGAGAGGGAGGTGCCTGTCCCTGCCTACTCAGCTGTTGGGAGGCCCCATCTGCAGAAAACTAGCTGCTCAGGTGTATCTTGGTTGACTGTCATGTATGAAAACCAGAGAATGCCTTGTATTGCCTAGGATTTCTTTCACGTTAGATAACACTGCTCTAGAAGGAGGTCAAGTTGGTAAACGAGGGATGAAACTTGTGACTTCATTGAATCCCTGTTTCCTGCAGTGTAGTGGGATTTGTGGTGCTTTCTCTGCTGAAATGTACGCAGTGCTTTCACACTTCCATTCACACACAGCCATTTTCCTTGCATCCTTATTTTGTCCTACAAAATCAGGTAAGGGCAGCAGACCTGCATTTCGGGTCATTGTGGTAAATAATGAGCTGCTGTGAACTCACCTCTGAGTCCTGGTGTGCACTTGGAGGTGTGAGGAGAGTGAGCCAAGCTAAGTGTGGATGAGGGTGTGGGGTCTGTCACTCTTGGCAAATGCTGTAACGCAACAGAGAAGAGAATAAGGGTGCAATGTCAGCACACTTTTCTGTTGCGTATTGTGAAGGAAGAGTTGTGTTCCTTAGGGAAGGAGCCCAGAAGGTAATCCTGTCCTGAACAGGATCCCTTAGATGTCAGGCTGCTTCTAAGCACAGTCTCATCAAGTGATTTCAGAGATCAACAAACGCATTATTTGATTCAAAGAAAGCTGAAGGCTTGGATAGTGGTATGTCATAAATACAGCGAGCAGACAGGACACCAAGTGAGGTAACCTGAAGAGCCGGCCATCTAGAAAAGGCCAATTTTACCTTACCCTCAGAAGGTGGAACCACATCCAGATGGTCTGCAGAGAATTCCAGAGAGTTTCTGCACAGTAAATAACATCGTAGTCATACATGCAACTTTGCACAGAACTTGGTGTTTGCTTGTGCATTCAGAGCCCTGAGGGACCTTGGTAAGCAGCATGGCAATGCAGACATTGTGGGGGCTCTGCTCATTTTGTTTCTGCTTCAGTATGTGCAGCATACTTGACATGTTAATTTTGGCTTCTGTTTTTAGGACAGTTTTTCCACCCCATTGACTTTGCCATACTTGAAATGCATCCTGGGTCTGACCCCAAGAAACCAGATGCCACAATGATATTTAAAAACAAGGAACTGATAGTAACAAGGTAAAATAAAAAGAAACAGAAATCAAATCCTTAGAAAAGACAAAGCAAAGTTTATTTTGCCAATTTGTATTTTCTGCTTTGATACTTGTGTGGCTGTATTTTGCCTTGCAGGGGCTGGCAGAAGGATTACAGAAGAGATCCTGAGCATGGCCTCGATGTTCCCTGCTGGTTTGTTCATAACAATGGAGCTGGGCTAATAGATGGTGTTCATACAGACTACGTTGCTTCCAGTCTGTTTTAAACAGCAGCACCTTCCAAAGTCGTGGGTGCACAGAGTATTTTTTTCTGGAAAAGCAGTACTTTTCACTGCTGAAGAAGTGTTAAAAATACTCAATCTTGCCATGTGTGACAGTGCCAAGATCGACCAGAGTCAGATCTTGAGAGGGAAACTGCGGTTCTGCCTGTGTGCACAGACATCCCCAATCCCCTAGCACGTTCCTCCAATCTGTGATTAGTAGCTGAGTGTCAGGAGCAATTTAAATAAAAGCATCAACATTCAATGTCTTGTTCTGTTATTCCAATGCCCGTCAGTGCTTTAATGCCTGCTTCTCCAAGCTCAGGGCGTCAGCTGTATTTTGGGACAGAACACAGGAGGGCAGCTGACAGAACAAAACAGTTCAGATCAGTTCAGCAACACTTACAGTCACCTGACGTAGCAGTGAGGGCTGGGCCAGTGCTGTGACTTGGGATGGCTGCTGGCAGTGTGCTTTGAGTGCAGGACAGCGGTTTCTGTGGGAGGAAATAAGCTACTGAATACGGCAGAAGGCGGGCAGAGAAAGAGGAGGGAGGGAGAAAGCTCAGAGCGTGGAGACAAGGAAGTGGAAGTTCACATGATCCTGAATTTGTGTTCTAGAATAATGTCTTAGGTAGAGGAAAATAATATCTATGTAAGAGCAGTGATCCACTTTGGATCCTGTAACAGGAGCTGTGGGGCTGTGCAACCAGGTGGGTGTCGCGCTCACTTGGTGTGGTGCCAAAGCAAAAATGTAGCAGTGGACAACAGATGTTGAGCTGCCTTGGTGAAGTTTAGGTGCAAGGCAGCACTGGATGCAATTTCAGCCCGAGTGTTTCTGTTGGATTCATGGGGCTGAGGCAGATCACTGGAGGGAGCTGGAATCTGGTCAGCTGTGATTGATGAAGATGGAAGTTGGCACGGGTAAAATTTACTTCCACACAACAGAAAATCGGAGGCATTCAAGTTTGGTACCAAAGGTTTCCTTGTTTGTCTCAGGTGTTTGTATGTAGAAATGGGGGACAACTTCTGCAATGAAAACTATTCTAAATCATCCCAAGTCTTTCATTAAATCATTTAGTCAGAGTAATAAAGTCTTTTTTGTTTAAATCTCTGATAGCAGCATTACTCTCTGTCTCTGTATTTCCCCACTGCCATCTGATGTCTGCTTCTTTTCACACAGCACAAATCACTGCACAGCATCACACGTGGAGATTGAGAACCTGAAGATGCCTCCAGGTTTGCTGCAGCTGCTGCTGCCCGCTTCTGATTGCTCACATGTCACTGATGCAGATTGTCACCTCGACTACTGAAAACACAGGGAAAAGCTGAACTTTCACTCCGGTTGATCTGAGGAAGAAATAATTATGACAAGCAATTGGTTGAATGAGATTTGTAATCTGTATGTGCAAACAGTCTGTTGTGTTTCCGTGGAAAGAGAAATCAGTTGAAATAACTACCTGCCATTTTGCTCACCATACCGGAGGAAAAACGACCCAGTGTTGCCAAGGTCATGAAAGCCAGCAGGAGAAATGTAACTGAGTACCAGTTCCATTCTCTGGGGGCTCCCGTGCCTCTGCCACACCAACCTGATGCTGCACCAGGGATCTTTTTGTTATCTGCATTGTGGAAAGGAGATATTTGTGTTCCTGAAAGGAATCCTCTCCATTAGTCTAACAAAACCAAAACAAAGCAAACAGACAAAAAACCACACACACAAAACCCACAAACCTCTTTGTAAGAAAAGAGAAGTGAATCATATGATGAGATTTAGAGCAGATATTAGGAAGAAATTCTTTCCTGTGAAGGAGGCGGTGAGACGGTGGTACAGGCTGCCCAGTGAGGCTGTGAATGCCCCCTCCCTGCAAGCACTCAGTTCCAGGCTGAATGGGGCTGTGAGCAACCTGGGCCAGGCGGAGATGTTCCTGCCTACAACAGGGGGTTGGAACTACGTGATCTTAGAGGTCCCTTCCAACCCACAGCATCCTGTGATTTGATGGTTCCTCGGTGCCTGCTGGTGATCTGCGCTGTGACTGAACAGCAGGTCAGAGCCACCTGCCAGTCGGTGGTGGGAAGAGGGAAGAAAACTTCACTAACCAAAAAACCCCACAACCCAGTCATTGCCGTTAATGACTTCAAAAAACAGGTCGCCCTTGGAGAAAAACCTGCATCCCTGCTATGTGATGTTGCCAGAGAAAGGATTTCTTGCAAGAGCAGCAGTGCTGAGGAGAGATGAGATGGGAGCGATTCTGGTAGAAGATCCCCTCATAAGATGGATTTGTAGTGGAGATCTTGTAAGACAGAACGTAGCTCTGTCATGCAACCACTCACCTCTCTGCACAGCCTTCATATGGAAATGCAGACAACAACAGTTTCTGTAAAATGCACAGCACGAACAGAACAGAGATAAATGGGAAAATCCAGCAAATGCAAACTAGGGAGAAGTCGAGGGAATGAAAGTCGACTGGAACGAGTGGAAAAGGAAATGGCACAACTCTATTTTTATTTTAATTTTGAAACAAACACACATGCCAACAAAACACACAAACCCTTCCAAAATACTCCACGGGTATCTGTGTTAATAGATTAACCTGTGATTAAGGCAGAGACACCACAGCACTGCAGCTGAAGCACGGGGTCAGAATTCCTGTTCAGTGTGCAGCACAAACCAACCCTACAGAAGCTTTAGCAGTCACACACACGTGAAAGCAGAAGTGCTGCAATACACCAGGTATCACCAGTATCATCCCATAACCTGGAGCAAGGAGGCAAAGCAGGGCTGCGGACTCTCCAGGACTACAGTGCTTACTCTGGAATAATCAGCAGCCCAAACGATACAAGCCTGTTTTCTTTCCATGCACCTTCCTTTTCACAAGTCTCCACTACTGTCAACTTTCTTTGTCATCCTTTCTTTTTTTCTGTCATCTCCTATTTTTAATAATGAAACTATAACCCCCACATCCACCCAAACCACTGCTCTGGCTTCCATGTGCCTGGGAGAAGTCCAGCTGATCTCTGAATGCTCATAAAAACTAGAAGGTGGTTCCAAATCCAGGAAGACTGGCAGCGCAAGACTGACACACACAGCAGAGATCTTGTTCACTGTGCATTGCAGTTAGTGAGAGCAGGTGAACAAACAGAAAACTGTGCCTTCCCTGTGGTGCCATGGAATACCGAGGTGCACCTGGATCCCTTCATCACATAACCTCGGAGACAGGCAGTATTCTATTCACTACACACCAAGGCAAGGACTTCCCTCAGGCACCTGGAAGAAAAAGCAGACGGAGTGGAAGAAGCAATCAGATTCACCTGTTGAGTGCTTTCCTCTCTTTGTGTGCTAAGTGGGAAAATGCTGCTTGCATGGAGGGATTTCAGTTTGCAAGTTTCTCTTTCCTGCAGCTTTCCTCACCCAAATAATTTTACTACCTTGTGGGATTAAATAATTGTTCAATAACTTTATTTATTTATTTATTTATTTATTTATTTATTTATTTATTTATTTATTTATAATTTATTATTATTTAATAACAATTAAATCCTACGAACGCAGGGCTGTTGTGCGTGTGTGCAGAGATAGGATGAGGAAAGCCAAGGCGCATAAGGAGCTGAACTCAGGGAGGGATGTGAAAGATAACAAGGAGGGGTTCTACAGGAACATGGGCAGGAGGAGACGGGCCAAGGAGAGCGTTCCCCTCTGGTGAAAGGGAATGGGTTCATTATGAGTCATTGGTAAGGCTGTAACACCTGCATCATTTCAAATGTCTTTTGTGTGTGTGTGTGTGTGTCTCAAATGAACTCTCAAAACTGAGGTCTTACTTTAGAAAGCTCTGCCTAATGACCCAGGGTCATTTGAATATTCAGATTTGTATTCCCACCATTTGGTTTGCAAGAGCTAAAAACGCCATTAATAGGCTTCAGAAATAGCTGGGGTGGTGACAAGGACAATGGCCTGGGTTACTGTTCTTGCAGCTGCCACAAGCCTCACGTGCCCCACATGGCAACGACTGGCAGCCACATTGCACTGCCATACCTGTCTGTGTTAGGCTCAATAGTGGACACCAAACGCCTCAGTTGCTTTTGCAAATTGGCTTCATGGGCCTGTTCACAAGAGACAAATTCTCCCATCAACAGAAGATCGCACAACTTCAGTTCCAATATAACATATTCAGGTTTATTGACATATATTATTAACTTATATTACGTACAAATATATATTATATCTCTCTATATATCGATATCTCAAATATATTCTATCTGCCTATATATGCTATAACCTATATATGTGCAGAAACATGGGCCCTGTGCAAAGATTCCCCTTCCAGATGTTCAGTCCTGGGTTTCATTTTCTTTTCCTCTTTAGCCTCGTTGTTCAGTTCAGCTTTGCCCTTTTAGCAGGAGGTTGCATCTTGATGTCATCATCTTCTTCCATTCCTTTCCTCTTCCTCCTCATCCTCATAGTTTCCTCTAGCCTCAGACATTTTGCTGGAGGTTGCCAAACGAGGATGTCATCTTTTTGGCTTAATTTCCTCTTCCTTGCCAGCCTCACATTTTCATCCATCCTTGGATGTTTGGCTGGGGGCTGCCAAACACGTTTGCCATGCTGTTGGCTCAGCTTCCTCTTCCGCCTCAGCCTCATCGTCTCATCCAGCCTCTGGCGTTTGGCAGGAGGCTCCCAGCTGCAGCAGGACTTTGGTGCTTTTCTCTTGGTGGGGAGCTGAAGCACAGGCATCGTTCCCGTCTACCAGCCCAACTCCCAACGGCCAGCAGGCCTGAACCGTTACTGCATGTGTTGTGTTCCAAGAACCCATGGCAACGGGCGGCGTGGTCTCCTGACATCATCACCTGCTGACTGTGACCGTTCAGCACTTCTCAGAGCATCCCACCACCTGCTCCTCCACTCCAAACTCCAACAGCTTCTCTAGGAGGAGCCAATGGCTGACAGTGCTGCAGGTGCCCCTCAGGAGCAGGTAGACATAGCTGGGCACTGCTCTCTGGAGCAGGGAGAGGGAGGTGCCTGTCCCTGCCTACTCAGCTGTTGGGAGGCCCCATCTGCAGTACTGTGCCCGACCTCAGGCCCACAGCACAAGAGAGACACAGAGCTCTTGGAACGAGTCCAGAGAAGAACCATGAAGACGATCAGAGGGCAGGAAAAAGCTCTCCCCCCATTGCTGTGCTACAGGGCCCTGCTCCCCCTCACTCCCATCTCCACCTGGCTTCCCATAGAGATGAGAGAAAGGCAGTGGCTGTGGTCTTCATGCTTCACGGCCTAAGTACCATCAGGCGCCAACTCAAGAACAATTATTTGCTTTTTTTATTATACGGACGGTGGAAGGCAGCAGCCCCATCCCAGGCAGCACTGGCCCTACCACCTCACGGCCACATCAGCAGGGGTAGCCAGCAGCTCCAGGCACCACCCTGCAGCTGGCACAGCCATGCTCCAAGAGCACAACGCTGGTGGGCCTACACTCAGCTCTGCAGCTGCTGAGCAGGGGCTGCAGGGGAGGGCAGCACAGGCAGCACCGGCTGTTTTGTTGCTCTTCTGTCTTGCAGATGGACACAAAACCAGACCATGGCAGTCTCTGCCAACCAACTTGTCTGCACCCGATTGAGGCACCGAGCAAAGCACAAGGAAAGTGCACGGCCCACCCTGCACTGCTCCATGCTCAAACAGGACCTGAGGATCTGACCGCATGCACAGAGGCAGCTCCACAGCAACTCCCAGCTACAGACCCCACCACGAACCTACACACACACAGATGTTCTCATGAGCAGCTGCTCACTGCTCACTTTAGGAAGGAGTCAGGGCCTTCAATATGGCACACATCAGCATCTCCAGGAGCCATGTGGACTGTCTACAACTGAACTTCAAAGATAAGGAAGGAAGAAGCTAAAAAAGGATGGGTGAGCCTAACAGAAATACCAACCCAGAAGCACTGGGACTAAGCATGCTCCTGAGACCAGGGAGGAAAGTTTAGAAGCAATGAAGACTGAAAGCCTTCCTCCCTCGACCCCCAGATGACCACCAAGAAGCAATCACAAAATTAAAAAAAAAAAACAAACATCTTCAAATTTCAGTTTCTGATTCATTAAACCCACAGTGCCTCTTCCATTTCACGACATCCACACCACCAATTTCTGGGGAGGTTTCCTTATTGTCATCACCTCCTCCAGTTTATGCATCTGTATACCAAAGAATCACAGAAAGTTTGGGTTGGAAGGGACCTCTAAGATCACGTAGTTCCAACCCCCTGCTGCAGGCAGGGACACCTCCCATAGCCCAGGATGCTCACAGCCCCATCCAGCCTGGCCTGGAGTTCTTCCAGGGAGGGAGCACCCACAGCCTTGCTGGGCAACCTGTGCCAGTGTCTCACCACCCTCACAGTAAAGATTTCTTCCTAATACCTTGTCTAAATCAACCATCTTCCACTTTAAAACTGTTTCCCCTCATCCTGTAGCTACATGCCCACATAAAAAGTCGCTCCCCAGCTTTCCTGCATTTTGCTCACATTACACACGTTCAGGTCCTTTCCAACCCATTCTATGATTCTGTGGTTCTATGACTAGTCCCACTCCCCTGTGCTGAGCAGGGACACCACAGCACCATCAGTGCTCTGAGCCCCTCCAGCCTGACCTTGGCTGTCAGCAGGGATGGAGCACCATCCAGGGATAGAGCATGTGCTACTGCCTCACTACTCTCATTTTCAAACACTTCTTTCAAACACTTTGCTTTTGCAAATTGGCTTCATGGGCCTGTTCACAACAGACAAATTCTCCCATCAACAGAAGATCACACAACTTCAGTTCCAATATAACATATTCAGGTTTATTGACATATATTATTAACTTATATTAAGTACAAATATATATCTCTCTCTCTATATCTCTCTCAAATATATTACATCTCCCTGTATGTGCTATAACCTATATATGTGCAGCAACATGGGCCCTGTGCAAAGATTCCCCTTCCAGATGTTCATTCCTGGGTCTCATTTTCTCTTCCTGTGAGCCTCATTCTTCAATTCAGCCTTGGCCTTTTTGCAGGAGGTTGCATCCTGATGTCATCATCTTCCTCCATTGCTTTCTTCTTCCTCCTCATCCTCATAGTTTCCTCCAGCCTCTGACATTTTGCTGGAGGTTGCCAAACAAGGATGTCATCTGTTTGGCTTAATTTTCTCTTCCTCACCAGCCTTATGTTTTCATCCATCCTTGGATGTTTGGCTGGGGGCTGCCACACACGTTTCCCATGCTGTTGGCTCAGCTTCCTCTTCCGCCTCAGCCTCATCACCTCATCCAGCCTCTGACGTTTTGCAGGAGGCTCCCAGTTCAGATGGGACTTTGGTGCTTTTCTCTTGGTGGGGAGCTGAAGCACAGGCATCCTTCCCGTCTACCGGCACAACTCCCAACGGCCAGCAGGCCTGAACCGTTACTGCGTGTGTTGTGTTCCAAGAACCCATGGCAACGGGCGGCGTGGTCTCCTGACATCATCACCTGCTGACTGTGACCGTTCAGCACTTCTCAGAGCATCCCACCACCTGCTCCTGCACTCCAAACTCCAACAGCTTCTCTAGGAGGAGCCAATGGCTGACAGTGCTGCAGGTGCCCCTCAGGAGCAGGTAGACATAGCTGGGCACTGCTCTCTGGAGCAGGGAGAGGGAGGTGCCTGTCCCTGCCTACTCAGCTGTTGGGAGGCCCCATCTGCAGTGCTGTGCCCAGACCTCAGGCCCGCAGCACAAGAAAGACACAGAGCTCTTGGAACGAGTCCAGAGAAGAACCATGAAGACGATCAGAGGGCAGGAAAAAGCTCTCCCCCCATTGCTGTGCTACAGGGCCCTGCTCCCCCTCACTCCCATCTCCACCTGGCTTCCCATAGAGATGAGAGAAAGGCAGTGGCTGTGGTCTTCATGCTTCACGGCCTAAGTACCATCAGGCGCCAACTCAAGAACAATTAATTGCTTTCTTTATTATATGGATGGTGGAAGGCAGCAGCCCCATCCCAGGCAGCACTGGCCCTACCACCTCACGGCCACATCAGCAGGGGCAGCCAGCAGCTCCAGGCACCACCCTGCAGCTGGCACAGCCATGCTCCAAGAGCACAACGCTGGTGGGCCTACACTCAGCTCTGCAGCTGCTGAGCAGGGGCTGCAGGGGAGGGCAGCACAGGCAGCACCGGCTTTTTTGTTGCTCTTCTGTCTTGCAGATGGACACAAAACCAGGCCATGGCAGTCTCTGCCAACGAACTTGTCTGCACCCAATCGAGGCACCGAGCAAAGCACAAGGAAAGTGCACGGCCCACCCTGCACTGCTCCATGCTCAAACAGGACCTGAGGATCTGACCGCATGCACAGAGGCAGCTCCACAGCAACTCCCAGCTACAGACCCCACCACGGACCTGCACACACACAGATGTTCTCATGAGCAGCTGCTCACTGCTCACTTTAGGATGGAGTCAGGGCCTTCAATATGGCACACATCAGCATCTCCAGGAGCCGAGTGGACTGTCTACAACTGAACTTCAAAGATAAGGAAGGAAGAAGCTAAAAAAGGATGGGTGAGCCTAACAGAAATACCAACCCAGAAGCACTGGGACTAAGCATGCTCCTGAGACCAGGGAGGAAAGTTTAGAAGCAATGAAGACTGAAAGCCTTCCTCCCTCGACCCCCAGATGACCACCAAGAAGCAATCACAGAATTTAAAAAAAACAAACATCTTCAAATTACAGTTTCTGATTCATTAAACCCACAGTGCCTCTTCCATTTCACGACATCCACACCACCAATTTCTGGGGAGGTTTCCTTATTGTCATCACCTCCTCCAGTTTATGCATCTGTATACCAAAGAATCACAGAAAGTTTGGGTTGGAAGGGACCTCTAAGATCACGTAGTTCCAACCCCCTGCTGCAGGCAGGGACACCTCCCGTAGCCCAGGTTGCTCACAGCCCCATCCAGCCTGGCCTAGAGTTCTTCCAGGGAGGGAGCACCCACAGCCTTGCTGGGCAACCTGTGCCAGTGTCTCACCACCCTCACAGTAAAGATTTTTTCCTAATACCTTGTCTAAATCAACCATCTTCCACTTTAAAACTGTTTCCCCTCATCCTGTAGCTACATGCCCACATAAAAGTCCCTCCCCAGTTTTCCTGCATTTTGCTCACATTACACACGTTCAGGTCCTTTCCAACCCATTCTATGATTCTGTGGTTCTATGACTAGTCCCACTCCCCTGTGCTGAGCAGGGACACCACAGCACCATCAGTGCTCTGAGCCCCTCCAGCCTGACCTTGGCTGTCAGCAGGGATGCAGCACCATTCAGGGATAGAGCATGTGCTACTGCCTCACTACTCTCATTTTCAAACACTTCTTTCAAACACTTTGCTTTTGCAAATTGGCTTCATGGGCCTGTTCACAACAGACAAATTCTCCCATCAACAGAAGATCACACAACTTCAGTTCCAATATAACATATTCAGGTTTATTGACATATATTATTAACTTATATTAAGTACAAATATATATATCTCTCTCTATATCTCTCTCAAATATATTACATCTCCCTGTATGTGCTATAACCTATATATGTGCAGCAACATGGGCCCTGTGCAAAGATTCCCCTTCCAGATGTTCAGTCCTGGGTCTCATTTTCTCTTCCTGTGAGCCTCGTTCTTCAATTCAGCCTTGGCCTTTTTGCAGGAGGTTGCATCTTGATGTCATCATCTTCTTCCATTGCTTTCCTCTTCCTCCTCATCCTCATAGTTTCCTCCAGCCTCTGACATTTTGCTGGAGGTTGCCAAACAAGGATGTCATCTGTTTGGCTTAATTTTCTCTTCCTCACCAGCCTTATGTTTTCATCCATCCTTGGATGTTTGGCTGGGGGCTGCCACACACGTTTCCCATGCTGTTGGCTCAGCTTCCTCTTCCGCCTCAGCCTCATCACCTCATCCAGCCTCTGACGTTTTGCAGGAGGCTCCCAGTTCAGATGGGACTTTGGTGCTTTTCTCTTGGTGGGGAGCTGAAGCACAGGCATCCTTCCCGTCTACCGGCACAACTCCCAACGGCCAGCAGGCCTGAACCGTTACTGCGTGTGTTGTGTTCCAAGAACCCATGGCAACGGGCGGCGTGGTCTCCTGACATCATCACCTGCTGACTGTGACCGTTCAGCACTTCTCAGAGCATCCCACCACCTGCTCCTGCACTCCAAACTCCAACAGCTTCTCTAGGAGGAGCCAATGGCTGACAGTGCTGCAAGTGCCCCTCAGGAGCAGGTAGACATAGCTGGGCACTGCTCTCTGGAGCAGGGAGAGGGAGGTGCCTGTCCCTGCCTACTCAGCTGTTGGGAGGCCCCATCTGCAGTGCTGTGCCCAGACCTCAGGCCCGCAGCACAAGAAAGACACAGAGCTCTTGGAACGAGTCCAGAGAAGAACCATGAAGACGATCAGAGGGCAGGAAAAAGCTCTCCCCCCATTGCTGTGCTACAGGGCCCTGCTCCCCCTCACTCCCATCTCCACCTGGCTTCCCATAGAGATGAGAGAAAGGCAGTGGCTGTGGTCTTCATGCTTCACGGCCTAAGTACCATCAGGCGCCAACTCAAGAACTGTTTCCCCTCATCCTGTAGCTACATGCCCACATAAAAAGTCGCTCCCCAGCTTTCCTGCGTTTTGCTCACATTACACACGTTGAGGTCCTTTCCAATATGGTCCTGCCCCATTCTATGATTCTGTGGTTCTATGACTGGTCCCACTCCCCTGTGCTGAGCAGGGACACCACAGCGCCATCAGTGCTCTGAGCCCCTCCAGCCTGACCTTGGCTGTCAGCAGGGATGGAGCACCATCCAGGGATGGAGCATGTGCTACTGCCTCACTACTCTCATTTTCAAACACTTCTTCCTCATATCCAACCTGAATCTTCCCTCTTTAAGCTTGAAGCTATTTCCTCTTGTCCAGTCACAATGGACCCTGCTGTAGTGTCTGCCCCCTTCTTTCCTACAGCTCCCCTTCAGATACTGAAAAGACATTTCTCCTCTGCGTTTTAAAATGGCCAGATTTTCAAAGAAAACTCAATTAATCTTAATCAGTTAATGAGTGACTTGTGCTTGGGAACGTTACCTAGACTTTGGAGAGAGATGGAAACTTCATGTTTACCTGTTAAACATACGTAAAGCTTGGACTTGGTTAAAGTTTCTTTATTTGAACAGATCTTTGCTGTTTAACATCAGTGTTTTAATGTTTCATAATGCGTGAACTAAGAAATGCTTATGTTTTCTGTTGGAATTGAGATTCCACCGGGGCACAGGAAATCCCAAAGGCAGCTGAGCAGGTCTGTGCAACAAGCTGCCTTCTTGGCTGCAGGGATCTCTGCCTTGCCCCACTGTAACAATCTGGGGAAACAAAAAGGTAAAAAAATAAAAGCAATAACTGACATCACCTCAAGCACTTTGAGACCTTTGGAGGCTGCTGAGACACGCAACATCCACATGAGATTGTATAGCTGGTGTCTTTTTCAACTTTTGCACCTCCCTGCCCACCAGCCCATGAGATATACCGAGAGGTCCTCTTGAAGCATCCTTCTTGCTGCCTCTCCAGCAGACCCGAGCCTCACTTGCCCAACAGCTGTACCAATTGTTTGATCTGTAGTGATAAAATGAGAACAGACTTTGCCTGGGCTACCTAGAGAGGTGCTAAGCCTGTGTGCATCATATCTCAGTGTACAAGGAAGCCATAAACCACTCAAAAATCAGTGCAGCAACAGCTGTATGCGGGTGCACATCTGGCCTTACCCAGCCCTAACACAGCTCTGATGCCTCCAGCCATGAGTCCTGCACAGTTGCCTTGACCCTGTGCATCCAGTAGGGCTGTTTGCACAGCAGCTCAGCTCTGGGAGAGCTCTGCACCAGAACTTACCTGTAAATCGGGTGGGATGGCTGTTTTCATCTCCTGTATTAAAACGAAGCCTTCATCCAAGAGGGCCATGAAACAGTTCTCAAGAAGTTTTTGTTGGTCTGGGATTGAGCTGTAGCCCCGGAACAATGAATTTTGTCACATCTCCATATTTTCATATGTGAATAATTATGGACAACATTATACTAATGTGACTCCTAAGACACATGGTCACTCACCTGGCATTTGGGTAGTTTCCTATCCAGAGAGAACGTGCATGATTATTTCAGGAATATTCCCCCATGTGAACAGTTGCTATGTCTTCCTCTTTTCCAAAGCATTTCAGATATATTGTGGGGAAATAATTGTGTTTTTTAAGCATCATGGTAAACAGACAGCAGGAAGAACCCCACTTCCAAAGGCTGTTTCTTCTGCTTCACCACTGAATGCACCCTCAGCAAGTTTGTTGATGACACCAAGATGAGTGGTGCAGCTGACATGATAGAAAGAAGAGATGCCATCTAGTGGGGGCTGGACAGACTTGGGAAGTGAGCACATGAGAACCTAATGAGGTTCAATGAATGCAAAGTGCAAGGTGTTGCACTAGGTTTGGAGCAATCTCAAATTTGTGTACAGAATGGAAGAACTCCTTGAGAGCAGCACTGCAGAGAAGGACTTGAGGGTCCTGGTGGATGAAAAGCTGGGCATGAGCCAGCAGTGCATGCCTGCAGCCCAGAAGGCCAACTGCATTTCTCAGAAGGAGGGTGGCCAGCAGGGCAAGGGAGGTGATCCCTCAACTCTGTCCATGCAAGGCCCTATGTGGAGTACTGGGACCTCAGAAGGACATGGAGCTGTTGGAGCAGGTCCATGAAGATAAGAGGGCTGGAGCATCTCTCCTATGAAGACAGGCTGAGGGAGCTGGGGGTGTTCAGCACGGAGAAGACTCCAGGAAGACCCATTTGCAGCCCTCCAGTGCTCGAGGGGAGCTAATACACAGGAGGGAGAATGACTTTCTACACAGTCTGACATTGATAGGAGAAAGGGGATTGTTTCTAAACTGAAAGAGGGGAGTCTCAGGTCAGATATTAGGAAGGAATTCTTCATTCAGAAGGTGGTGATGCCCTGGCACAGCTGCCCAAAGCTGTGGTACCCATCCCTGGAGCAGCACTGGGCAGCCTGAGCAGGGGTGGGAGGGGAAGGGGAGGAGAGCAGCCAGCCCACAGCAGGGATTGGAGCGGGGCAGGCTTTAAGATCCCTTCAACCTAAGCCAGTCTATGATCCTATGATTATATGTATGTCACTTCGAAACTAAGACCTCAAATTTATTTCTATGGAAACCACAGCAGATATGAAGAGCACAGTAACACTATTAGGTAGAGCAAATTCTCAGCTACAACGTGGCTTGTCTTTCCCATTGCTGTTATCACTGCTGAAATGCACCACCCACCTCACTGTGCTCATAGCCACTGTTTGGTCTCTATAAACACTCAGCAAATGTCAACAAATGTCAGTGGGTGACATTTTTTCTGCACAGAGGGGTTCAGTTCCTCACCTTTGCTCCATATGCATTTGCATGTCAGATGCCACTGTGTCAGGCTGCCCCTCTGCTGCCATCTGTCACACAGCAAGAACATGTAATGGAATACCAGCAGGAGGGTTGCCTGTCCACTGCCATCCCACCAACATCTGTCTTTGACACTGTATATCAACATCATAAAATGGGATAAAATACTGTCAGAGCAGCTTTCTCAATTGCATGGCAGGCAATGACATTCTTTATCCGAAATGAACACAAATGACCTGCAGAAATGCATGCATCTATGGGTACTTCACTGATATTTTAGAGGCAAGTACCGTGAAGAAACCTCACAGATGCTACAATGGTGTTGTCAGCGTATTTATTCATTGCGCTCAGCAGTCACGACGTAGCTGTGATGCCAAAATACCCACAAGATCAGCGTATGCCTGAGTTAAAAGCAGTCACCACTCTGTGCCAGACCGTGTCCAACAATCATTTTATTTACTAAACCATTGTAGCAAACACCATTCAACACATAGAAAGAACGCCCGTAATAAAAACTAAAATGGAAGTTGCACGCTTTGATATTGACCCACCCCCTTTTTAATGACTTAAGGTAGAAATTGGGTACCCATGGCTATGGTGAGCTTAGTGCAAGGGGTAGAAATGTGGAATAATGTCACAACAATCATCCTGGTGAGGTTGTGCAGCTCAGCTCTCAACCAAAGACGCTTTTGGGTGGCTCATCTTTAGACTTCTCAAAGACCGTTTCGTCGCCCGTCCGAGCCCGGCTGAATATGGAAGGTGCTGCAGTGCCCATTTGTTCTTGAAAAAGAAAACCAGGAGAGCAGGCAATCAGTGAAGGAGTTCTGGCAGTAATGCTAATGCTGCTAAAGCAGAGAAACCTTTGAGAAATATTTCATCAGCCCATCAACTTTGCAAACCCAGCGCTCCTATTTCAAGCACTGGCAGCATCTGAAGGTGGTCATCACCATCAGTGACCCCAAATCCCTGCAGGTGATTTATAAACTACGGTGAGGTTCAAGATATCGCCCTGAATAAGGGTGTTAATTCATCATTTTTCTTTGTAATCTCCCACTGGTGTAGAAAAGCAATATATATATCTATATATATCTACACATAACCCCAAGTCTAGGAAAAAGGATCCAGATTTTCAGTTTGGGCAACCACTCTTTGACTGTGGGACCAACATGTGGTCGGAACTCAGCCCAGAAGGCAGTCAGGGCTCTCCCTTCCACTTTGTCCAGATGAGAACGACCACTTAAGGCAGAGCCTGGGTGCCACCTACTGATGCCATCTACTGATTAAATGGTTGTGCAGCCAGGCCAGGGGGTGTAAGCACATTGCTGGCTGCTCATTTGGAGCTGCACTCATTCACTGACAATAGCTTTAAGTTCATGCTTGACACTGGAATGTTTTTTTCATTATTTCCATTAAACAGAGGAGACTCACCACACTGCTTCATGACTTGGTAGGTTTTGGACTTGATTTCCTGGTTTTTGGAAAGGTTTCCTCTAGCTCCTTTGAGATCTTCCTCCTTCACTGGAGGGCGCTTCTTTTTCACTGGCTCTGGCTAATAAGAAAAAAGTATCACCTACACATCAGCATTTCATGTTTAGGACCCATAGGGAACAGAGCTGCCTGGATGCGATGGCTACCACATGCAGAGCTGCTAATCCTGTGTTCCACCCATAATTCTGCACTCCACCTCTAAGACCGTACACAGCTGCTCCATGTTTTACACATCCTCAGCTCCATATCGGGGCAGGATGTCATTACCCCTCCCCAAATGGTCACCATTACCATTCTGGTTCAGAACTTGCCCTCTGATTGCCCACCCTATGGAGATGCCTGGTCCTTCTGCAAGTGAAGACCAAGATAGATCGGAAATCAAAGTATTTGTCTGATGTTCAGGAAGGGATAGGAAAAACAACAACAAAACAACCCAAACCTGCTTACAGTCTATCATGCTAGCAGGAAATCAGGGTAACACAGAAGAGTATCAGCCTCTCCTCACATTAAGTGCTTACAACATACATTAAATCCCAACACAACCCCCATCGGCACTCTCAGCGCCCCGCAGTGCATTCACTGTGTTTGAGGACTGGGCAGACCACGCAGTGGGGTGTGGGGAGCTCAGTTTCACCACCCTCACAGCAAATGTCATCATTTCATCATCATGTCATCAAACAGCTGGAACACGCATGCACTCCGACAGCAACATGCGTGTGCATCAGTGAGAAACTTCTCTGACCACCCGTCCACACGCAGGTCCTGTGATTTGGATTTTGGCAGCGGTGGAGCCTGGTGGAACATTTCTGTGCCACTGCTTGTAAAGCTAAAAAGGGGTTGTGGAGAGAGAACACTGCAGGGCACAAGCTGCTGGAGCAGTGGGTGCCGGGGGGCCTGGCCGTGCTGGGGCTCTGGCACAGCTCCCACTGGCTGTCAGCTCCTGGAGAACTCGGAGCGGCTCACTGCCAGCCCCACAGCGTGCCGTGGGAAACAAAACAGCCATGAGATCTCCGGGGAAAACACTGCGAGTATCCAAAGGAAGACTGAGCTGAGAGCAAATCCTTCCAAACTCACAGCGGGTTTGGGCTGGTGAGCTGTGAACCAAAACCACCTCCATGGCCATCTGCTATGGGAACTGGTTGGGGTCATCCATGTGAAGTGAGCACAGAGCTGTGCTGGTGCCCATATAGAAAGGGGAAGAAAAACCACGTTTTGTTAACAGCAATATGAAACCTGCTAAGGTGCTTTGCCTGCTGTTAGCAAGGGCTGACAACTGTGAGGCTGCTTCCCAGAGGTTTTCCTGGGACAGGGAGAGGAGCGCTGGAGACACACCGAGTCACCAACAGAGAGCTGAACTCCATCCAGTTTTGAAGTAAAACTTCTCGTGCTGCGATCAGGGCTTGGTTTTCCACCAGAGCAGTTGCTGTGGGTCAGCTGTCCTGCAGCTAAAAGCACAACAGTGCTGCACAGCGAGGTGGCCATGAGCCACAGCACTGAGCCCCAGTCCTGTTGGTGCAGAGCTGCGCCCATCGCTGCCAGCAGCAGTGAAGCTGTGAGTGCTGTGCTGGAAGGTGTGGGGCACTGCTTTCAAGACTTCTTCTTCGCAGTAAAGTCAACAGGGAGAACTGAGCTACTCTGTGTGGCTGAGGGACTGTGCCCCGCTGCCCTTCCCATGTCCTCCACCTCTTCTTTTCTTGCACGCTCACATGTCAGGCACTGCTTTACACGGCAGCACACCTTAGAGCAGACGCATCCTTTCAAACTACTGTCAAAGCTTCAGATAATTGTCTGAGAAAACGTGTTGGAAAAGCAGAGATCTGTCAGGACAACATCCCAGACCAGAGCAGTGAAAATTCCTTTCCCTTCCTACAGAAACGTGAGCGCTTGCAGTACAACAGAATATATTAAGAGCCAACTAATTAAGCATACAGAAGGCAGCTGCTTTCCTTTGCCACACAGTGACCACCCCATAAAACTCAGTGAGCAAGCTCTACGAGCAGAGCCTGTTTCACCACTTCACCATAAGCAAACAATGAGCGCAGAGCACAGCGTTCACTGCACAACCAGAGCTGCTCTGCTCGCTGCCAAGCTGTGCTGTGAGCTGTGAGCTCTGACCGCTGCCAGCCTCCCAGCCGTGCCCCGTACCTGCGACATAACTGCAGCTCCCGCGGCTCCGATCCCTGCCGCCCAGCTGTGCTTAAATGCAGCGCCGTGCAAAACACGTTGTTCTCCCAGACTTATATAAAGCATCCAGCGTGAGGTCAGGGGTGGGGTCACCTTCCCAAAGCAGTGCCCGGATGATTCAGGCCGCGCGGGGTTATTCCTGGCGGTGACTGCAGGGCTCGCAGCGCGGCTGTGATGGGAGCGGACAGCTGGGGTGGGAGGGGGGCTGCCCTGCAGGGGGGCCGCCGGGATCTGACTAAATGAACTTTAAAAGGCAAGACTTGGTTACAGACACAAACTTTGAATTCTCTCGATGGGAAGGGAGGCCAGCCGTTCTTTTCCTGCACAGGGGAATAAGCTGTGAAATTTATGTAAACCTAGCATCAAAAGCATAACACGATGCCCTGAATCTCTCTTGCATGGGAAGCAGTGGACCCCGCTCCATAGGAAGAAATGGTTGTGATTGTTTGGGGGTAAAAAAACTCAGTTTTGCAGTTTGTGAGGTCAGATTCAGCTTTACCCTGACGGGGAGTGCTGCTGAGCTTGCTCTGACAGCAGCTCTCACACACCGGAGAACAAAACCCCTCCCTGCTTCCAGCAGTGCTCAGCAGCTCCCCATGGTGTGCACAGGGATGGGTTCAGTGCTCTTCTCTCTCACTAATACAAAACTTTCTCCAAAGCTTCTCAGATTCATTTCCTAAATGATTTTTTAACCAAATAGAAAGAAAGAGACCTTTAGGCCAGGGAAGTTGTCTCCTGATTTTTGTAATTTTTTTTTTTCATTAATTCTTTGCATCACACAAAAAATTGGCTTCTGTGACCACAACCCACAAGTAGCAAGCACCAGGGCCGGAGCCAGCTTTGGAGAGGCAGGCCAGGCGCTCCTCCCAGCAGTGCCTACCAGGAACAGGACGGCAGTACAAACCTCCCCAGCCTCCCCACGTCTCCATGCACCCACTGATTGCCACTGCAGCTCTGCCCATGCAGCTCTGCCCAATGCACCTTCCTCCTTGCAACTGTGGAGCAATGGCTGGATTGTTAGGCAGCACTATGGATGTCACACACCCAACCTTTCCTTATGCTGAATTTGTGTTTGGAAGCTGCATTTTAGTAAACTGGAAGAAAGGTTTCTGTGCAATAACGCTATGATAACAGTGGGAAGGAAAATCACTCGCTCCAGGCAAAGTACTGTTTTTTCCCCAGGAGAAAGCTGAGGTTCCCATCAGCGTAGGCAGCACAGCCCGATGCTCTCCAGTGTGTCCCAGCCCAGGCAGATCCTCTCTCTTTGACTCAATGGCACATTTTCTAAACCAAAGCTGAAGCAAAATCACAACCATTTCTTCTTACAGAGTGGGGGCCAATTTTTCCTCACAAGAAAGCTCAGCTTAAACCAACCTGTGCTGCCTTTCCAAGTATGAGCCTCACTCACCTGGTCGAGGTCCCGAGGACTTCTGAATACAAGGAGCATCAAAGTCCAGTCAGTTTATTGCAACTTATCCTCCTTTCTCTGTAACCAAGGTGTGCAAAACTCCTTTCCTAAGAGGTGGTGAAAAGAGGGCGATGACCACAGTGAGTGTAGTGAATGTGCACACCTGGCCCTCCAGAAGTCACAGCTCTCGCTGCAGACTTGATTTCTCCTCCAGGAACCCGTGCACACCCCTTTGTGGGCTGCCAGGCAGAAGATGGCTCCTTGAGTTCCCTGTAAGGATGCAGTATGGGGACAGGGCTGCCTGGGTACAGTAAGCGATAAGCAATGAAAGTAATGCACAAACACAAGAGAGGCGTAACAAAGGATTGACACTGTGCAGGCCCAGCCCAACAAACTGAACCAAGCTGCTTCCACTGAGAGAGAAGTGGTGGAAGCAGCAGCAGCAGCTCATCAGTACCACGATTCCTGCTGTTTCAGCACAACGGTGTCGAAGTTTTCTGGTTCACGTCACAGCTTCACAGGGCTGCAGCTCTCCTTCTTGCTAGCACTCCCTGCTCCACCAGCGCTCTAGGAAATGGATGGCAGATGCTCCAACTGGGGAAGAAGGCACCTGAAGAGTAAGACAGCGTCATTATGCCCCCACAATAGGGGTGGTGGTTGTGAAGCAAGCATGGGCTACACTCATTTTACTGGGTGTAGAGACATGCATGTGCTTGCTGCAGAACCCTTCAGTAACCACAGACAACCCTGCACTGCACAGACTGCAGGAGCATTGCCTTCTTCAGCCAGAAGAGAACCAGCACTGCTTCCCCCTCCCCATCTCACTCTGCTTTGTGTAGCAGCTACCAAGGGAGCAGGATGACGTTGCTCCTGAGGTGGTGACAGGAGGCTGCTGGGCTCTGGAAGCAGATGTCACCATGCAGTCCTTGGCTCACAGGTAAGACCAGGGAGTTCTGCAGTACTGCAAGGCTTCTCAGCAAACATCACTGCCCCTGCAGGGACAGGATGCTGGAGGTAAACCCAGCCATTTCTCAGTTTACGTATTTTTGTGCCCCGATGACCAACAGGTGTGACTTTGTTCAAAGAACAGAAGGTGGGCTGTGACAATGAGCTGGGTGGAAAAGCACATTAACCAAGCTCTGCATCCCAGAGGTCTTTGGGTCTGCGTTCTGCACCTCTCAGGATGCACAGACAGGGCTTAACCTTCCATTTGTGAATACAGAGGGTTATGAACATTGAGACAGGCTCACTTTTACAAAGAATGAGCACAGAACAAGTGTACAAATCTGTAATAAGTCAACTTTATTGTAAACTGTTATACAATGCAATTACATAAGATACCCTTAGAAGTTTAAGGTAACACTACTGATTAACAATGTGGTCCAGACAGAGGGCAGCAGAATACAGCTGTTTGTTTTGCTCACGCAGGCTCTGCTCTGACTTTACTTACAAACAAACCCAACATTCAGTTTGAGGCAGATACTCACGCAAAGACAGAAACACCTACAAAAGAGTCCCTTTTTTAAAGATACTGCAGTTTTACTTTGTAAAACTATAGTAGTTATTTTCAGTAATTGAACTGGAAACTTTAAATACACAAAAAGTTTGCACCCCGATGCTGTAAGACCTACTTTGACTTGATGTGGCTGAATTTATTCTCTTCCATTACCGCTTTCTCCTGCAAAAGCACAGCAAAGTTGCAAACGTGGGTCGGTCAAGCACAGTGGCAGAGATCCCTTGTGATGCTCGGCTCCCTCAGAGCCGCTCCTTGCTCCCCTGGCACCACAGCCGGCACCTGCGGGCAGGGATCACTTTGCATTGCTCTAATTTGCAACTCAATTTCTGAGTTTTCCCTGAAGAAAAGCTAAAAGTACATTTTAGTGAGCAACATGAACATACAGCGTTCTACTGAAAGTAAGATAAGGGGACCTGAATGTGTTAAAGCCAGAAATTGAAAACCAAGTAGTAGACAACACCGGCGTTACAAATCCGTGCGGATGTGTCGCAGGTCACAACCAGGAACAGTTACTACATCCAGGCTGACCTACATTGGTAAATCTCATCTCCACCAATACCACTTTCTCGGTAAGTTACAATCCCTTTTCTTACTTTGGCATATAGTACACAGCTTATTTTCAATAAACAATCATGTTTTCAAGCACAGCCTGAACTGAACTTCACTATGAGCTATCATGAACTGCATTTACCAGGAGTGAACTCAGAGTGCCAATCTGAGGACAAACACAAGTGCTGCCATCATGTGATATTATGATGGTTGGATCAACTCTCGATGAAATGCTCACTGCAGCTGGCCTGCAGTCCAAGCCAATGAGCAGCACGATGCAGCGCAGCGCTGGGCAAATCCTCCCCCTGCACAGGAGCTCTTCAGACAGGAGCACGCCATCTCATACCTACAACTACAACTCTGACTTTCATCTCCCAAAGAGGAGAACTGCCAGTTGTACATTTTGTGTTTCTTTCTCGCGTGATAATGTGAAACGACCAGCAGAAAACCAGGCTTGGGGATTTGGCCAAGGTTGTGAACAAGAACCCTGTCTTAGCAGAGAAAGTTAGAGCTGTTTTTCTCCCTCTGAAAACACACCCCTCCTTCCATTACTGCCTTACTCACAGCGCTTGACTTCTGTCTCTTTGGCTCACAGTGCTTTACTGTTTCCTCTTGCTAGGCATATCGGAATCTCAAACCAAGCGACATTTAAGCACTTAGGACATGAAAAATTAGGCATCTGTAGCCCTCACTAAAACCACCCTCAAGAAACTGCTCTGCAGTGCTAATTATCCTTTTGTACTTGGTCAGTGAGTTTGAGGTCTGCTCAAAACAAGCATTTTACATGATTAAGGCCATAATTTCACACTGACATTTCACAGACTAAACATGAGACTAGAAATAGATATCATTTCAATAACTTAAGTAATTAGAGGAGGGAAAAGGAAGATAAAATGAAAGCTTGTACAGTTGAATTTGTATACGCTGCTCAGTTGATGAGGACAGTAATGACTGTGCAGTGGTGTGCAGCATGTGTGACACACTTCTATTTCACCAGCTGAAACTGAACAAAGCCTATGCTGAAAATATAAACACATCTACGACGAGAGCCAGCCCCATCTCCCACATCCCTTTATGACAGTGAGCTGCACAAGGCTGCTCTGCTGATGCAAATGAATTCCTTGAAGTACTGTGCTTCTGGAGACATGAGCCTGCCCAACCAACAACAATCAGAAGATGCAAGTCAATGAAATCAACAAACAACAAAACAAAAAACGGAAACAGAGGCAACCCTGATGAGGGACGTTTTCCCATTTCCCTATCCTCCACTTCAGAAAAACTCAATTGAGCTTCCATTGTCATTAGCTTCTAGATTTAGTCTCAAAGAAACACTAGTATTTAAACTTATTGCAGTTATTACATTTCAGTGCACAGTAACAGAGGTCAGTGGCTCAACTAAACTTGCAAACGTCAGGTTTGGTACAATGTCCCTTTGAGTCACGCCAAGGTGCTCCCTGAATCTCAGAGTGCTGTGATCACCTCAGCAGCCGAGCAGGAAAAAGGAAAGCTGGAACAGTGAGAAGGAAGGGAGTGCACAGTTCAGTATTTACTAAGGCCCGAGAACCACATGGAGGTGGTCTGGATAATACATCATTTTAAGACCTAGTAAATTCATAAAAAATGTAAAAAATCTTACAAAGTTCTGAGCAGTTTTCTGATGAAACTGTTTGGTTTAAGGCTTGGAACACTTCTGATGTCCAAACACTAAAACAGACTTGCAATTAGTCTCTGCTGTCACTCCTCTGACACACCGCCTTGTCCTGCACAAGGTTCAGCTCAGCAAGGAAAGCTGTCAGAAGCAATCATTTAGAATGTAGGCAAAGCAAAAGATGTCCCTGACAATGTCTGCAGGGTTTTAGAGCAGCACACGTTGTCAATTGCTAGAAGACATATGCTGAGAACTGCAGAAGTTCTGCAGTGACTGTACTACACCTCTCTTCTTTTACACACAAGAGGATAACCAGGCTGACAGGAAATTAAACAGAAGAAACCAATTTTTTAAGCAGATGACGTAGAACAATGCTTTTTCAACAAAAATAAGCATGGGACAGAATTATTCACAATATTGTAGCACAAGTCCTCCAATCAGATCAAGGCCCTGGATGGTGCTATGCAAGGAAAAGCCTCAGGAAGGTTCCATCCCTCTTGCATTGCATGAGAGATTCATACAACAGACTTTAGAAATGGAAATAAATTCATCCATAGATACTCATCCCACAAAGAAGTAACCTACCACGACAGATTTCTGTTACACACTAAAGTGCACATTTGTCAAATATGCAAACAACACCTCTTATCAAACCAAGGTATTCCCAAATCACGTGGTCGAAATCACGCTGAGGACTGCATTTTTAGTGATGTTTGGTGATTTCAGCAGTGACAGAGAGCTTTTCCCTTTGCAACCCCTTTGTCTGAAACCAGGACACAAGGATAAAATGATTTTCACTACAAATCTTTTGACCTTTTCTGCACAAAAAAAGGGAACAACACCCTTTTCTCTGACAAAGAGAATCTTTAAATACAACCGTATGAAAATATAACTTAAATATAAAATAGTCAAATAGATTTGAGGAATCTTGGAAAAAATCTTTGTTCCACCTATTAGTTCCATAGGTACCTGGTAGCAAGTAAACATTTGTACTTAAAAAAATAACATCAAGTTACAGCTTGTAGCCATAAACTATTCTGCTCTAGGAATTATGCTGCAAAAGCCAGTTTTAGTAATAAAACACACTCTAACTTATTCGATTTGGATGCCTTTTAGAGAACATCTTACACTGCATCATTCAGTAACCATAAAGGAAAGGTTACTGCAGTTGTTTTCTCTATCTTCTCTGAAATGTCAGATACAATCACCTCAGTGACTCCTCCTTAACAATGCTGCTTTCACATAGGATGAAAAGACATTCTTGCATAATTGGTCAGTGTGTCTGTAGTGCAACTGAACTGCAAGTCTTCCAACTGACTGCATCGTGTTGACAGACCTTGCTTTGGAGTCAGTTTGTATGAAAGTGAGAAGCAACTGCAACATTAAAACCCACTGACTGAGAAGTTCTTGCCGTGAAACCTGCTGACACAGGTCAGGGCATGCATCATACTGGCAGACCAAAACGATGCTTCTTCTTCTTAATGGGCTTCAGGTTGGTCAGTCTACGCAGGTCCTCCTCCACGTCCGATTCCTCCATCTCATCGTCTGCTGAGATGAGGATCTACAAACAAATCACAGTTTCTGAGTGATGTACAAAGTCACAGTCTTTGCTCATCCTGCTCTTTACACTTGCAAAGCATCTTACTCCAGAACACAATTTGGATTTACAGTCAGTTCTACCCAGCAACATCACACATCCTACCTAGAACCTCAAGCAAGTTTCAAAGAAGGACACACACCTATTAATCTCCACTATAGTCAGACTCTGGGGAAATCAACTCCTTGAAAGGGTTGATAACAGCAGGACAAGGGGAAATGGTTTGAAGTTGAGGGAGGGAAGATTGAGGTTGGATGTCAGGGGGAAGTGCTTTACAGAGAGAGTGGTGAGGTGCTGGAACAGCTGCCCAGAGAGGCTGTGATGCCCCATCCATCCCTGGAGGTTCAAGGCCAGGTTGGATGGGGCCCTGGGCAGCCTGGGCTGGTATGAAATGGGGAGATTGGTGGCCCTGCATGTGGCAGAGGGTTGGAGATTTGTGATCCTTGAGGTCCCTTCAACCCCGGCCATTCTATGATCTGCGACATTTATGTACACATTGTGTCTTCCTGCCCTGCAGAAGGAAGACAACCAGCTAATGAGTGGTGCAACAGCACCATCTTCTTATCTGCTTCTCAACTGCCAACACTAGGAAGCCTGCAAAGAACATCAAAACCAATTCCACAATGTTACAGTGAAATCAATGGCGTGAGGGAGGAATTGCACTGATACTGCATTGATTGCAATAATGAACTCTACATACTTCTGACTCTGACTCTTCGTGTGATGCTGCTCTCCTGTAGCGGACTTTACTTCCATTTCTTGAATCTTGTCCTGCTTCTTTTTCTTCAAGTTTAGCTTTTGTCTTCCCTTTCTTCATAAGAAAATTATCTACAACCCAGAAGATAAATGCCTGGTAAAGAGAAGGAGAAAAGTGACAGTTCAGTTCTCTTCAGGTAGCATATGCTCATTTGGTCAACACGTAGACAGAATCAGGAAAACTTAACAATAATGCTGAATTGGCCAAACAGTTAAGTTTTACATAAGCACTCGGCTCCATGGCTTATCATACACTGCACAAATTCTCTAGAACACATCTACTTTATTCCAGGGAAGCAGAGAACAAGAAAAACAACTGTTGTTCAGACTGATCATTGACTCCTCATGCAGAAACCTGAGTGGCTTTAGGCAGACATTTTAGTGCAACAAAGCTTCCCATTTCAAAGAAAATCCATGCTTGAGCAAAATAAGGAGAGAAAGAGCTGCCAGCAGTTATTAAATGCAGACACCATTTCTGGCTCTGGTCTCGACTCCCAGACTGCTGGAAGGGTGATGGATTTGGTAAGGATGATGGCACATTTGCACTTCTCCACTCCTGTGTTGCCCAGTCACTAACAGCTGTGGTCAGACACAGGATACTTCACACTGCAGCTATCCTTAGCCTAACTGCTTTCTAAAGCAGATTTCATTGTCATTTTACAATCCCTATGTGTTCCATTTCTACATTCAATCTACTCATGTCATCAGCCCAAAGAAGTCAGCAAAGCACTTCTATACCTCTCCTGAGCCTGGTTACTTAGTTATGTGTGCATTTCAGCTATGTGCAATCCACATATCCAGGCATTTTCTCCTCTCTTTAACACTTTTCCTTTTAAAAAAATGAAGATAATTAACACACGAAGATACACTGTGCTTTAAGGATTAACATTAATTAAGGATTAATGATATTTAACTAACAGATGGGAGAAAAATGCAAGTAAACATCTCACTGAAGCATGCAAGTTATACTGACATTAACAAAGAAGGGAACTATCAACATGACGATAGCCAGCTCCAACTGGGGGTTCTCTATAGGATTCAACAAAGCTACCTGTGAAAAGAAAAGGAGTAAATTCAGATCATGGCAGCATGGGCACACAACTGCATTACTAAGTGCAACTGCTGATGTACTAGCTAACTATATAAACAGTTCATATGAACAAAAAAAAGGATAGCTCTGTAGAAAAGGAGAGTATTTAGGACAGCTTATAAATCACCACAGATAAGTGAGTGGGGTTGGCAAGAAACTTATCTCTGTCATTTTTGTTTACAGAAGTCTGAGGAGATGCTTTCAAATAATTTCGACCATTTAAGAGCTGCACGTTCCTTGGGAACTTGTTTTTAAGTCTTATCTTAAGGAAATTTAAACAGACCAGGGCTGTACAAAACACATGGTACGATAACTCAGTTCCCCAGTTAGCCCACATAAGAGGGACTAACTGGTTTTAGTGTGCTATAGCACCTCACACATCACTCTCAGTGCTAAGTTACACAGATGCTATCAAAATGAATCCAGTCATCAGCAGCCAGCTTCCCTGAACCACTGCAAATTACCAACAGCCTGCAGTTTACTTCTATGAAGAAGGTGATGCAAAGGAAATTTAAAATACAATAGAAAGGAAAATGAAGTACCTACAAATATAAGTTAAACAATTAGAAGTGTTCAGACAAGCAGATAGAATAAAATTTTATATACTGCAGTGTATATAAAAGAAAAACAAACTATGATAGGATATTTCTGGCAATTAATGTCAGAAAACCTAATCAAGGAACAGGAACACACCTATCCTACAGAATGAAATGGCACTGAGTGCAGTCAGTTATGATGCTTGAGGATAAGTCAAACCAATAAACATTGGAACATCAGAAATCAGAATTTATGGCTTGTGCCTGAATTTTTTTTTGCCTGTAAGATGCAGTAAAACTACAAACCTCCTTCCACTGAGGTATCAGAAGCACTATAATGATGATGGTCTTCTCAAATGTCATAATCATTATGTACAGAGCACACTGACCCATCCAAGCACTGCACTGCAGTGGGTCACCTGCCAGAGAGAAGAAAAGTTCAATATACACATATGGTTGGTTTTACCTCACAGCAAACACTGGAGAAAAGCAGTCTGAGAAGAAGGACAGTTACACCCTTTTGGAGTGCCCTCTCCTACTTCCCAAGTGCTGTCCCTACCACCCCTGCCCCACTTCACCCCAATTTAGCACATATAGGCTACCTTCAATATACCTTTCCTCTCTACAAAGCTGGCTTTTGTAATCACCCGATGGTAATTACAGCAAAAGGTGCAAATGCCACTATCAAAAATGTAAATGAATGAAACGTTCATCAGGATCACACTTCCATTTCAAACTGAAAGGGTTTGAGTATCTGCAGCAGCCCAATAGGACATGGCAGAGTGAAAGCCTGTTATCTGCCTGGACAAAAATGATGGTACACAAACATCTGAGCAGGAAAACCACAGGCAGATTTTGTGGATGCATGGAGAAGTGAAAAGAGAGGAATGGTAGCATTTCACTGGGAGCCAAAAGGAAGCTTTGCTGGGGGAGGCTGTTGGCCTCTTACGCTTCCCAACTGCCTTCTGTCTGCAACTGCAGCTTAGATCTTGTCAGCCTGGGGGTGAATAATGTGCAATGGAAATTCAGATGCCTTCGTGTATTTGTAATGCATAATGGATAGTTGCTACTTCCTTTTATGGAACATTTCTGAAAGGCTTTCAGTGTTAATACTTGGTGATGATCTTGAGACTTAACTGTTTGCTGATTAAAAAACAAAAACAAATCAGACCACAGTCCAAAACAAGGGACATTTTCTAAGTAAGCTTTACAGTAAGAGGTAATGGATCAACACTCAGTAGTCCAAGACAAAAACAGTTAAACACTTGAGTTCTACCACTATGTCCTGCAATTAAGGCTTCTTTTGTAAAGGGAGAAGAACAGCGATAAAATTTGAAGGCAGAAACATCACAAAGTCAGAAGTGAGCAACTGTCATTCTCCTGGGGATGAGAAGACTGAGTTAAATTTGACAATGACATTGTATACTCCACATTTTTGTTTGCATTCTCTAGTTTTCTTCACTAAGTAAAATACAGAAAAATTCTATTTCTGGAGATCCTTTCAAACTGTAATTTTAAAATATAATTTATAAAATTATGCAATTCAAGTGAAAAAGAAGTCTGTAGCAACATCATATCCAAGAAGTGTTCCAATAATATGTGGGACATTTGTACATTCAAAGATTCAGTACATAAACTCAAACCTTGGAGGGAATTGGCTGATTTAGTTGCCAAGCCACCCTCGATGATATTTGCAAAGTCACAGTGGTGAGGTGAAGTCCTCAGCAACTGAAAAACAGGCAACATCAGACCCATTTTTAAGAAGGGTACAAAGGATGACCCTGGAACTAGTGACCTGTCAGCCTCACCTCTGTGCAAGGCAAGATGATGGGGCAGATCCTCCTGGAAGCTGTGCTAAGGCACATGGAACAGAGGGAGGTAATATGGGACAACCAGCATGGCTTCACCACGGGCAGGTCCTGCTTGACCAGGTTTGTGCTGGGACCGCAGCTCTTTAATGTCTTCATCAGTGACACTGGCAGTGGGACCAAGCACACACTCAGCAGGTTTGCAGATGACACCAAGCTTTGCTGTGCAGTCAGCACACCTGAGGGATGGGATGCCATGCAGACAGACCCAGGCAGGCTCGAGCAGGGAGCCCAGGTGAGCATCGGGAGGTTCAAAAAAATTCAAGTATAAGGCCTTGCAGTGGGTCATGACTCCACTATCAGTACAAGCTGCAGGACGTAAAGATAGGTGCCAAAAAAGACTTGAGGGTACTGGTGGATGGCAGCTTGACATAAGCCAGCAGTGTGCCCTCACAGCCCAGAAAGCCAACCGTACTCTGACAGTGTCTTCTGTTAAGCACCACTGTTCACTGCAGGAGAGTTGGACTTGATGACCTTTAAAGGTCCTTTCCAACTCAAAAGTTTTTCTGACTCTATGAAATTAGAAGTTTAAAGCTGATGTTGAAGCCATAAAGCCCTAATTCCATTTCCAAAGTCACTGACAGCCTCTCAAATTCTGATTTTATACCTGCTGAGTAAAACTTGCATATTTAGAACATTTGCAAATCAGCAGAAATCCTGTTACCAAAAAAAAAAAAAAAAGCACATTAAAGCACATTAAGATTGAAAGACTGAAACTGAAAAAAATGGAAGTCTCAGCAATGACAACTATAGCCACGTCCTGAGACACTTTCTTATAGAAGCGCCAACTTGAAGAATCTCTCCAAAACGACATTTAAAAGCTTTATAGTAAGCATCTATTACCCTGTAGGTAGGCTAAAATGTGTTAAGTTGCTCTGCAAGTCATAAGCAAAGGGCTTGGGGGAAAAGATGCAGCAGAAACAACTTCTGAGCTTCTCCATGTGAGAAGCAGAGACCGCAGCCATCTATTTGCCAACAGAGCTCGCTGTCAGCCAGGGGAATTTGGTCACCTGTTTTCTACTCCTCGCAGCTAATTCAACCTAGTGCAAGAAGGGAGGGGGAATGCAGGAAACATTCTTTTTGGTACAGGTCACAGCTGCTTTTCTCCTCTTTACATACTCAAATATATTAACTGATTCCACGCTTCTATTACAATCCGGCTGCTGATGTAATGAATCTGAAAATACAAAGTTGGAAATATGAAAACAGATCTAATAGATGCAAAAATTCTGACAACAAAGCCCTTGATGGAGCCCCATGCTAGTAGGTTCATAAATGAGCACGCTGTACAAACAGCACCCATGTTGGCACCTTGGTATCCATTCTCTTCCTGAGACATTTATGCTTAAAAACTACCCTCCGTATAAAGAGTGGCTTTTAAAACCAGCAAGACAACAGCTATTTTTATGACAGCTTCTCAAGTAATGAATCACCAGGGATCAAGTAATAGAGCTAAGATGGGAAATGAGCTCACAGTGAGAACGAGCTTGAGACAAACGATTATTTAGGCTCTAAAAACACCAACAACATCACTCAGTCAAAAGAAGAGACTTGCTCATTTGTGGGCTTTGGTTTTCCATGCCTGCAAACCAACTGAAAACACGCTCGTCTTCAAGCAGACCTTCTTTGGTACTTCAGATAAAACATCATAAATCCCAAACACACCTCAGTGAGCAGACACCTCACCGTTCATGGATGCTACACATCCATATTTACCTCCAAACGTGACTGCAGTTCGGTCTCCTGTCGTCACAACACCTCATTTATTCGTTTTTAAGAATCTTATGAAAAAGAAGAGTTTTCCCAGAGCCAAGGCAAAAAGTTTTAAACGAAATGGTAACACGTGGGATTTGGTTTCAGAAATGACAGCAGTGCTTAACAGAAGAAAACAGCTTACCCTTTTTAGACAGTTCCTGACTTCTTGCATAAGGCCTAACCTTCCTGCCCAGTCACCACCAGTAGCTTTCCATCTGTAACCCAGTCCTCTTTATACTAGAAGCATTTCCCACACAACTAATGAAAACAAAGATATACAGTACACTTTTTATCAGTCCTTATCACAGCCTGTTTAATAAAAAACAACACAGGCTAAGGCCAGGAACAGCATACTAATGAGCATACAACAGGGAATGTCACTAAGAAAAAGATCTGACACTGGAAAGAAAAGCTAATTACAAAGGAATTACTGAACTTCCTACACCACTTACACTTTGTTAGATCTGCTACCTGAAAATGGCAGTGAAGGATCAGTCCCAGCCAACCTCAGCACAAGAAATATAGAAACTCCAGTCTGAGGACTTGTCTGCAGAAACTAGTTCCTTGTGTACACACAGTGAATTCCCAGATGCTTTAGTTCTGGGCCTAAGCTCCCAGAAGAGTCAGATGAGCATCAGTCCAAGGAAAAGAGTGGAAACATTTAGACAGTGGTACATGGGGAAAAAGAAGAAAATAAACAGTTGTGGCAGTGCAGCTTTAAACAGCTTAAACGGTCATAAGCTGCAGCCTAAGAGATGCACATTCACTGTATGACAACCACTACACATCATGGTACAATTTCTCATAAGCTGGGCATACATCTATTCTGAACTTCTAACTTTAAAAGCAAATAACAATTAACGTTATTTGATTTAATTAAAAAAAAAAAAAATCCCAACTTATTACAGTACTTGAACACAGTCCTTATTTATTTTTTATTGTTATCCACTTTGAATACTTTCTTAGGAAAACTTCCATCCCCAGGCAGCCAGCCTAAACAATCTGAAAAGTTCAGATTGAACAGAATTGAATGCTGATGACAAGAACATCTCCATGAAGTTTTTCTGCACCTGCACAGCCCCAGCTTCTGCAGGTCAGCAGACTGCTGTGACTATCAGAAGACAAAACCCACAGCTTCACATGAAAATAATTTCACTACTCTGCCCTTTAGCCAGTAAGAAAGACTTGTGTATTTTTCATCAAGCCCTGTGTGCAGGAGTTCAAGTAAACCCTACATGAGGACAAGCACATTCTCCTCACAAAAATATGTGCTTGTTTGAAGAATGCTGGCAGGATGCTGAATCTGATCTTTATGCAATGGCATCTGGTGCAGTGAAAATTCTTATGGGAAATGATAATTCTGGCTACCAGTTATTTAAAAACATTTCATAGTACAGTTATCTTGCTGCTGTTTTCCGTGGGATTAGCCAATGCTAAGTAAAACAGTACTGCAAGTAAAAACAGAAATCCAAGCAGTTGTTCCAAAGTCACTAGCACTTAGAGACTCATTAAATAGTGGATGGCGATAGGACAAGGGGGAATGGTTTAGACTGAGACAGGGGAGGTTTAGGTTGGATATGAGGAGGAAGTTTTTCACCCAGAGGGTGGTGAGGCACTGGCACAGGTTGCCCAAGGAGGCTGTGGATGCCCCATCCCTGCAGGCATTCAAGGCCAGGCTGGATGTGGCTCTGGGCAGCCTGGGCTGCTGGTTGGCGACCTGCACACAGCAGGGGGTTGGAACTGGATGAGCACTGTGTCCTTTTTAATCCAGGCCATTCTCTGATTCCATCATTCTATAACTTGCTAAAGGCTTTGCATGCCAAGTTACAGAACTTGCAAGAATGTAAGTGACAAGTGAAATATTACAACAGCTATTATGACAGCTGTGCTACAGCTTAAAGATCAGCTAACTGTTAGCTGAAACATCCTGGAATTCTGTTTTGGAAAGTGTTCCAGTGCAAAAAGAGAAACATTTACCATATTCACCAAAGCGCAGGGACTCCCACTGCTGCCATTCCACAATGGTGCTGACTGCACGTATACCTGCATAGATTAACAGCATTCCTAATGTGGCATCTAACAAGAAGTTGATAAGGTACCTGAAAAGAAAAACAAAGATTAAGCAAGAAGCACGGGTCCGTTTTCCAGAAATTCAGTGTATTTTAAATCCGCACCTGATAAATCTGTATATTTATTGAGAAGCTGGAACACTTCAATTAATATTTACCCACTTCTGTAATTACCTAGCATGACACTTAAATAGTTTTATCAGAGTATCAATATTCTGTTTCAGACCTTAGGCTTTAGCTTCAACTTACATTCCTGCCAACGTTGGGTGCAGGTTTGTGTGTGCATGCAATGCCTGCAGTCACTATCAAAGGCACACTTCAAATTACTGAGGGGTTCAGTGGAAATAATCTACCTTAGCACTTTAGACCTTATTTAAAGTACATCTGAAATTGAATCCAGAACAAACCTTCCCACAAAACAACTAAGGGCACTGGACACAAGACTGGTGCACTATCAACTGCTTCAGGAGGAACTTCTGCAATCTTACCTACACTTTAAAAAACTACAGAGATTGCTACGGGTTTCAAATTAATTCTTAGGCCCATTCAATGGTGCAGCTGGACTTCTGAGTGCCTCGTGAACCCGTGTGGTTTGTTTACTACTGCTCCACTCTGGCTGAACAAAACAGCAGCTGAGAAAGAGACAGCGAAGGTCATCCCTGCTGCAAGCCACACAGTGAATCCCTGTAACTGAGATGCTTATTTGGCAGTTCCCAATGCTAAAGTAAACTCTAGAGTCCATAGGTTCTTATCTGCAGTGATAAAAATAACAGATCAGAGCTGTGGGCTTCTGCTGATGGCAGAGTCAAGTGCATGTGGACAAAACATTAGTAAGAGGAAAGCAAACGCAGAACACGTGCATTCAAAGCAGTATAGGAGGAGCGGTTCTGACCCTCAAAAATCCTATTCAAGCATGCACTCAAGAGCAAAAAAAATTAGACATGCCCTTCTTCAGCCAAGATGCAACTGTAAGCTTCTAAAAAACAATTATTTTCCAACAGTTGCACGTTAAATCGTAGTTTGAATGAACTTTTGTATCTGACAAACTAAAATCCATGCTGAGCATTTAGCAAATGAAGCACAGCAACTGCAGGGATCCACAAGTCGGTCAGGGCCACCAGGGGCTGCTCTAAGCCTGCAGCAGAAGGCCCAGCTCTGCCTGCTGCCATCCCACTGCTGTGCTGCAGGCCAGATGTGCTCCCAGCCCAGCAGCAGCACCCAGTGCTGAGGGACATTGTTGCTTGCTTTGTTTGTTGAGAGTCCTTCCAGCCACAAGGCACCTGTCCAGAGGTTGTTTAACAGGTGCTTGGTCAGCTTTCATCTCATCCTGCCTGAGTTAGAGCACTGCAATACCAAGCTGACAAACACTTGCTTCCAGTCCTAATTCATTCCAAGCTCTGAATCACAGTGTCCTCTAAAACAACATTTTCTGGTTTTGTTCTGAAAATAACCCACAAACTACACAACAGAAAACTATCCGTGGTGAAGTTTGCCGAGTTAAATTACTGTTATTTGAACTCACAGGCAGAAGTGCTGCCTCTACTCAGCTATTTGCACCCATTCATACACTTAAGGTGTATTTCTGCCCAAGAAAGGAAGAGCGGCTCTGGCTGACGTAGCACACCGTCTTTCTGATGATAAGTCCTGGGTCCTTGCCTAAAACACTGCACAGCTCCACGCAGTTATCCTGAGAATGCTGAATGACACTTCTGCCTCCCCCCCTCCTGGCTGCTGTGTGCCACGATACGTTTGTGTGAACAGTGGGATTTGAAGATGAAGTTATGTAGACTATACAGACACACGCCAAAGACCTTTTGTTTTGGAACCTCAGCAGCCTCAGAGTGCTCAGATTTTAAGATGCTTTAATGAAGTACTAGGCTTATCTTTAAACACTGATGATTCTAGACACGTTTTCATTAGCTTACTTAAATACATACATGAAAATGGAACAAAAGCAATTTGCACCTTTTATAAATCACTTGTATAGATCATGGGGAAATTAAGTCAGTAAGGAAGAGAAATCCAACAGTGATGACTGGTATTACTGAAACTCTCATGATTATATCTTAACCTCTGCAGTTAGTGTGTTACAACAATGCGTTTTCCCTACCAAAATGCTGTGGTGGGAGGAGAAAAACAGTATTTTACCAGCAGATTTATTGCACGTAGAAACAGAATAAACTAAGGAGAAATAAAGAGAAATCTTTAGGCTTATGAAACACCACAAACATATTCCTTGAGTCACTTAACTTCTTTGGTTACCGAAGGGCAACAGTGAGCAGCTGCCATCATCAAAGTAACTGCCTTTGGTTCCAAGGGGCAAAGGAGTAGGCTGTGACAAGTAATTCCCCTGCTTCTATTAGCAGAAATGCGTAGGCTTCTTTGAGCATGTGCCTCATCAAGAACAAACCCAAACAATTACCATTTGCTTCAGTAGCTCCTGTGACGAGCCTGACAGGGTCTTAATCACAGCCTCTTCAAGTTGAATACAGCACAGTGAAATGCTTATCTATTTAGTCACACTGCTCCTAGTGTGAGACTGCAATATTCGTTTCTGTACTAACTGCCTGGGTATCAAGCAAGACTTCCTGCTTTTAACAGTGACAATTATACTGCAGTAGATGATGTAAGCTTTTGAAGGACATACAGGTGTGAAAGATTTTTGATTATTATCCCTGTACTTTATATTAACACCTTGCTGCAGAGAATGGTGAAGCTGGAGGTGAGCATACACAACTTCATGTCCTCTGGTCCTTGGTATCTTTTATCTCCTCCAGCAAACAGCCTCGTACTACAATGTGCACCCTAAGTCCTCATTAGGAAACTGGAGGAGGAGGAGCAACAGTTCATCCTCAATCTAAAGCATCCATGCACAGACCAGAAAAAAACCCCAAAGCAAGCAAGCAACCAACAACAACAAAAACAACCAAAAAACCAAACCACTTTCCTATGTCCTGACTGCCTGTAACAGAGCAAATTTTGGATCCTAAATTAACTAAGCTTCAAACAAAGGTCTTTGAAAGTGCCTGACTTCTTGCATGAAAATTGCATTAGTCTCCAAGTATAGCAAACTCAACAGCAGCACCCTTCATATTCATCAATGGTTCAAAAATGAAGCACTCACAGTGAACAAGGGTCTTCTTCAGTAAGGTCTGATAAGTAGACGTTTGCAAAATGGATGAACAACATCCCTATGGCTTGCTTGGAAGTATCTAAAAACCTGCATAGAATAAGAAAACAGCTATTAAGAAACATACAACTGTTTACAACACAGTAGGACACAGCAAATTTATATTGAAATTTCAACCCAATTATTCATTTTTCATAAAATAACAACACTAAAAGGTGAAAAGCCAAGGTAATTAACTTACTTAGCAATGTTCCACTTTAAGTTCAACCCTTTGGAATATTCTTCCTTGAACCTTGCTGACAGTAAATCAAATCATACCAACTTGAGGCCTTATTTGAAGACTGTGGAGCTCCTCCTGGTATCACATGCATCATTCACAAGCTAATCTTCACTAAACCTGGCTCAGTCTTTAATAACCTTCTGTACACAACGAGTATCCCAGGCTCACAAAACATTTCAGCTCCTTTACAGTTTTGTGTATTTGGCAAGTTTTGGGGAGGGACAGAGGAAAAATTGTCATCACATTCTTGTAGGTGGACAATTTAATAGCTAACTTCTTTATCTGGTGCATTTTGCTAAGATGCCTTCGTGGGTATTTTTCACCTGAAAGCATGAAGAAGCCTCAATGAATTGCAGCTAAAGCTCATTTGAACAGAAGCAATAGCCTTGAAACCACTACCTCCACAGCAGAAGACAAAGATGGAAAGAAAACAGTTTACTACTCACTGGGAAAACATTAAAAAACACTTAGGTACAAATTCAATATTGATTTTGGTCCCTTATCATTCTTTTATTATCTATTTATTGTTATTATTACAACTTCCCAATATTATTTTTAAATACTGGAATCACATCACAAGTATTCTATAGACAAGAGTGTGCTCCTTATACAGCTCAACACTCACCTGGCCTGTTGTTTTTATGTCTTAAAACCAACCAACCAACCAAACCACCCAACCAAACAGACCCAAACAACATTTCATGCCCGAATTTGTCTGCCAATCTGGTATTAAAACTTTACTCTCCCAAACACACAGTGCAGCACAGGGCTGGGATGAGGCAGGAGGCCAGCACATCACTTATCTAATCACTACAGCATATGATAAATAATGACACTCAAGTCCCACAACTAGATCATTGGCTTAAAAATTGAAAGCAGCCAGACTGAACTGCAGACTGAGGCAGGCTGTAAACAAAGAACTGGTATTTACTTTTTCCATAAAATAAACATCAGGATTAATTATGAACAGCAGCGTTCTTTCAGATGAATTTCAGCCATTGGAAACACGCCCAAAGCTAACACTTCTATAGGTTCCAAAACCTGGAACAGCAGCATAACTTTTCATCTGTCTCAAAACAAGTGTGGGTAATGCTGGCATCACTACAAGAAAACAGTATTTTAACAGTAATAAAAACATGTTTTTATGCTATATGTCGTTCTATGATTTCATAAGGTATTATCTTTCATCATCATGTTTTCTATCTTACAAAAAACAGGGTATGGAATATGAAGCTTTGTTGAAGTTAAGAGCTTGTGCAAGTTTGTAAATGTTAAGATGTGTCTCCATTGCAGTCTGCCAGTACTTGAAGGGAACTTTTAAGCAGGAAGGGAATCAACTTATTACAGTTTATAGTGACAGAACAAGGGGGAATGGCTTTAAGCCAAAGGAGGGAAGACTGATGTGAGATGCGAGGACAAAATTCTTTACTCAGAGTGCTGGCAGTGCTGTCCAGAGCTGTGGGTGCCATAGCTGGAGGTGCCCCAAGCCACGGAGGGGCCCTGGGCAGCCTGAGCTGGGGGGCAGCCAGCCCATGGCAGGGGCGAGCTCGATGATCTGTAAGGCCCCTTCCAATATAAGCCACTCTTTGATCTTAGGGCAGTTCTAGATTCTAACTTCAGGAGAAGGTGCAACTTAAAGCTGTATGTCTGAAGGTATCTTTGTGGTGATATCTGGAAGCATATCTGGAAGGGAAATACCCAAAAGAATACAACATTTCATTGACCAATGTATTTCAGTAATTGTTTTGTTCATCACATTCTTGTCATCATGTTTGTTTCTTTTTTAATTAGTATCATATGCAAACAATCATTCTCTCAACACATAAAACACCCAAGAAGCCACACTGAAGGACTGAACCTGCAGCCACGTACCATATCCTCCAAGGACGTCTTTCATGCTTTGGTTCTCTTAATCGTTTTACTACAAAAGAAGAAAAACAATTGGAGATAATCAGCAACTCCAACCATGAGACATAGTGAGAAGTAAAAGCAAACCTCCTTGCAGAAGCATTATACTCTTCAATAAGTCAGGACTTACCCAAGGCATTTCACTTTATCCATCCCTGAAGACAGATTGTAAAAGAAAACCCCATCCCTCCTCTTACCCACTGACCAACAGCCTGCTGCCAGCATCCCCACACAGAGCAATCACCCACTGCCTGATTACCATTGCCACAGCCATATCCTTTATGACCACACAACCATAACATTTAATTTCCCATAGTAAAGCATGTTCCAAATATTAGAGCAAGTAGTTTCTTTCACAATTTGGAGACCAAAATCCAAATAGAAAAGTGTGGCTTGCAGTGTAGGGGCAAACTATAACATCAGAAAGACATCAAAAGGATGAGTAACAAGACAAACATATTATCTGACAAAGCTTATTTATTTTCTGGATGACAAATTAGACTTTTGTTTGCAAACTGAATTCCAAACAAGGACGGATTTTAAAATCAGATACTGCTTTCACAAGAAGGTTTGATAGCCTACAAACAAACAAATAAAACACAGACAGACCAAAAACCACCACCAACAACAGAAACAGTATTAAAATAGATGTCAACTACACAAAGGTAAAAAGCCACAGATAAGTGTGGCTATTTCAGTACTGATGCTGCCCACAAGACAAGCTGGTGTGTCCCCATGAGCCCAGTGGAGCAGAAGCCCAAAGCAGGATGGAGAACATGAACTTTGGGCTCAGAAGGACAAGCATGACATCCATCCCTGGGGGCACCTCTGGGATGCATCATCCCAACCTAATGGAAGACGACATGGGATGCAGGGGGGGAGCATTCTGTGATTGCACAGGATTTGGAGGAGAGGATGGGAGGGATCAAAGTGATTTGCAGAACAAGCTGGAGGAAATAGAGAGATAAGGGATAAAAACAGCCTACACAAACAGCAGCTGCTCCATAGCCCTGCACTGCCTCCTGCACACAACCTGTCCGAGCTTACTGAACTCCACTTCTAACTCTCTTTCTGGGTGAGAAAACCACTTTTCCCCCACTGGGTGGCAGCTGGAGCAGGGGACCACCACAGCCTCTGCTGCCCCATCCCAATGCCCCCCACAGGCCAGCTGCTGCTCCAGCTGCACACCGCTCACTCAGCTGGCACATGTCAGCAGCACAGCAAAGTTGCAGGCAATGGAAACCCTTCCACAAAGAATGGGTCCACTTCCCTCTACTGCCCAAAGCACAGAACCAGAGCACCTGAGGTTCAGTGTACCCTACCAGAGCCAACACCAACCCTGAACAGCAACCATTCATGCTATCATTTCAGAAGTAGTCTCCTAAAAAAATGTAGTCGTTGGAAATTAAAAAGTGGCAAGAGGAAAAGACTGCATACGTACACCAAAGAAAAAGTTGTAACAGCAATAGTCACCGTGGGTCTCCGTGAGCAGCACGCCATAAATACACAGCTTCTGCTACACCACGAGCAGCACCCAGATGACTCAACCAGTTCACAGCTTACAGCAAGTACTCCCCAGCCACACCAGGAGCTGATAATACCTTCACTTTTGCAAAAAGGGGCCGTGCACAGCTGCTGGTTGGCTCCTGGGGGAGCAGCCCCCACCTGCCCCAAACGGCCATGCACTGGGTGCTCAGCCCCAGCAGTGCCAGGCACACGGCGCAGCTCACTGCTGCTCTGAGAGCTCAGCAGATGAAGAGTAATTAGCTGGGAGCGTTCAGAATTTCACACTCAATTATAAATGAAGAAAGAAGCGCTGGTAGTTTATACATCTGATGCCAGAATTCTTCAGGAAAGGGAATAAAAGCAGTTCTGCCAACAAGCACGGGAGCTGCCAGATGGGCAGATAACAGACAAGACAGCACGGAAGGCAGAGCATTTAGTAATGCAAGCTCAAGCTCATTAGTTGTCTCCTGTTTCATGAAGTTGCTAGCAATAATGCAGGACAGATTTCACTTATTTTAAACTTTATTTTGGAAGGCTGTCAGAACCTCTGCTCTGCTTACGTTTTTTCCACAACAGTAGGAACTGTGTCTGTTACAAATAAACACCACTAATTCCCCAAAATCCTGTGAACAGAAACAACGTGCTGCACCACAGGGCAGCTACTGCTGAGTGGTGTCCCCTGTCTTATCTCCTGTTTGAACCTCTCTTCTTCACACAATAAAGCAAAGCTTTTAAGAGACTGCAGTTGAAGTTTCACTTGAGCCCCCCATTACCTCCCTTAGCAGCAAAGGAATAAGAAATTACAGATTTCCCCAGATCAACCTTGCAACAAACATCACAGCAATGAGAATGAGCTGAAGCAATGCCTTACAAAAGGGAAACAAGTCTGTAAGCTACACACATGGCTAAAAGCTTCTGTGACACTGAAGAGCTCAATATCTCTTTCCATCCAGAGTTTTTTAAAAAAGAACATCATTTTTCACTTGTGTGTTTTAAAGGGAGGTAATAAATGTATGACTTTGTTAGCATGAAAGACTGAAAGCAGCAGTGCTTTTGTCATGCTGCTCATTTCCCCAGACAAAACAGAGCAGCACTGTGTGCCCAGTGTTCCACTTTTCACCCCACTGTTAATGCATAGATTCATAAAATGGCCCGGGTTGGAAGGGACCTCAAGGATCATCAAGCTCCAACCCCCTGCCACAGGCATGGATGCCAACCTCCACATCTAATGCCACACTACACTGCCCATCCAACCTGGCCTTGAACACCTCCAGGGATGGACGGGGCATCCACAGCCTCTCTGGCAGCTGTTCCAGCACCTCACCACTCTCTCTGTAAAGCACTTCACCCTGACATCCAACCTCAATCTTCCCTCCCTCAACTTCAAACCATCTCCCCTTGTCCTGCTGTTATCTCCCCTTTCAAAGAGTTGATTCCCCTCCTGTTTGTAGGCTCCCTTTTTTTAAGGCAAAGCTTTCCTGTCAGACATCCAACCCACTCAGCAAAGATTCAGACCCAAGCTCCTGCTCTCAGTTACCAGCCTGTTTGCTGGGCAGCATTCTAGAGGTCAAAACCTGTGTGCAAACTGTGCTATGCAAACAAGAGGACTCAAGCCCTTGACTCCTGGAAGAAATGTCAAAGGTACAGCAATGATAAAACATTGCAAGCAAAGGTTAAGCAGCACAAATCCATATTACTGTGCACTAAGCACCAATTTATGACATGCAGCACCATTTTCACCTACTGCTCAATAACAGATAAAGCTTTCCTGACATCACTAGTACAACAGGCATCACTGAACTTCAAGGCATTCACTCCAGTTGTTGTCAGTCAGCAGCAGAACCCACAGTACTGCCGAAGCATGGCAACAAATGCCCCCATCAGTGAGCTTATCAACCAGGCTGCAACAACCTTAAAAGCAGAAGCCAACTCCCAAATGAACCTTCAGACAAATGCAAAAAGCACGTGAAGCTGTTCCTCTTAGTAGAAAACAATGAACACAGCAAAGGGAGGCCAAGGGTGGATTCGCCCTGCCTGTTTAATGGCCACTGAAATCCTACATAGCTCTTGCTAGCCAGATTTATTCTTATGCTGAAGGAACAACAGAAGCACCACATTGCAAAAGCGAGACTCATTTCACATAACATCAACCAAAAAAAAACTGCAAAAGGATACACAACCAGCTTTCATACTCTTTTCCCAAAAACAAACCTAAGAATGGGAAGCTGACGGCCAGTTGCCACGTGGTACTTCCACGTACGCTTCAATGTAGCGCCTCTATCAACAAGGTCTTTGATCGGTGCAGATGAAAACGGCAATAATTTCCATGTGCAGGAGCATTACTCTTAATGATACAGCTTTGTACCTCCTGGCACTCGTGCAGCTTTCATAAAGGCCTCACAGCACTCAAACGCCCGCACCATAGAACGCACTGCTGTAAGAAAGCTCGAGCGTTTAGCATCAGATGAACGAGGCAATTTTTAAGCTCAATTTTAAAGCTGTCTAGACTACTTCATTCTTTATCATTACAATTACCTCCCACAGAAAGCATTCAAACCCTATGCAGATAAACTAAAATATGCTGCCAGTCACACCATCACCCTCAAGACAAGAAAGGTATGCTGAAATGAGATTTTACGAGATTTAATAGCTGATGTTTTCCAGCATCAGTAAGAAATTAAGAGCAACAACTCTAAAAGAAATAATACTGAGAATAACATCTTAAAAAAATGACTGGAGACAGAATATGTATGCTGTAAGTTGTGAGTAGCTGTTTTAAAGTCTTTTTTGGCCCATGGAAAAATCTGTACTTTTGGCAGTGGAAGAAAATGACAGAAACAGCAACAAAAAGCAAGCAAAGGCTGTGTTGGGTGAGTGCTTGAGGTGATGTGCTGGCCTGCCTGCTTTGGAGCTGCTGAAGACTGATGGGACCAACCCTATAAAGCAGTGCTTGGCCAGACTTCGAGCATTTTAACAGTTATCAGCTCTCTAAAGCAGATTACCTTTGAAACCCCTAAGAACTTAGGGACTCCTCTCCCTGGCTCACCTCCCAGCCCCAGGTCTTAGCTACTTACACCATCTTCCTTCACTCAGTGTGTGTTGTGGTAGAGAAAAGGGAAACAATAATAATGATGACAAATAAATATATACATATGAATGCATACAAGTGACACACAAGCAATTGCTCACTATCCTCCAGCCAATGCCCAGCTGGCCCCTGAGCAGCGGAAGAGAGCAAGATGAACTCCCACCCCCTACAAATCTCCTGCCATGTGATATCACTATGGAATATATATCAGTATGTATCTATGGAGTATATATCAGTATGGAATGTCCTTTTGGCCACTTTCAGTCCAATTCTCTTCCCTCCCTGCTACTTGGGCCCTTTGTGCAGACGCCCTTGGCTCTATAAACTATAGAGGAGCAACTACAAACATCAGCGTTATCAACATTGTTTTTCTCCTAGCACCAAACCATAGCATCAAACCCGGCACTCTGAAGAAACCAATTCCATCCCAGCTGAAACCAAGACAAAGCAGAAGACAACGCACACCTCTGAGGCGCAGCACAGGCACCAGCTCCCCAAAAATAAGAATATAAACAAACTGTGAGGCTGTGCAACACGTAACCCAGAGCTGGTGGTAGGAACACCTCGGCACGCTGAGCAGCAGCGGGTACAAGCTGAGCTACTCCTGACTGAAGCACCATCCCACCTCCACCCACAAAGGCAGAGCAGTGCAAGCTCCAGGCCCGTGCTCAGCCTGCCAGGAGCAGCAAATGTTCTGCATTCTGTAGGGTGCACTTCTGGCTGTGATCACAAAGCCTCTGAGTGGGACTGTGCTGTGAGAAGGTGAGCATTTCCTGCCTGCAGACATGGTTCGCTACTTCATCAGCACCATCCACACAGATAAGATCTTGTCAGACACTTGCTTAAGTCTGCAAACTTCATTAACCATGAAATTAATATCACTACAGAGTGCAAAAATGCACGGTGTGTTTGTGCAAATCAGCTCCTTACAAATTCAATTATAAAGCATTACTCAAGAACATCAACTCATTATGCAGATTGCAGTTAAACAACAGGCTAGCTAACAGTTCAGAAGTTAGTTCTGATTAAACACAGCTTTCAGTTTCTGGCTAATTTATCATTTTAATAATTTCCAAATGTCAAAAAAATTGCACCCTTTTTTCTAAACATTTCATGATGTGAACAACATGCATAATTATGCTCAGAACAATCTTATCATCTGGAGCATAATTATATCCACAGAATCACAGAATGGTTTGGGTTCAAAGGGACCTCTAAGATCACATAGTTCCAACCCCCTGCTGTAGGCAGGGTTGCCTCCCATAGCCCAGGTTGCTCACAGCCCCAGCCTGGCCTGGAGAGCTTCCAGGGAGGGAGGAATCTACAGCCTTGTTGGGCAACCTGTTCCAGTGCCTCACCACCGTCACAGTAAAGAATTTCTTCCTAATATCTAGTCTGAACCACAATTCTCTCTTTCAGAACCAGATGCAGCACTTCAGGTAGGGGCTCTCGAAAGCAGAGTAGAAGGGAGAATCACCTCCCTCTACAGGCTGGTCACACTTCTTGTGATGCAACACAGGATCCAGTTGGCCTTCTGGGCTGCAAGCACGCACTGCTGGCTCACGTTGAGTCTTTCAACAACCAGCACTCCCAAATCCTTCTCCTCAGGGCTGCTCTCAAGCCATTCTCCTCCCAGTCTGTATCTGTGCTCGCCCCAACCCAGGTGTAGGACCTTGCATCTGGCCTTGTTGAACTTCATGAGGTTGGCATGGGCCCACATCTCCAGCCTGACCAGGTCCCTCTGAATGCAGCAACAACCGAGTAACAGGAATCATGTAATGTGTTCAGAGCTAATGCAATAAGCAGGCTCTACACAACTGTTATGAAAAGTTTGTTTAAAAAAAAAAAAAAATCTCTTTTTAAAACAAAAATACTGACATAGCATTTCCAGAAGACTTGCTGCATTTGGAGACATGGAAATACTCAAGACCTGACATCATGAGGGTGTTAAGACAGCCTATAAGTTGATATCACAATCTATTCTGCACACAGAAATTTTTCTGCAGTATGTCCAAGTAAAATCCAAGGTAATGTAGCTTAAGTGCTGCAACACATTATGAGGAGATTTCTCCTGTGTCCAGTGAATGCAGAGATGCACATTTAACTATGCCACAAAGTAAGAGTGCCCCTCTGTGTCCAGAACTCAGAAACAACTCCAAAATTGTTACTGCAAGGTTTCATTCGGGGCTTTTTTCTTCCTAAGGCAAAAAAAAAAACAAACAACAAAAAACCAATTGAACAGCTCCTGACATGGTCACTACTTATTTCTGTACAGTGATGCATGGGAGCAACACCTGTCTGTTTCTTGCAGAGCCTGCAATGAACAGAAGTACATATTTTAAAGAATACTACAGTAAAAGAAAGCAAGCCACTGACTTCTACCCACATGGCTGCTTTGTTTTATTTTTTTATTATTTTTTTTTTTCCCTCGTTGTGGTTTTTAAAGCACCTCCCATTTTTGTCTCCAACACCAATGAGGATGCCCCCGGAAGGACTGACGCTTCATTTAATTAAAACAAGAAACAAGCACACGGCGCAGCGAGCAGCATCTCCGCACGTGGGGACAGAAAGCTCCGCTCATCTCAGTGCAGCTGGGCCGGCTGGGCGCAGCGCGGCCCCGGAGGGCCGTCAGACAGACGGACGGACAGACAGACAGGCAGACGAACAGACAGACATACAGGAGGACGGACAGGCGGACGGATAGACAGAGAGACAGGCAGACGGACAGACAGACATACAGGCAGACGGACAGGCAGACGGGGTCCCGCAGCGCCCGGAGCTGTCCGTGGTGCTGCCAGGCCGCGCCGCCCCCCGCCCTGGAACAGAACTAGCCGCGCTCCAGGAAGGCACGAGTCACAGAATCACAGAATTACAGAATGGCCAGGGTTGGAAGGGACCTCAAGGATCATGAATCTCCAACCCCCTGCCACATGCAGGGCCACCAACCTCCACGTTTAATGCTAAACCAGGCTGCCCGGGGCCCCAGCAGTCCTCTGCTAATTGCACCGTGCGCGTGAACCACATGTTGCAAATGAAGTAGGAGGAGCAGCTTGTGACAGATAGGTAAAGGGACCGGCAACAGGACTCTTCCCCATAGCTTTGTGCAGCTTTAGCCCATGAAAATGGTATCATTTACAATGATATGGAATCACAGAATCACTCCAGTTGGAAAAAACCTTCAAGATCAACAAGTCCTACCACGACCCAACCATTCTACCCCAACTAACAACTCCCCACTAAATCATGTCCCTGAGCACCACATCCAAAATGTTTTTAAACACATCCAGGGATGGTGATTCAACCTCCTGCCTGTGCAGCCCATTCCAGTGCTTAACAACCTCTTCTGTAAAGAAGTGTTTCCTGATATCCAACCTAAATCTCTCTTGGCACAAGTTGAAGCCATTTCCCCTTGTCCTGTTACCAGTGAGAAGAGACCAACCCTGCTCTCACTGCAACCACCTTTCAGATACTGGAGGAGAGCAATAAGGTTTCCCCTCAGCCTCCTTTTCCCCAGACTGAACAGCCCCAGTTCCTTCAGTCTCTCCTCACAGGCTGTGTTCTCCAAGCCCTTCCCCAGCCTTGTTGCCCTTCTTTGGACCTGCTGCAGCACCTCCATCTCCTTTCTGTACTGCGGTGTCCAAAACTGAACCCAGCACTCGAGGCCACACCAGTGCTGAGTACAGGGCAGGATGACTTCCCTGGGCCTACTCACCATTCCTGATCCCAGCCAGGATGCCATTGGCCTTCTTGGCTACCTGGGCACACTGCTGGCTCATATTCAGCCCACTGTCCATCACCATACCAAGGTCCCTTCCCATCAGGCAGCTTTCCAGCCACTCCTCCGCAAGCCTGTAGGGTTGCCTGGGGTTGTTGTGACCAAAATGCAGGACCTCACACTCGACCCTATTGAAACTCACACAGTTAACCTTGGCCATTGATCCTGTCTATCCAGGTCCTTCTGCAGTGCCTTTCTCCCCTCAGGCAGATCAACACTCCCTCCCAACAATCTACAGTGATATCACACATGTGGGAATACTGTGCTAGCACGTTTATCAATAAACCCTTAATTAGAGAATGCTCAGAAAGCATTTGGCACTTCTGGCAGAATACACTGTGTTACACAAAAACATTTTAAATGAGCTTTGTGGCACCAGTGATAAAATCCGAAACTACTGCACCAAAAAATAAAAGCCAAGAAGCAAATATCATTTTAAACCAACATCGCTGTGAAGTCAGGTAGGCACACTGTGACACACACCCTGAAGCTCCAATAGCTGCCTTGCTGGCCTGAAGCACAACCAACCACCCCTTACGGCAGTGGAAACCCATTAAAGCTTCCTGTTACCAAGTGGCTTGGCATCCATAAACTAGGTTGGAAAATTACACACACCTAGGCAGGAGGACAAGAGCAGAATTAAGTAGCAGACTTCAAAAAAGCAGGCTACCAGACTTGAGAACCAGTGAGTGGGATCCAAAACAGTCACCAGACCAAGATGATGTTCCAGAAAGAGGTAATTTTTAATTGGCAAATTCCCTTTTGTAGTGAATTACAGACCACAGCTAGCAGAGGAGCGCAGAAGTGCTCTACCCTGACTTCAGCACAACTCCTGCTGTAGAACAGATGCAGTGTTTGTGTGAAACATCCCAGGGCACCTCTGGTTCACACCCAGTTAAACTGAAGGACAGCAGTCAGAAACAGCACAGCAGGCTCTGGCACCACTGTGTTCACCACTTAGTAGGGTAACACAGCAGGAGCTTACTGCTCTGGGATGTGGGCAGAGAGAGGGGTGATGAGGTGTGAAACCAGCAATCACAATTCGGGATTTCTCAGGCCTGTAAGAACAAATGCAAGCTACTCTTAGGCTATAGGAATCAGTGAGCTAAATGGAAAGGAAGCTTGGGCTTGGTTTCCAGTGGCTGCTCCACTGTCCCCATCACATCACTCCAGACGCCAACATCACAGGAACATCCTGGGGAGGCCATGGTGAGACCTTGGAAGATAACATGCTACTGGAGGAGAACAGAGAGCATAATGTCAGAGCAGCCAGGCAGGTGCCAAGCTGGAGTGACAAATATTAAGCAGTTTTGCCTTAGAACAGTCCTTCAGTCATTTGTAGATGGATGTCCAGTAATGAGGTACAAAAAAGTCCTGCTCACTACTATAACCAGAAAAAAATATTTATGTATTAGAATGCGAGCACAGTAAGATCCACCTAGAAAAGGGCAAGCTGGGGTCACCTTTTGGTGCACCCATTTAACAAAACTTCTTGTTTAGATGTCAAATTGATTATTTTTAAAGGAAAACTGCCTCTGTGCATAAAGAACAATTCCAGAATACATCTTGGTTGATGTTCTTTTCATTTCTTTTTCTACAAGGGGTTCTGGACCAGTAATGACAGAAGATCTCCTCGTAGGGTTCCCTTCTGAGGAAATTTAAGCAGCAGCCAGGCAGCCACGTGCCCTCTCCTCCCTGGATTGCTACAGAGAGACACTGTGCACAGCAGTTCGGTTCTGCACCGAGGATTAATGTCATGTGGGCAGGCAGCCCACTGCTGACCCAACAGCTGTGCCAAGCCTCAGCCTGACCCTGATGCAGCCACTTGTCCCTCAGCACTGCTACCTGTTGTGCCCAACGGATGGAGGATCGCAGTGGGGAGATACTTCAGCCTGAAAGCAAACACATGGGTCTGTTCATTTCCTCACTGCTCTGGCCACGTGACCCAGCTGGACTGTGCCATCCCTGCACTGGGGTCAGAGACAGCTATGAGGATGCTGAGGTCACGCCTGCACTCTTGTCCACAGCATGAAGTCCTGATTCTCCTTCTATCAGACCTGGCTCATGGAGTATGGAGAAAGCCTAGTTGATTAACTGAAGATTTTGGAACACCGGACCAGTTACTGTTTTGAATATGACAAAAAGGGCAGAAACAGTAAGGCAAAAGCAGGAGACTAAACAGAAGCAGCTCTTCCAGCACAGCACAGCCCCCACCTGGACATGAGCCAACAGTGTGTGGTTGCAGCTCGGAAGGCCAGCTGTGTTCTAGGCTGCATGAAAAAAGGGGTGGCCAGCAGGGAGAGGGAGGTTATCAGAGAAAAGAAGGCAGTGGGGTGACCTCATTGCAGCCTTTCAGTACCTAAAGGGAGTCTACAAAAGGAGGGGAATCAACTCTTTGAAAGGGTAGATAACAGCTGCCACCAACCTCCCCATTTCATACCAGCCCAGGCTGCCCAGGGCCCCATCCAACCTGGCCTTGAACACCTCCAGGGATGGACGGGGCATCCACAGCCTCTCTGGGCAGCTGTTCCAGCACCTCTCCACTCTCTCTGTAAAGCACTTCACCCTGACATCCAAGCTCAATCTTCCCTCCCTCAACTTCAAGCCATTTCCCCTTGTCCTGCTGTTATTCCCCCCATTCAAACAGTTGATTCCCCTCCTGTTTGTAGGCTCCCTTTAGGTACTGAAAGGCTGCAATGAAGTCACCCCGCAGCCTTCTCTTCTCCAGGCTGAACAAGCCCAGCTCCCTCAAGCCTGTCTTCAAAGGAAAGGTGCTCCAGTCCGCTGATCATCTTCGTGGCTCCTCTGGACCCTCTCCAACAGCTCCCTGTCTTTCTTGTACTGGGGGCTCCAGCCCTGGACACAGGACTGCACATGAGGCCTCACAAGAGCAGTGCAGAGGGTTGACAATCACCTCCCTGTCCCAACTCATCACCTTTGGACACAAATAAGCATCTCTTAAGGGCTGCGCATCTGTCCTTAACTCTTCAGACAGCAGCACACACACGTGTTGAACGCACGCCGTTCTTCAGGAGGTTTTTTTTGCTGCGGTGAAGCTGCAGGCGGCCCGACCGACCGACGCGCGCCGGCACGGCGCTGGGCACGGCGGAGATGGCGGCAGCGCGCTCGGAGGAGCAGCGGAACGCAGCGCTGACGGACCGCCGGCCGAGCCGCGAGCGCACCGCGCTGCTCCGAGAGGCGTCACGGCGGCCCTCACGCCGACACCGGCCCGCTCTCCAGCCGCCGCCCCGCCCCCCGCCGCCCGGCCCGGCCGCCACTCACGCATGAGGATGCTGAAGGCCAGGACGCCCAGGAGCCCCTGCAGGAAGATGCCGAAGCTGTCCATCAGGGCCCCGTTCTCGCAGCCGCGCTCGCCCGGCCCCGCTCCGGGCGGCGGGCTGAGGGCCGCGCCGAGGCTGCAGTTGGGCGGCGTCACCCCCATGGCCGGGCCCGGCCGCTGCCCGCCTCGGCGGCGCACGGCGGCGGAGGCGACGTCGCGACCGGCGGCCGAGGCCGCGCCCCCCGCCCCGCTTCCTGCTCCCGGCGGCCCGCCCCGCTGCGTCACGGCGGGCGGGGCTCGGCCTGAGGCGCGGCCGCTCCGGCAGCGCGGGGCACGGCGGCCCCGTCGGGAGGGAAGCCCCGCCTGCGGCCGGCGGAGCTGCGGCCGCTCGGCGTTAAAGCCGTCGGCGCCGGCCCGATCCCGACCGTGACCGGACGGGGCGCCGTGAGCCGGCACGCACGGAGCGAGCGGCGGCGTCTGTGAGGCTCGGCGCTGCTCGGCTCCGAGCCCGCGGCTCCTCACGATGAAAGGCAGCGCTGCGCGACCTTCGGGATCCCGCGGAACGCCGGTTCCCCGCTTCCCCCCGGCCGCTCACCCGAATAGTTTCCCCAGCACCTCCTTCAGATGGAAAAATCACTCGCTGGAAGCAGCGGCGTTAACAACCAGAGCCGTCCGTAACAGTTGAAGTATCTTTTTTTTTTTTTTAATTTTCTTACAACCACTTAAAACCGTCATATACCACAAACCTATGTACATTATTTACAGACAAAACAAGCAAAATAGCCATCCAAAATATTTTTTAAAAAAGCCTCTGATTAAATTGTTACACCTGCTCCGACAATGGTGGGACTTCATACGCGCATCTTCTTGTTCCTGTTTCTCTTCCATTTAGTATTTCAGTCTCACTGCATATATATATATATATATATTTATATATATTTAAAAGTTAAGGATAAAACAAGAAGCAGAAGGGACACGACACAATACGCATTTAAATCTTTGTTTAAGAATAAGCAGCTAATTAAAAAAGGCGAAATACAGGAAAAGTGCATCAGTTCCGATGAGTTAGTATAAGAAACAGGCCCAGGTGTGGAGAGCAGGTTCCCCTTAGGGCCAAGTCTCCCCAAAGGCCTCTGATTGTCTACAAAGATTATTTTTTAATTTATTTTAAACAGAAATAATAATAATAAAAGGAATCAAACAGGTGTGGAGAAACGTGAAGCCTCCAGAAAAAATTATTTTTCCACAAGGTTTCTTGGAAACTGGTGTTCAACAACTTTTGGGGAGTGGGCAAGAAACGTTTGTGCCCGGAATTCATTGTTCATTCACACACGTTGAGCGTGACCGGAGCAGCAGGCTGTTCCTCTTCAACTGTGCGATGCTGGAGGACTTGTGCAGGCTGCGCGCCCGCCGCTGTGCCGTCAGGATGAGTTTTGTCAGTGCAAGACCTGCTCGCTCCCATGGCTTAAAGCTGAGCCAGACACCGCTGGCTTTGCACCTAATGGGAACTTTGTCTTCCCATCAAAAAATCCATCTTTATTGTCCGGTGCATTTCAGGACAAGAGATGCAACTCTGAAGAAGCGAGAAATGACCATGGGGACAAAGTGCCACTAAACGTGAGTTGTTTTCACTAGATTTCATACGGATTCTTGTCATCATTTAAAAAAACCAAACACGCCCATAACAGTAGAGAGGCTTGCTGCACCAGATGTTCTCAAGTCCCCTTCCAGTCCTTCACCCATAAGGCTGCCTTTGAAAACAAGGCTACATGCATGCATGGGCAAGTTCAGCAGCATCCTGAAAGGTGGTTCAGCACACAATCCCTTTAAAATGGAGCCTTCAGCCAACGTGTGAAGCCTCCTGACAGAGCCTGTCTTTGTGCTTGCTTGTTGTTCAACAATTTGAGCTCTCAGTAGGCAGTAACCACTGACAGGTCTGGTTAAGGAGTAGCTTTATATAGGATCATCATATTTTTGGCTTTCTGGTGAGGCTACTTCATCTGAGAACCTCTTCTCTAGCAACAAGTTTGGTTCAAAAGTATTCAGTCTGCAATCTGAGTTTGACAGTTCTGAAGCCTATTCAGTTACATTCAAAAATCTCCCGAGCCACCTCTCCTTTTGCCACATTTTTGTACTCCAAACAGAAGAATGGAGTGCTCAGTCCAATCTACTGTAAATGCATTTATACTTCTGTGGACTTAGCAGCTAAATACTTCCTTCCTCCTTTAAAGCATCGTTAGAATCAAGAATAAACCCTAGCAAAGTTTAAAGCAACAACAAAATAATGCTGAAAGTTGTGAAGGAAAAAGTAATCCTAAGCACTCTGAACTCTGTACTCAGTCCCAGGAGAAACTTCAGACATCCCCGGTGTTCCACACAACACAATGAATTTCCTTTTCCTTCTGCCTTTCTCAAAGAGCAACTTGCAGAAGGGCTTGGTGCTGCACCTCCCCTCTTCTGGAAGGGTCACTTTCAGCATAAGGTGAACAGCAAGCTGCTCACGCCTTTGGGGATCATTCTACCACATTAACCTTGCATGACATTTTTAGAGGTCAGATATTTCTCTTATGGGTTCCTTGTGCTGATTCTGCACACTGCAGAAACACAACAGCAAAATGTTGCTGCCAGTGAAGCTAAGCTTAGCACAGTACGAGTGTGACGCAGAGGCACCATCAGGTTTCTAAAGCTATGATGTGCAAACCAAGGCTGGACAATGCATACAAAAATCAGACAGACAAGAGTATAAGCCGTCAGTGGGTCAGTTAAGCAGCATCTCCGTTTACCATCTATATAAACAGTACACGAGGCCCAGCAGAGGGCTCCTCTTCTTGTAATGAAGCCATCTGCGAGGTACCGCCGCTTCCCTCCTGGACTTCAGCTTCGTCATGTTTTGTGATGAATGGAAATGGTAGAGGACAGCACAAACCTCTGAAGCCAATCTGAATTACTGAAGTCCCAGCAATTTCTGCTGGTAAAACACAGATATAATCCTGAAGCCAAGGATTCAGGCATCGAGCTACCCAAAAACTCAGTTTTGAAGAAAAACAGCAGAATGTGAGCTGATTGAAGTCATATTGCTGCAAGAGGAACAAATATAAGGGCAGTTGTATTGTCTGCCACAGAGAGAGAGAGAGAAAAAACTTGAAACGGTTGTGTAGAAACACCATCCATCAAGATGCCCCAGGTATCCCTTTAAAATCCAGCAGTAAAAGAGTGCACCTTCTTCCAGGAAACAGAGTGTACAGTACCCGTGTGCAGCATAAAAACATTTCACAAATAATGAAAACATCCCTTTTGAAAATCACAACAAAAACAGATCCCATTGGGACCAGACTGTCAGTGCCTCCCAAAACAAGGCAGAAAAATCCAGCCTATAAAACATGCCAAAGGTGACCAGTAAGTCTCTCCCTATCCTCTGAAACTGACTGCTATCTGCTGAATAAAAGAAGTATGACTTTTGTATTTATACCCTCGGTGCCACGTGAACAGGCTCACTAAGTTATCCTTTAAGCTCTGTTCTCTCCTGACAGCTGCTCTGAAGGACATCTATCTGGGAGTAACATCTCTTGGCTATGCAAGTAAACCTGCTGGGTACCAGCTTCTTTAACAACACAGGAGAGTTCTGGAATCCCTGAAGAATGACAAAAGCATCATCTTTCAGCCCAGAAGTTCTCTCTGCTGGTCAAATTTCTCAAGACAAGATGCTGACAGCAAAGCAACAAGGTTTCTTTCAAAAAACTTGTCCGGTGTAATTAGTTCTTACTGAGCTTACACTAAGGGAATGGGGCAAGGAGGATCACAAAAAGAGCCAAAGCATCCTTTCATTGCCCACACACTTGGTGCAGGGAAGAAAAAGGGACATTTTGTTTTCAATTTAGCTTGTTGCATGGAAAAAAAATTCTGATTGTAGCACTTCTGTAAGTAGTTCTGCCTCAGTGAGGTAGTTATTCTAAGGGGCTCACAGCAAAAGAAATCAGAATCAGTCATGCAGTTTTGCTTACTCAAAACAGTTTTCATTGGTCGTCAATCCCCTCAACGTGTGTGGTGGATACAGACTGTGCAAACTCAGCTCCTCGTTTACAGCTCTTCGTTTACAGATGACTGATGACCTCTTCAATGAATCTACAGCTCCCAGCACCAGAATAACCTATCATTTTGGGCCCTAGAGAAGCTTGAATTCATCCACTGATCAGAGTAACCACACAGAAGCTAGCACAGAACCTAAAGACCCTGCAGTAAGCACCTTCCTGCCTCGACTGTCTTAGTATGCCAGGGTCTGTATTTGAAAAGGTAAATGAACAGGAGAAAGGATCAGGGCTGCATGCTCCCGACTTCACGAAGCTCCTGCCCATGCTCCTCCACATACTGCTGAGAACAGGCAAAGAAAATGAATGCAAAGCACTGGAAACCTAATCCTTATGTGAAGCAGATCTCAAGCCTGATGCAAATTCCTCACATCTTCAATGGAAAGTAAGTTAAGCCCTCTTAGTTTAGGCGTGAAGCACAGGTCCACAGCAAGTGGCTGAGTGTGTTTAATGCCTAAAATTAAAATCAGCAGTTCATCCTACTGTGGGTCTACAAATAGATGCCCCTCAGGTCCTTTTTCTTTTCTCTAGAAAAAGATCAAAAAGCCCTTCCCAAACCCCCACATTGTTGTCAAGTGTGCTCCTGAGTAGCTGTAAGTAGGTAAAAATACAAAGTCATGCTTTAAGATAGTTTCCAGTATGCAAACACTGGCACAGAGCTATGCTGCAGTCCTCACTGATCGCAGTTCTCTTAGTGTGTTCTCCAAGAGGATGCACAGGTAACAAAGCAAAAAGCTGCTGACAGGCTCTGTGTACAGGGCCCAATTCCTTAAGAAAAGGGAAACAACTTCACAGAATTGTGAAGGGCAAAATAAAGAAAATATCTTTTATCTGAAAACCAGAATAAAAGAAAATGCAGAGGCACTTTCTCTTTCCTTCCTTTCCACCCCTTCCCCCCCACCCCCACCACAGTCCATCTGTAAGAGAAGTGCAAAATAATTATTTTCTGACACCTCAGAATTAAGTAACACCCAAGTTCAGCCTGCACAGGTTTCCATTTAAGCTCTGGAACAGAAGCTCTGTATGCTTATACTGCTTTGTATTTCTGACATGCCTACAGAAGAGAGACTGCTGTGCAGCTACCTATGGGTTATCCACAAGTAGTTCCCTCCCTTTCTAGCTCATCATTTCTACTGTTCAGGCCACAGAGGTAGTAAAATCAAAACAAAGACAAAACAAAAACCCAAGAACAGAGACAAAAAAAAACCCTAAACAAAACAAGAAACAAATCTCACTCTTGCTATACTGTACATTCAGAACCTTGTGGTCACATCGCTGTCCTAACAACGAACAAATTCATCAAAATACTCCACATTAACAAACGAATGTGCACCAAGCACATTCCAAAGCCAGTGCTGTGGTAAAGCAAGTGTCCGTCCATGGGGAGGGATGGAGATTCTGCGAATCACCAGGAATATAGAAAGGTTATTTCTGGCAGCCTGCATGCGAACGTAAACAGGATTCGTTTCTCCTTTTAAAGTTCTGTGCCAACAGAACTATTGAAATGTCACTTCCCACCAGAGGAGACTTTTCTGTAACCATTAAAAAATACATTAAAAAAAGGGAACCATAGAGTAAGAGACTATTGTGTTCCCAAGCTGGCAGCTGGTAGAGTAGCCCCTGTTTTTGCACTGGCATTTTCCTCCAGATGTTGTCTTTTCTCCAAAGTGAAAAATGGAGGTTGACTCATGCTCCTGGGTTGCCAGTTCAGCTTTATTTGGCTTTCCTTGATAGAGAGAAAGGAGCATGGTTGTGCTTCAAAGGTCTGCTTCAACTTGACTGCTTCTCAGTTAGCGAACTGCTGGTAAAAAGCAAGTTTAACCCTTTCAATGTGATGGCAAAGTTTAATAGCTGGCCCAAGTTTCAAGTCCATACACTCCTGAACGGTCGGCAGGGTCAGCAGCAGCAGTGCCTGGCCGTCAATTTCCTGTCAGAAGACAAAACCTCCATATTGACTTTGCATTTTTTCTTCCCATCTCCCTTCAGCTTTGACTTGCTGTCATTTCAGAATCGTGACCACTTGTAAATTAGCAGATTCTTCTATTCTACTCCAGCTTAAAAACTCTCACCAACAAATTAACTCCTTTCTTAAGATGTCAGCTCAAATTCACTTGCTAAGAGACAGAATGAGATGCTGTTTTGTTAACGTCTATCATAAACCATACTCAGCACCAGTTCCTGTACTAGATATTTTTATGGCAAATTTTAATCAAGATGCATAATCTGACTCATGTTTGTACTCCTGTTGCCATACTTCAACACAAAATTCTTTACTTGCTGTGTACAACACTATGACGCTTGCAGTCAGTCTGCAGAATGAATAACATCATTTGGAGACCTCAACACAAGGGGCAAAAACCCAGAAAACTAGCTACTGCCTTTGAAGTGCTGAGTGATACCCCACAGACTAAAATCTCTTCCACTAAGAACTTGGAAACCTGAACAATTGTGGCCATTTGCTTAAGTCTCCTCCGGAATCTGCAGGAAGTCGTGCATGCTTTCTTTTTTTACCCCTCAAAAATCTGTTAAGCAATTTAAACTCATTCCTCTTTGTGATTCATTATAAAGGTCTAAGAATAAAGCAGCAGCTTCAGTACTTTAACAGAAAATCATACCTGGTCGAGGAAAATTCTTGCCAGCGGTGCACAGTCAGTGGATTTGAGGAATCGCACGACGTCAGCCACGCTCCATTCCAGAGGGTTGCTGTCCAGCTGCAGCTTTTCGGCAACTTCAATCTTTATTTCCTAGACAAGCCACCCACCACAAAAAGAACTAAAATACTGTAGGTGTCACGGACCAACAATCCCACACTCCAAATATTCATCTGCCCAATAAAGCTTTAATGGGAGCTCCCAGGTTTTCACGCTCCTCGGTTGGCACAGACATGCAGAACAGCACTGTGCTGCAGTTGGAGACCACATCCTTATCGTCAGTAAGGTAAATCTAAAAGGAGGATTTCTCCAAGCCCCTGCTCAAGTTGAACCAAGGAGTGCCAACAGTTGAGAAGTGGAAAGCTCCCCATTCTATCTACAGCCATCCTCAGTTTAGTCTTCATTACGATCCTGTAATACGATTGTAATAAAAATTACGGTTTTAAATATTCTGCAGTGCCTTCACAATATCCCTCATGGGATAATGGAGTATTTAAAAAAAACACACTGCTTAATACTTCCAAGATGTTTGTGCTTGCCCAGCGCTCAGCAAAGGCACAAATCTATGTTCAGAATTACCTTGGGCGAAGGAGGCTTATTTTCATCATCGGAAAAAGAAAAGGTCCTAAGCTTCCTCTTCCTCTTGTCTTGGTCCTGAGTCAGAGAATGAGACAGCTCACTCTGTGTAGGAGAGGATGACAGTGATTTTTTCTCTGATACCTCTGATTCCTCAAGCAGTTCATCTTGCTGCTCGGATGTACTATCCTCACTCAGAGATTCTTCATCTACCTCATCCTGGTCATCCTCCTCTTCTCCTCCACTGCCCTGGATGGTGGGGAAAAAGAACACAGCAACAAAATAAAACACGGGAAGATGAGGACAGAACTACATTAGTCACCCACTTGTCAGCTGTAACCTGAAGTTATAAGGAACTGACAGTTTCTTGTTTCAAATGAAGCTGGTCCACGATCACATACCATATCTGTTAAAGCTGTCGTCAGTCTCATACCTGGGGAGATCCAGCTGGAGTGTTATCCACTGAAGTAGAAGAACGTTTTTTCTTATGAACAAAAAAATGTTTTCGTTTCTTCCGTCTTTTATTTGGTTTCTTCATGGCTACTTCCAAGTTACTGTGGCCACCCGGAGGCCTACCTATCCGCTTGTTTTTCCGCTTTCCATAATAGTGTGCTACCAGGACAGAAGAAAGGAGCATCATGTTGAAATGCACCTTCAATGTCACTAGTTATGTTTGTCCATCATCAGGACTGGAAAACCAGTAGCAGGACATTTCCCAGTAGAAATCCCATTTCTGCAAAACTTCTGAATGAGCATATCTATATTTTCCTCTTCAATTTGGTTTAAGGAAGAAGAGTTACTAGTACATTTTATTTGCCCAGTAACAGTAGATTTACTTCTTTAACTTTGAGAAATCCCAGATGATCACATTTTATTAAAAAAAAAAAAAGTCATCAGCTACAGACTTCATCCACTGTCGGATGTCTCTTGTGATGTTTGTGCAGTTTTTAAACATGGCCTCAATGCACTGTTTGTTCTCACAGTGTCAAATGGCTAAAAACCTAAAAAACCTAAAAGCTAAGAAGAGGGCTTGAAAGTATTTTATTTTGTTCCACAACAGAATGGTAAAAGCAATTACAATGCCACTTAAATTACAATATTAGAGCCAGTTCTTGTCCCAAAAGTTGTCTTAAGAAGATAAAACTTTAAGCTCACAATAAGTTAATGCGCAGTTTTACCATTTAATATAAAGTTAATTTTTTCTGCCCTACACATTGGTGCATGGATATTTTGCAGGCCAGTGAGGGTAGCGCTCGAGCTTTTCCTTCTGTAAGCAAAGCAATGCACTTTGGATTCCTTTTGGAGGCCAAAGCCAGAGCAAAAGCAAAATATAACACCCCTCCATAACAGCCCCACCTCAGTTTGACAGCCACAGCCTACTCACTGTATTTAGTCTTTGTCAGGACAGAGCAGTTCTCTGAACACTTATCCAGCACCATCTGAGGGCCAAAAAGGTTCGGACAACATTCCAGCTTGATGCATGTTTTCCTGCAGAAATCTGCCACTCGATCTGCTGTCCTCACAACTTCCACAGTTGCACGGTAGCTCTTCCCTTTGTACCTAACATTGAAAATGTGGTCATAATTCAGGAATCCTGAAATACCCTCTGAGAAGACTATCCCAGAGTTCAGATAGTTTGTTTTCTTTGTTCACAGGGTTCTCTTTATGCGACCACGCTGCGGTGTGGACCCTAAAACAAAGACTGAGCATACTAATTCATGCTAGAATTCTGCCAACCAGGCTAATAAAAAGTATCAGCAGACAGCTTCTAGTGAGCCATTCTATGTGCATGCTATGGCATATACTGTCACATTTCCAATCAGCTTTCATCTAACTGCTGAAGAATTTGTCAGGACAGTCGTTTGCCATAACTCCACATAGTGCTCTTGTTTGAATTCAAAGTAAGAAATATCAATTTCTTTTTCTTTATCAGCCTTGCAGCAACACTGACGGAGCAGCACAGTGAGTTATCTGCCATCTCATGCAGCATTCCTGCTCCCAGTCCAGCTATTGGCAAATGCTGATATGTCTTGGGGATGTCTCAGGCCTACAAATACCTAGGTGATACACTAAAAAGAGCATTATATCATTGCACTGCAGACATCCTAGCTCTCACCGTGGTGACAAAAGAAGCACACAGCAACTTCAATGAAACAAATCAAAAGATTTTTTTTCTACTTCAGCCACAGCTTTTATTTGCATCAAACTGAAATGATCTTCCTGTTATCCAAAGCCAAATACAAAGTAATCCTTCAGCGTATGGAAAAATGCCCTTTTACACACAAAATTGATCCAGCAAAATGATTACTGACATATTCAAAAGCATATAGGAAAGTCTGTGCTATTGCACATTAGGAAAATCTACTCTTTAGTACGCAAATAGGGAGACTTAATTACAAGGCTACTGCTAGAGTGTAAGAGAATACCTGGATATATACAAATACAATCATTGTTTTTTTCCTAGCAAAGAAGCTCAAACCCAAAAGACTCAACAGGAAAACTGGGGAGCACTTTGGGTAGGCTGCTGTAGGAAGACTTCCATGCCAGACCATTTCAGAGTGCTGCTACAACTTAACTTCAGAGAACTCATCTCCCACTGAGAAATGCGTGGAAATGCCATGGAAGCCTGCTAAACTTTCAAAGTACTTTCAAAGCAAAAGTGTACTTTTGCTTCCAAATAGTGACACTTATCTTCAGGTGTATTCAGTAGCTCAAGCTTCACGTTTAGTCTGCTAGTGGATATGCTGTGTTGTACCAGCACCACACCAATAACTGCTTACATGCCAACAAAGAGCACATTTGGCACATTAAGGAACATTAAATTCTGATGCACTTTGACAGACATTCACAAAGGACCTTATGAAGAGTTGGAAATTTAGCTTACAGCATGTAAAGATTCTGGCAGACAATTTTCTCATCTCTGAGATGAGTGCACCCTCAGCAAGTTTGCAGACAACCCCAAGCTGAGCAGTGCAGTGGGTACGTCTGAAGGAAGGGATGCCATCCAGAGGGACCTGAACAGGCTTGGAAATTGGGCTCGCCAAATGAGGTTCAACAAAGCCAAGTGCAAGGTGTTTCATTTGGGTTGGGGCAATGCCAGATACGTGTATAGACTGAGAGGAACTCGTTGAGAGCAGCCCTATGGAGAAGGACTTGGGTGTCCTGGTAGACAAAAGACTTAACATGAGCCATCAGTGTGCACTTCCAGTTCAAACACCAACAGGATGCTGGGCTGCATCAAAAGAGGGTGACAACAGGCAGGAAGGGGACGGCGCCTCTGCTCTGCCCTCATGAGGCCCCATATGGAGCACTGTGTCCAGGCCTGGGGAAAATTGTGGAGCTTTTAGAGCAGGTCCGGATGAGGACCATGAAGATAATCAGAGGTCTAGAGTCCCTCCTCTACAAAGACAAGCTGAGGAAGCTGAGCTTATTTAGTGTGGAGAGCTGGGGAGACCTGAGAGCGCTCTTTCAGTACTTAAAGGGAGATTACAAATGAGAGGGAAGTCAACTTTGGGTTGCTTTATATATGGGTAGATAGATAGAACAAGAGGGACTGGTTTTAACTAAAAGAGGGGAGATTTAGATTAGATGTTGGGGAAATTTTTCACCGAGAGAGTGGTGAGGTGCTGGAACAGACTGCCCAGAGAAGCTATGGATGCTCCATGCTTGGAGGTGTTCAAGGTCAGGCTGGATGGAGCTTTGGGCAGCCTGGTCTTATGGCAACGCTGCCCAGAGCAGAGGGGTTGGAACTAGATGATCTTTGAGATCCCTTCCAACCCAAGCCATTCTGTGATTCAATGAAATATCAGAAGTTAAAGCACAGAACAGTGTTACTAGGATCAACTGAGTGGGGAATGGGACAAGCATTTACTTGGCTTTTAGGGTCTCTCCATGCCCATGCCATGCAGCTTCTTCATCCAACTGCAGCTCTCGCAGGACACGGCTGGGTTTGTACGCTGCATTGATCAATAAAGTGAGAACCTACAGCAGGGAGGAAGAGGAGAAACTGTGTTTAGACTCCTTGTACAATAAATCTTTTTAAAGTGCTGGGGTAGAATAGGAGATCACTTCCATTCATCTGAATTATCCAGCATCAAAGAACTCATTCACAGCAGGATTACAGATACAGCCAAAATGAAAACTGAGAGCAGTCAACGCTTTAGACCTTGCCAAACCTTTAGAATCTGTCCGCAGAGTCACCAGTGTATCTAGCAACTTCCCAGTCAGTGCCTTTGAATTACACATCACTAAATTAAACTGCAGGGCTGAACACTGCAGAACTTGCACAACTTTTGGTAAATCTGAGTTACCATCTCAGAGTCTTGTTCAGCATGTGAAGATATGCCTACAAACGCTGCTGGGCTTTGCTGCCTGCCAACCTTCTGCTTGCTACAAAATCTTACTCCAGAATCTTAAGCTCTCTTCTTTTTTGGCTTTTGAGAATGAAGATAGGGCCTGTACTGTAACAAAATGAGAATTTCTCTAGTGCTGTGAAATAAGTAACTCAAAGCTCTGAAGAACCTCAAGTTAGCGGGGATAGCACAAAATCTGCATTCAGAGAGGTCTATTAGCAGATTTGCTCAAATACAGGCTATATCTTAAAATCAGATCCCCCCTCAATTTAGAGATGTGCATTTCTCTCCCCAGTCCTGGGACTCTCTCTGCCCATTATGCATTTGACTGGGTATGAGCAAGCTTCACCAGTGAGCAAGTACTTGAACAAGCAGAGCAGAGGATAAAGACCTGCCTGCAAATCTGCAATTTGTTTGCCCCCATCCCCAAGTGCTGATGGATTAGGAACATGTTTTTTGAAAAAGATGATATGCAGATAAATGATTTAGCAACTTTATCAGCATGCCAAAAGACAGGTTTTCATTTTCAAGTCGAATATTTGGAGATCAAAAGGAGGGCAAACATCTTACTCAAATGTCCACCAGGCTGCGTGCTTGTTTGACTCACAGTTACACCTTAGGAAACATGCAACCTCTCAGCTCAGATAATAACCATCCCACGACCTTTTTGGAGATTTTGGAAAAAATAATTACTACCTTAGGGTATGTGTACATTTTCTGCAAAGTGCTCTAAAGCATTAACAAATGGTCTTTTCCTCCTTTCTCCCCTCCTTTAGTTATGTTAGAAAGTGAATCCATGATTTAACCTGATCTTTGTACATTATATCCAAGTTAAATACACCATAAAACAAAGAACTCTTTACATTTCCCAATTACTGAAAACACATACTTTCTCCTTTCTGCTAAGAAAAACTGCATTTCCTCTGTTCTAATATCAATGGTGTAAAGGAAAACTTGGGGGCTTATCTGAAGCTAACAGCTGTTGATGAGAATGGAAGCATTCATTACAGCTGAAGATACTAACTCCTCTGGTTGTGGTAATTAAAGGTTACTAAGAGTTAGCAGTTGGAGGTTGACTTTAATTCAGATACATGGGAGGGTTATACTCTTTCCAACTATTCACAAAACGATCCACAATTTGTACATCTTTCCATTAAAAAACCTGTTTGCTCATCAGCAGGTTATGAACTCCTTAAACATATTAATTATCCATCCATAATTAGAGAGTTCATGATGTTCTGCAGATCCACCACATGCAAGCACCTCACCTCTTTCAGAACGAGAACACAGTTCCCAGGTCCCACAGACTGAGGAAGCTCTGCAATCCTGCCCTTGTTAAGGTAAGGCCCTGAGAAGCACCGGTGGTTGAAGTAGATCTTTGGGCAGCAATACTTTCCATTAATTACCACTGAGAAAGGAGAAAGCAAAGATTTAAATCATGTGGCACAATCTTCCAGCAAAGAATTATTTCTTTGCAATGCTTAATATTTTGCCTGTTGGGGGAAAAAAAAAAAAAAACAGGAAAGAACATTTGAATGTTCTTGAATGACCTGAATTTGGGCAAATCCTGGTGCCACATTTGCAATCCCAGCGCCAGCCATTCATGTTGCTAAAAGTACTTTTCATACTTTACATGCATATTAGCAAACTCAAGAACAGCTGGAAATCAGGCCTGTCACATTTTGGAAAAGAAACATTTCTTCCAGCAGTATGGATGTGTTGTGTTGTGGGATCACATCAGTGAGTACAGGCAGAAAGGCATCCACAACTGTTGGTAGCACAGCACACCCCAACGTGGTAATTACAGACAATTTTTCCAGTCAAGTAATTGTCTGTCCCCAGGATTTCTCCACCACAGAAGCCAGCAAGGCTTTTCTCCACTATTCATTCTAAACTCGACTATTGGTTGCTTTCCATTTTTGCACTCTTTTCACTCAGTCAAACCAAAGATGTATCAACTGATGAAGTGCCCTCCAATGAATTGACATCAAGTTTGTTAAGCCTGCTAAGTGCTGTTCACAATTTCAGTTCTGGCTGTTGCGTATGGTAAGATATTTAGATATGTAGAAATTGTCTTATTCTAGGAATGTTGTAGTATTTTTGATCGAGCAACACTATCACTGAAAGGTCTTAAACTGGAAAATAAATAAATGAAGTCAAATTTACATGGTGACTCTATTAAAAACCAATTAAAATGCTAAGCAAGCATGGATCATTTCAATAGAGCTGTGTTTGGTGCAGCTTCAGATGTTCATTTCACTACACAGAAAACAGCAGAAGAGGCATTTTGTTGCCAAACAAATAGATCTGCATGACTGTTTCACCAGCAGATGTACTTATTCATCATATTCATTTGCAACAGTTTAGAAAATTATTAGATTTCACCATCTGGCACACAACACAGTTTACCATTTGAATTGCCTTTGTTTATTATGATGACAAAGTTATCGTAAAAAACAGAGAAACCTGCTTTTCAAAGCTAGAATCTAAGTCAAGAGTACAGATTTAGCAGGCCTATTATGATCTTCCCAGTGTTACTGAACATAGCAGGTGACAGTAAAAAAATAATCTGCATGGGTGACAGCAGGCATCTGGCTCCAGATATCTGGCTCTGCTTCTCATGTAAAACATCTAACTTCCAGGTTTAATGCACATTTGCATTGCAGGACTCAGAGCTAATCGTATGGTTTTGTTCTCTTCACTCTTTCCTGATGTCCAACAAACAGTCAAGGATGGAAATCTTAAAACCCTTTCCTCCTCTTCTGGCTGTGCTGACAGAAGACCATTGGGTTTTATTTTTGTTAGCCTGCCCTATCAATCAGTACCTGAATCTGAGGAGTTCAGTTCCTGGTTCTTTAGTCCATCATGAACTGTCCTTGAAGACAAAATTCTGAAATGCAAAGAAAGATGTCAGGGACAGACGGTCAGGATGACACCCCTCAGCTGCTAAAACGCAAACTCTAAAAGCCAAAGTATTTCTTGCTCTAGCTTTATTAATCTGCTTTTTACATATTCCACATTTGACAATATTCCTCACCTCATCTTTTCTTTACTTAAACATACAAACTCAACTGATTTCAATTCGGGAAGGACTGCAGCACTGCTACAGCTAGTAGAAATCATCTCTTCCTTGAAACAGGGGCAAGATGCTGATAATCACATCACATAAAGCAAGCAGATGTAGTTCACATTTTCTACTTCTTTTAACTTCATTCATACAGTAAAGCAATGTACAGTCTTACATTTTGAAAAAGAGGATTTTAAACAAAATGTGATCAAAATGAGTCAAGCACTGCGGTAAGAATCGCAATTACAAAACCATGGACAAAGAGTCTGCTCAGTATTTTAGGAACAATGAAAACATCAACAGGGCTGCTGACAGATCTGGTGTTCGTAAAGCTCTAAGTCAATAAAGCCAACTGTCAGGCATTCTACTGAGCAGTTTTGAACAAGCTCACACAGAGGAATTTCATATGCATGGCACAGTCTGTAGAAGATCTGTAGATATTAGTAGGACCCATCTTTTCTCTTTTGTTAGTTTGGTCTTGTACATCTAATATTGCCTTCCTGAATTTATTTTGTTCCACCTACTGAGTGACAGTATTCACACTGAAAAGAAACTCTCTGCAGAACTGTGCATGTTCACATTCCAGAAACTATATTGTTTGAAAGGAGAATACAACCAAAAGGGAACTGAGAAGTATTCGAGTTATCTTCTTAATTACCATTAAGAAAGCTTCAAGCACACACAATTGTAAATTCACTTTGTTAACATCAGGCTAGTTCTTCTTAAATGCATTCCAAAACTCACAGATACTGCAATCTTTTAAAAGTGATAGAGCAATAATTTCAAGGTCGGATCTTCAGTGACTTCATCTATCCAGTAACTCAGTTGAGTTGTGCTAGCATTGTTAAAAAATAAAGCCCATGCTTTCTATATCCAACTATGGCAGTGGAAGAGGTCTTTTCCAACATTACCAACAACTGCAGCATTACAACAAACAAACTGTGGAATCTCTCTGCCCTCAGCGTAGCCTTAGTCTCCCCTGAGACAACATCATTTACTAATTAGAAGAAAACAAGACTAAACACAAACTAACCCAACACTGTTACTTACTGCTTCTCTGGTTGAACTACTGCAATCTTTTTCTGTTTATTTACTGAAAGAAAGGAGAAGAAAATAAATTCCACAAAGCAAAGAAGGCAAGCAAATAATGTTTCCACTACAGTAGATTTATTAGATACCTTTCCTTGAAGTTATATGCTATTTTTAAGTTCTGCTGTTCAAAACTGCTAAGAAGGCCTCCTTGTTGTCTTTATGCTTAAATCTACACTCCTGCCCCCCAGCCAACAGATGAAGCTCCCCCTCACTATTTCAATGCTAATCTTGGATACCATTCTTCATGCTCTGTCTATACTGGCTCTTACAATTAGCTACCAGTATTACAATGGTGATAATAGTAGGGTAATGAAACATGTGCCTCTTGAGCTATTTCAGGCGTTGTCCCCAGCAAACAGCTGGATTTTTCAAAAAATAATCTTTTCTCTAATTCTGTTCCTCCTTCCTCTCCTGCTCTTGGCATTTCAGACACTTCCCAGATGAGTTTCTCCTGCTTTGACTTGCAGTAAATGACAGCTCATTCCAATCTTACCATTTTACAACTTTACTTAATAGACATTCTTAGTTTTCCCATCTCCCATTTAGCTTTAATAAACAGAACTCACTAACCATTTGAGAGAAGACACTCTTACGTTACTAGCATAATTGGAACAGATAGCATTTACTTTTCAACATTTTATCATTAAGGGATCATGACCAGCTGGCACATTTACAAAGCCAATCCTCCTCAATTTAGCTCCCAAGTGTCTACCTACTCAACACTGCTTTACTAAGGCATTAATTTTGTTTGCATAAAATCAATATCAGATTCAGCCAGACATGTGGCAAGAACAGCTCATACAGATGTATGTGCATGTCATGTGTGTACATGCATGCATGCTTACATATGATTTCTTTCCTGTGGTTCATGCATTGTTTTCATGCCCTCTTACAGCCTGTGAGGGTCACAGAATAACACTCTTTTGGCATTATTGTATGGATTCCAGTTCCACTGGAGCATTTCTCACAGCTGGACCACACATGCAGGGGAACAGCTGCACAAGGCACGGATTCTCTGTACACAGTGGAAGTTCCCAAATTCAGGGATGCCAGATCTAACTGTGCAGTAACTTGCTCTTAAATGGTCTCACCATCTTTATTAAACCAGCTAGCCACTGCAAATGGAACACAGCTGATACCTATTGCTTTGCAAGGAGGTCTGAGCTGATATCCATTCGTCTCACACCAGCCCACTGGAAATATATTCATCGATTCCACACTCACTATGCAGTCAGGGATGGGCTTCTTGGAGCCTGTTAAGAAAAACAAAACTTGATACAACTCATAAAATCCCAAGAGTTCACTCCCTTTCTAACTTACAGTGCACATGGATGTTACAGTGTACATAGATACATCAGTATCAACTATTCTCCTCCTCTGCTGCCCAGTTACTTTCCTGATGTCATTTACTTCCACCTAAAGCTGGAGATGGAATTTTCCATCCACAGTCCAGCAGAGATGCACAGGGCATAGTAAATGCATGCTGACGTGCTTTCAATCAAGAAGTGAGATATTATATATATGAAGAGTGTCTGATATAGACCTATCTTAATAAGGAATCTCTCTTTAAAGTTTTCTTCAAAACACCAAGTCAAAGCTTGGCTTTAAATGGAAATCACTCATTTATGAAAAACAAACAAACAAACAAACAAAAAACAACCCACATTACAAGGCTCTTGCTTTCTAAAAGACACTGATCATCCTTTCACACAGGGCACTCACTGTAACCCGAACCCTAGCACTGACCCACCACAGTGCATAAATTATATTACATACATTATATATATGGCTTAACTAAGGTTAGCTGGGAAACAGGCGGTGCAAATGATGTGCTGTGTTTTTCTTTAGGAAACTGATCTGTTGCTGATATTCAACAGGTAGTGAGTTTGCTCCAGATATTCTTCAGATCAGATTATGGTACCACAGAATAACCCATGTGAATTCTACTCTGATCTCCCACGTCAGGCTTACCCTCCAGCTGAAGCCAGAGGTAGGAATCTCTCAACTTGGTGACTGTAGCAATGCAAACTTCCTCTGGATCAACTGGGTTCACAGCCTCAAGTTTCATATTCTCCTTAAATCCATGGTCAGAAGTTAACTAGGAAAAAGACAGAAAGCTTCAGTGAAACACCATCCATATATCCAAAGTATGATACAAATAGCTATGAAGAGGAGTAACACACAAAACCCTCACTGTTCCAGTATCACAGAATGATATCCACAGACAGAAAGGACTTCAGGTAATTAGCATATTAATTTAAAAGAAAGGCTTTATACACAGACCTCGGAAAGCACATTAGTACTCAAAATAAGGAGGCTGAGACTCACTGAAAGGAGTCAGTGCAACTCCATGCAAGGAGGGGCTCCCTGCTGCTGGCTGCAGAGTCCCACAAATAGCATGACAAGGCTTTCTATTCTATTATTTTAGCTTGGAAGCTTGTTTTAGGTACATAAACAACATTCCTGCCTCATCCAGAAGGGTCCTAGCAGACAGCACAGGAAGCTTGGTGTCCATTTTATATTGCCTGGGTAACAGGTCCACGTCTATTCAAAAATTCCTACAGAGTAGGAAGGGGTGCTTATCCTGACCTGAGGCACCTGAATGAAATGCCAGGCAGGACTCTTCCTCCAAGAGCCACTCTGTAACCTAACTACAGGATCAACGTTACAAATTCTGAAACCAGCCTACAGTGAGCAACTTCTCAGAAAAGGGATAAGAAATTCAGTGACCATGTTCTGAGACACTACAACTTACAAGACAGAACAAGGGCAACAAGAATTCACAGCCAGCAACAACCTCTTCAAAAAATGGCAGTTTTTCATCTCAGCTTCTTCCCTGAAGCACTGCAAAAGCCCAAATATTGTAAATGGAACTGGAAGGTAGGTGTAATGTATGATGAGGCATTCTGCTTTGGGACGCAGCAATTCTATCGTTTTACCAGGAAAAGACCAAAATCTATCATGTACTTCAGGCATTGATTAATGTCAAATGATTGCCTGGTACTAATTTAAGATTGACCTGTTATTGCTTAACACAATTGAATGAATTTCTCCACAGTGAAAGGAAGGAGGATTGAAAGAGTACAGTAAGTAAATGGAAACAAGGTTCTACTGTAAGGCTGCCACGATTACTGCAGTGCCAAGGACCAGTGTTATTCTATGGCCATTCCCTGGACTCTAACACACTTCCATGTCATAGAACACTGGTTTCTTTTCAAGCTGCTTTATCACAACTGAAGCATTTAGCCTGCTACTTACTTAGCTAGGAAGACCACATGCACCTACTACATTCAACCCACACTTGCAGTCTCTTAACTCTTTCATTTCACTGGTCATCACGGACAATTTAAGTCAAAAACATGCAAAATGGTTCGTTGAGCTGGAATCAAACATATAATTTACCTAATAGAAATGATGCTTTTCTGCAAAAGAACCTTACCGAAGGGAAGCAGCCCTGGGGAGCTGCCTCAGCACCACATTGTTTGAGGTAGTCTGCCCAATCAAAGTCCTGCCCAGGATAACCTAGGCAAAGAACACACAAAAGGGTTAATTTAACAGTGTGAAATGACTCATTTCAAGCTGACATGAGATTTCTTTGGATCACTCAAGCTGCTCAGCTGACTGTGGTATCCCAGAACCTGTAGCACATCTCTCACATATCTGACATATCCTCTTTACTTTCAGTGTAGAAGGACTTTGGGCACTGCTTCACTTTGTTTCTTGTTTCTTGAAATAGTGTCAAACTAAAACTAACTTGACAAAGCACATGCTGAAACTTGAACAGAGTAAATCTAAGCAAATAAAGGTCTTTTTCCCCCCTCCTTTTTAAATAGAGCATCTCAAATGTGCTTAATATCAACATACTATTCCCTTAAACACCTATTAAATACCAAGCCTTTAAAGGTGGCAGTTAGTCTTTCCTAAGAGTGTCAAGTTTGCTAAAAGCTCTAAATCTGCACACATGTTTAAAGGGAAGGGTCTTAATGTGGAGCCTGTCAGGGGACAGAGCATCACTCCAACAAAAGGAGAAATTATATTACTCTCAGAGAAATACTTTGCTTCCTTATGATCAACAAGTAACTGAAGGGAATCGGATGCAAAATAAATGTGCTGCCACAGTAGGTTGAGGCTGGCAGCATAATACCAGGGGGACAACAGCAGCAGTGATTCCAGCAGTGTCTTTGAAATGTTCCCTTCCAAGGGACATCTGGGAGTAGGGTTTAAGAAATCAAAACTTTTGAAATGAGTCTCAGAACATCATATTATCACGATGACCTACAAATAACAAGGAAGGACTTAAGCACAGAAGGACCCATGTATTTTTCTCAGTTTTATCAGTGCCAGTTGGACTTGAGACCTCACACAAATCTGAATGCCCACCATTTCCTGGGGGTCTATAAGAAGAGAAGCTAAAAATTCATGTTAGCTCTAGACACATGCCTAGAAAGCAAGATTTCATCTCTCCCATGCAAAATTACAAATAATGCTGGGTCAAGCAAAGCAAAGACATTTTTTGCACCTGACTCAAGGAAAACCAAAAGACATACATGCTACAGTCTTTGCTCCTCTGAACTGAAGGGGTGAAGAAGGATACTGAGTCCCTGGTTTTACAATAGTACTGCAAATATGTATGTAATTCAGCAGCTGAGAATTACTCCCCATTCCCTTCCATCCTGAAGCAACATTTCAGCAATCTGCTACCTTGCCTGATAGGTCCAAGGGAAAAAAAAAACAACAATAAACCATTAACTTCTAATTGATAAGACTCTGAAAACACTTTAAGACACTGAATAACAATGTTCTGCTCTTATCAGAAGCAAAAATCCAGTGCATGGACCATAGGCTTCTGATATAATATGAACACTGAAATCAATGTTGCCTTTAGCCCTGGAACACAGTTTCCAAGAGGATTCCCATCCACTGCCGTCTTCTCAAATCCAGGCACATATCCAGGAGACTTCAGTTTCACTAACTCTAAGCTCCTGTTTCTCAGAATATTTCATTCTCTTTGCTTCTCCTACAAGAGATTCTTTTGCAGAAGTGCTGTCCTGAACACAGCACTCCAGGGACCAGCAATCTTCTCCAAAGCTGAGTGAGTGTGACAAGCTTGCACAAACATACCTGGCGGGGCACTGAGATGCACGCCGTTCTTCAGACTCCACTGCACCGGAAAAATCCCAGCACTGTTGACATGGCAAATGTAAGACTGGCTGGTTGCACGCTCTGGCCTCAAGTCATCAATTTCTATCATGAAATATTTCTCATTGTACACCTGTTTTTAGCCAAAAGCAAAGCGGAGTCTTGTAAATAGCACAAATGGATCTATTCCTCCTTCCTCGTTTTGATGACTTTAAATTAAAAAGCATAAAAATAAAATGATTCAAAAATAACCCGTGGGACTCATAGTGCAGGGCAGTCTGCTGACTTATCTGGAAACTTAGGCAAAGTAAATAGTAAAAGGCAATGTGGGAACACTTAAAGAGATAAGGTTATCAAGTGCTAAATGGAATTATCTTATGACAAAAGAACACAGAGCAAACAGAACTTGCAGTCTTACTGCACGCTGGTAATAACAGGGTGCATATTTAAACAGAATCCAACTATGTCTTAGGATAGACTGCCACAAGGAGAAACACTGAGCTGCAATAAGTAGGAACAGAACAACATCATCATCATCATCCAGAAAAACAAATGATTTTCCTTCCCTTGGAACTGCCTGCATTGTTTTAGTAATAATTGAGCATCTTATTTGAAACAACATGGTAAGTGTTTAAAAGAGAGCTAGCACTGAAATGTAAGCTATTATACTGAGAGAACATCTGCTCTTAAAGTAAAAGAAATATTCTCTCAGATCCATACAAAAAAAATTAAAATAAGCCCTGGGTTTATGTTGTACAGCAATATTTTGAAAGCAGGTCTCTTCCAGAACCTTTTACTTGTTTATTAACACAAGAAAAGAGAAGCTGTTCAAAAATTCTGTTTGAAATCTGATTATGGTGTGGAGTTTTAATTTTAGCTTCTAAATCCACGTGTGGGCTCTTGTTTAAAGTGAGACCACTTAAATTTCAGAGCTTATACATAGGAACGACATTAACTTCTGCAAAAACAAAACAACAGAACAAATCTTCAGTCAGACACTCTGATTATGAAGGACCATATCTTGTTTTAAAAACCCAGGTTTGACAACATCAGTTATTCGATCCTTTGAGCTTCTCTATTTATGGAATTTTTCCCATCCTTTGGCAGCTAATACTTATACTTACTACATCAAAGAGTTTACTAGACATCTAGTTTGAGGTTTTAAGATCATCAGTTAAGGAGAATTTCCAGATCTTGTGTTCACAAGGAGCAACTGAACTGAATCTCAGCAGGACAATTTAGAGAACCTGGTACCTTGAGAACTGTGGCAGGAGAGATTACAAAGGGAGCCGATGGGTCCACAGCTTCTAACTTCATGCCTTCAGAGAATGAATGCACTCCAATCACAGGTTTATCCTGAAAGATCAAGTTTCAGAATCATTACCTGCCTTTCTTCAATAGAAAAGACCAACTTCATGAATTCAACTGAAGTAGACAACCTGACTTTTTATTGGTTCATCTGATGAAAGTAATCTGTCAGAGTACCAGCAACATCTCTACAATAAAAAGGCCAGCTGTGATACCTGAGACTGATAGTTTTCTATGAGTTTCTACTCATAGTTCCAAAGATTCCCTCCTTGGACGTTCTCTACACACAGTCAAGATTTCACAGTGCAAAGTGATCTGATAAGAACATACAAATCCTTTTTTTCCCCACTTCAGCACTCATGAGCTGGACTAAAAGAGAACAAAAGCAGTCTTCACTTCCACCTTAACAGAAGCTAACAGTTCCTGCTCCAGAGAGTTGGCTGTTCTGTGCAAGATTCAACAAACTGAAGAGCAACACCACCTCCTCTTCTGTTTATGGACCCAAATGAAGCTGAGAAAATGGAGCTAAGGACTAAATTGATATTCCTACTTCTCAAAATATGTCAGTTTTTTTGATTTTTTTTTTCCACTCAATGTAAAATTCAGACTTACTGGCAACATTTACTAACACTCAGGATCTAAGAGAATCCATTATGCAGCACATATAACTCTACCAGGTTACATTTTAGATGTCACATGTTAAACTTTCCAATGTACTCAAATATTTAGGAGTGAAATCAGATCAGAGGATCAGAACAAGGGTTTTTTCCCAGCATGACAAGTAAGGCTCACATAATTGCGATGGGTGCATTGTCTAACTTCACAAGAACAGGATCATAGTCCGACATTTTATTTATTCCACTTCATTTTCAATGAGAGGAGGAAAGAGAAAAGTTTAAACAAAGCAAAAACAAAAATAAATTTAAAAAACCATCCAAAACATAGAAGACATTTTGCACAGTGACTGACTTCCCTGAATAATTTCTTAGGAATACAGCATTTTGTGGTATAATTCACAGCATTCTGTTTCAATATTGTGTCTTTACCTTAAAGAGATCTGTAGGAACTGATGACTCTTCTTCCTCCTCTTTTACCTTCTTCAGGATTTCTTGCCAATCTGCTTCACTTTTCAAAGACCTAATGGCTTAAGTAAAAAGAATGGGAAATAGTGTATGAAGTGACCGTCTTCATTCCTTCCCCTCAGAAAATGGATGCAGTGATACCAAAAGTTTGATTTGTGTTACATTCATATCTGCTCAGAATCTGTGCAAGTATCTTCATTCTTAGAAACTTCCAGCTTGGTGAGACTTTTAGAAATGTTACAAGAAGGGACTGTAGTCAAACACTGCATCACCAATGTGGGGCCCAGTCTTGTCTTTCTTAGGAAACATTAACTGTCACATTAACCCTGAGGAAACTGCTGCAGAAATGTATGACCAGAAAACTGGATAATATTAGTTTGTTCTAGGCTTGAGAAAGGAGATGTCTGAACAAATCACTGAATCACAGAACACCCTGAGCTGGAAGGGATCCACAAGGAACTTCAGTTCCAACTCCAGTCTTCACACAGGATCACTCAAAAATCAAACCAGGTATCTGACAGTCCCAGCTGTTACTCCTTCAGTAACTGCAGATCCCACACCTCTCTATAGCAGGGGAATTACTTTTACTAGCACCATGCACAAAGGATCCCTGAAGTCAAGTCTGTAAGGACAGACGTAAAACGGAAACAAGTCCACAGATTAGATTGAAATCAAAACCTAATGTTTTAAAAAAACATTATTCACTCAGGTAGTGCTGTGAAATCATCTGGTTCCTGTCAGTGATGTGGTGTACCCTCACTACCCTCATTTCAGCAGAGATTGGTCAACCATGAGCAAAGGCACAGTCATTTCAATTTAAGCAGTCTGGGTTTTATCAGCACCATTTTTTCCTTATGCTCCACTCCCCCTCTGACCAATCCTCTGTACCCTTTTCCACACTCAGGGCACACATTTATAAGGACATTTTCGTACGATGTGAGACCTCTTTAGAGAGAGCCTGAAGTATTCTCCTAGACTTCAAGTCCCAACTGTGAAAGCTCCCATTAAGCAGTACTTCAACAACTGATTACCTTTTCCCCCACGTACAGGAATAAAAACTAAAAAATAACTGTAGAGGCCCATTCCTCAGACCTTCCCTTCCCACAGATAGAAAGCTTCAACAGGCAAAACCATTTAGCAATTATTAAATGAGTGAAACGTCTTGTAGGACTATTAGTGCTGTTTTCACTTAGTTCTTATTAGGAATAGTATTTGACAGATCATATAATGATTATTTGACCATCGTATGCATCCAGAATGTGCATTTAGAGCACCAGAGTGGCAGGAGTATTCCCCAGTCTTTCTCACCATGTAAAAGATGAAAGTTTTGAAGTACCTAAAGGCGGTTGCAGGTTATATCCATTCTGGTTCGCCCATCCCACTTGATGAAGGAAAGGATCCAAGTAGAAGACCCACTGGTCAAACTTGTCAGAATCCTCCAGCCCTTCGTATCGCAACTTGAGTCTCCCACCAACATTTTCTACCACAGTGACAATCCAGGCCTCCAGGGCATCCCGGGAGTTCTGGAGCTCCAGTCGGGAGCCTGGTGCAATGAGATCCAATGGATTTTTCCCTCTGTGAAGCTATGGAAAGAGAACAAGAAAATAATTATTACAACAGAACTCAAAAACCTTGCACTTCCACTTTTGTTCTGTCCCTTACCCACATTCTTTTGGAATAAATCAGGTATCAGCACACAAGCAAAGAAAGTCACATCCTTACTTACACACAGGACAACAGAAATGAGTGTTTAGAATCACTGGTGCTTGCATCAGAGTTTCTGTACTGTCTGTTCTGCACAATCACACATTTCACTTAAATGCTGTTTATCATTTTCAGAAGCATTATGCCTTATATATGCAAGGTTTGGAGTAAACATGAATAGTTCCTTTTTAACTCATCTAGCATACAAAGAAGACTGGACAGAAAAGATGCACAGATAAAAGTGTTAATTTTGAGGAAGACATCAATAGTACTCTCCCAAAAAAAGGTGTTGCATACTTAACTAGCAGACACTAATAATGAGGTGGCCAAGTACTGTTTTAGGTTCAGAGAAGGACAACTTAACTAGCAAAGTTTAAAGATTTAAGTGAAACAATAATCTGTCCACTAGTGAGAAATAAAAAATTAATGGTAGCAGTCAGCTCAAAAAGGGAACAACCTGAATGCCTGATAAATAAAGGATGACTTCCTCAGAGTTGTATAAAGGAGGACTAGAATAGAAGGAAGACTGAAACCTAAGGAAATTCGAAAAAGGTCTTTCTTCTATAGGGCTTATGAACATTTCACATTAATTCTATCAGGAGGAAGTTTTTCACTCAGAGGAACAGGTTGCCCAAGGAGGCTGTGGATGCCCCATCCCTGCAGGCATTCAAGGCCAGGCTGGATGTGGCTCTGGGCAGCCTGGGCTGCTGGTTGGTGACCTGCACACAGCAGGGGGTTGGAACTGGATGAGCGCTGTGCTCCTTTGCAACCCAGGCCATTCTAGGATTCTATGAACAGGACAGACAGTCCAAACCTGCAGTGAAAAGTTTATTCATTATGAACTTATTATAAGTTTATTTATACAGCACAACACTATCAAAACAATGCGATGTTTTGATAGTTTGATGTTTGCAAAAGCTGTTTGATGTTTTGATGTTTGGAAATGTTAAGCTCAGCAGCATACTACATTGCTCCTAAAACTTAAGGGAAAAAAAAAAAAAGGAAAAAAAAAAAAAGGAACTGAATCTGAATAGTAACAAGGGGAAAAAAAAAACCAAAAACCAAAATGTAGCATATTCAAGCACTTACCCCCTCCAGCAGGTTAGCAGGGGCACTGCATGCTCCTTTCAGCACTTGCTGAAGGAATTCCTCCTGGTCAGGTATCTTGTCTTTGATACCTAGTGAAAAAAATAAGTAAATGCAATAGGATTTAGTGGGTTTAAATGAACAACAAGCCTCCGAGTAAAGCTAAGTCCACTTCTGAAATCAAGCTAAGAACTCTCCCTGGTAGAAGAGTAGCATCCTACTGAAAGTCACGGGGTTTCCAAAAAACATGACAGATAACCTCACCTCCTCATCAGAGCAAAACCACATTCTCCTCATAAAAGCAACTATGAAGACAATGCTTACAAAGGACAAGAAAATACTTTTTTTTATTTACCTCCCTCTTCTGCACATGGAGGCATTACCTTCAGGCACTTTGAGAACCTTCTCGTTCTGCTCACACCAGCCGATGGGGTGCAAATCAGCTGTCATGATGTCACACCAGAAGTCAGCCTTGCGATCCTCCCCGTAACCATCGTAGCGCAACAGGAGCAGCTGCCCGCAGGTAGTAATGATGGTGGCCACCCAGTAGGTGTTTTGGTCAGACTTGACAGCAACCTCCAGCTTCATACCAGGTGCAAAACCATTCTGCAAACTTGTGTCCACCTGAAGAGAAAGACCATCGCACCTGAGCACCTCCCAGAACTTTGTGGAACAGGGGAGAGAACATTTCAGATGCATTCGTCAGCAAAGGCCCTCAAGTCAAATGCCATTCAGTCTCCTCAGAGGAACCACCTCATCACACCGTGTGACCCAAATCAGACTGAAAACCGAACCTGCATTAATGGAACCTCCTCTGCATTTCAGAGTATCCTTCCAACCTTTGCTTAAGGCTTTGCAAGGCATCTCCCTGCCCCAGACAGCACCTCACCCACCACTGAAAAGCTTTCTAACTCACAGCTCGTCTGCCAAGCTAGACAAAAATCAAGGTCACACTCACCCACTTCTTGTGTTAAACTATTTCTTTCAACTTCTTTGTGCTAAGAGTCTACTTAAAATATATACATACACTTTAGTTAATGATAGCACTGTCTCTGCTACCATGCTTAAGAAGGCATGAACCTGCACAAATTGCAGAATGAGGACATTTACAGTATCTAACAATCTAAATAATTGTGTGCAACACTGTTACATGAATGCTTAGATTAATAAAAGCTTAAGTGATTTTTCAGTGAGTTTCCGTCTAGGCAATAGCTAAGTGCTAAACAGTGAATGCACTTCATGTGTGCAGGTGAGGAATCCAACTGCCCAGCACTCCGATACTGAAATGTCAACTTAAAAAGGAAAGGCAACACACCAACTTCCTCACCCCGCTAGTTTTTGCAAGCTCACACACTCCTGAAAGGGCAGAAGGACCCTGTGCTGCTCCCACTAAAGCAAGTTTCCAAGCCACGTTCAGTTCCACAGCCTCAGTCATAATTAAAAGTCAAACATGTCGATCCCCTGTTCTCAGCCAAATGTAACTGGTGCTTGTGCTCTTCAGTGGCCCCAAATTCCATTTCTTTTTTGAGTCAGCTGCAATAAGGCTCTTGGTATGATGCAGATGTGGAAGCTGTTTTTTGGGTTATTTATTACCAGTGCTGTGAAGACAGCTCAGTAACTGCCATAGCTGTTATAGTCTCATCATCCAGCACATACTGGTTTGCTAAAAATAAAACTAAGAAAACCACAGCAGGAAGAAAAGCACATGAGGCTGTTGTTAACTGTTTACACCCTTTAGGTTAATATCCACCACATGGAGAACCCCCTTCATAAAAACAGAATCAGCAGAACACAATACCTGCAGACTACCTGAAGTGCTGTTTCAGAGGCAACTTGTTCAGAAAGGTAACTGCCTTGCTGAAGAGATTTCATTATTTATCTTGCAGTCTGACCCCAAGAGAAAAGCCACAGTGACACAAAGCCTGAGAACTGAGCAGTCGATGCAGCTCTCTCTAGCTGAGCCTCCAGCAAAGCCTCACGAACTGTACTGTAGGAAACCAGCAGCAGCAGATGGAGCTATCCCTGAAGTCAGTCGCGTTCTTCAGATGGTTTCACCTATGATCCCAGCAGATGAAGCAGAGCCCAAGAAGTCAGCACCCCCTCCTGGCAGCTGGGCAAGATAACACCACCGACTAACTGATAGATAACTGTACGCACATCAAGTTGCAGAAAGGAATTATGAAGAGCATTAAATAGTCCCAGAGAAAGTGTACTTAAGGTAGGATGACAGCACTGGCATCAGTACAACTCCAGGTATTTGCTAAGCTCTGCTTCCTGCCAGATCATACGCAAAAACAGCCCCTTGAATCTTAACACTGTTTAAATTTTAAAATGCAAACAAATTAAACATTAGAACATGTTTAACTTGAGAGAACAGCTTACATTTTCCAATGCCTCTTACTCCTGGTAAGAGCAAAACATTCAAAACTAATGCAAGCTCCCATCAGCACAGCTAGTACTTTGCTAACACAGGCTGTGTCATCATGGGTTACATTTCCCAACCTGCTTTGTGTGCTCTCTTGTGCTGTGGGTGAAGTATTTCTCACCCACTGCTCATAATGGCAGGCTCTTACAGTTTCAAAAGAACAAAACAAAGCCTTAAGCCCCCATCCAAAATTTATTTCAAGTCAATACCAGCCCATTTTTCTTGTGCCAGCATTATTCTTCAGCTTAGTGTTTTTCACTCCTCTTTTTTAAAAGTACAAAAGTCGCTCCCTCCCAGCTCTCCTGGCATTAGATTACAGAAATGTGCCCCTCTCCCAGGGAAGCACCAAGCAGCAGGAGGCTCCAGCAGGAGGGATGGGGCTCCAGCACTGGGCCTGCAGCGCTCTGCTCTGAGCCTCTCCTGCACCGTATCCTGCAGTCACACAGCCATACATATGGCTTCACCAGACAGGCTGCTGCTGCCTACCAGGAGGCACTGAGCTCGCCCTCCTCTACCTTTTCTACACAGGTGCCTTCTAATGGACAGCAGGAACCTTGAGCGCAGGGCCTCACATTGTCGAATTTCTCTGAGCAGCAAGATGTAGGTGATGTGACAGTGCTGTAAACGCCCCCCCCTCTCTGCTGGGCAGTTCTGGGTCAGCATTCACCTCCATTTTTTTTGCCAAGTGTATTACAGAGAATATTAAGGCTGGCCTTCAGAGATCCTAAGGGAATTCTGCTACTTTGATAGTCTACAACTGACAGTCCACAGCCAGGCCTTATTCTCAGCTCTTTTATGCCCCCATGCAGGCCCTGACAGCCTGAGCCCCTGGGCAGCCCCTCTCTAGGGCAGGTTTCCCCTCCAGAGGGCTCCCAGTGCAACACAGCAGCATGGGATGACGCTGCTGCACCCATCCTGATCCACAAAGAGCTCTCTGTGCCTCTATTACTTACATCAGCAAAACCGTGCAGTGTTCTACACAAATAGGAAATCATCCCAACCAAAGATGTGGATTTTTTTTTAAACCGAGTTTGATGTAGGTTACTCCAAACGTAATGCCTCCCATTTATTTCCGTGGAAACTACAACATACAAAGAGCACAATAACGCTATTTGATACAGCAAATTCTTAGCTACAAAATACTGTTTTTCAATATAATCACCATCATCATTGAAGCATTTTTGCCAGTGATGAGCAAGAGCCTGCATGCTGCTTATAACCATCTGTGTCAGCGAGGTGACCGCAGTTGCTATTGCCATTGCTGAAACACACCACTCACCCATCACTGCTCACTCCACATAAGGAATGATCCCTAAACATTCAGCAAGTGTCAACGAATGTCAATGGGTGCCATTTTTTTGGCACGGAAGAAATAAATTTCACACCTTTGCTTGTTACACACTTCCATGTCAAACGCCATTCTGACAGAGTGCTTCTCTGCTGTCATCTGTCGCACGGTGACAAAATGACACACAGAGTATAGGCAGGAAGGTTCAGCTCTCCTGCCATCCCACCAACACCAGCCTCTGATGTCATGGGCCAACATAATAAAATAGAAGGCGTTACTTTTGGAGCAGCCCTCATGTTCCTATTGCCCACGAGGACACTGGTGGGAGCTCTTGTTCGGCACAGGGCAGCAGGCAGGGGTGTCAGAGTCATTCTGACTGTGTCTCCTACTGATGACTGAAATACAGTCACCATGTTAATTCCCTTGACCATGACAGTAAGGTTGGTGGGCTGGTGTGACAATTAAGCAATAAGGACAGGCTTCTGTAAGAGATACCAAACAAGGTAAAGCAGACCAGAGAGGCAGACAGATGGCAGTCCTGCTACAACATGCCCCTGCTCTACTTTCACGCCATTCCTCAGCACTTCTGCTTGCTCTTCCTAGAGCCTCGGTAAACCAACAAAAGCCAAGGCAAATGTAAGGTCTCTCCCCTCCAGAAATGAGAGGTCTGAAAGCCTACACTGAATGAACAACTTACAGTTACAGTATATGGAAGAATCTCAGCAAAAAGTCCATTTACTGACGATCTTTACTAGGTATTCAAAGGCAAAGCCAAGACTTTGTCCTACTCATTACACTTTCTGATCAGTATTCTAACTACTGCAGTCAAGTGTATGGTGGAGCTATTATTTCTCCTTGGCCTCCTTGAGAACCACCACTGAAATGCTCTTTGAGAGCACACCTGAATTCTGCTTTTTGCTATTCAAGAATTATGGCAACGTCTGTCTGAAGTGCAGCCACTCTACTGCAGCTGGCAAGGAGAAATCCCTCAGAGGAAACCGAGACCAGCACCTGCTCAGGCTTCATGAGAAAAACCAAGCTTATGCTCTGGTGCAGAGAAGACTAGGAGCCTTTCTGCACCTGGGCCATTAATGGGGTCACTCTGTGCTACTCTGCTCTGTTCAGAATGGAAGGCAAGAAATAATAATAAAAAAGGTGAAATTCCAAATTTCCCATTCCTCTAAGAAGCATAATTTTAGTGAATCTTCCAGATTTCAGTACATCAGTAAATCCAGATTTCCAGTACATTCAGTACATCACTCATTCAAAGAAACCTTCAACATTCAGTGCATAAAAATGTGATGCTGAAGACAGTAAGTAAAGACGTTCCCTTACTCACATGTTTAAAAGACCCATGAGGGGCTGCAACCGCTCCTGTGTCTTCTAGATACTCATCCCAACTGAATTCCATGTCTTCCACACCAGAACCAGCATCTGGAAGAGAAGCCAAACACCTTCAGCAACCTGTCAGCTTAAGTACGGGGCTACTAAGAACTTCAGCAAAGATGACTTCATTTCTAGGTGACTGACCACAGAAGTGTGCAATGGACTTCAGTTATGCAACTCGCAGCAGATAACGCTGTTTCACCTTCACTTGTATGTGACACTTTAAGTTGGATTTGTGCTGAAATAGTGAGACCTTGGGTATTTTGGTTAAGCACAAACTATTTACACACCTAAGCGAGGGGAGTATGGGGTAAGTTCTGTATCTGTTCCAACAAATAATTAGGGCAAGACTGACAATTCTGGGCATACCAGACCTTCAAAGAATTGAATGAAAAACCACCCCAGAAAATGCAATACCATAAGTGGTTTGAAAGTGGTTTTTTTAAGCTGGAAGGTTATTTACTTCGGTGTTAAAAGGCACCAAAAGCAAAGAGAAGAATTCAGGGTAGTTTTAAGAAACACAGCTCTGAACAATTGAAATCAAGAGCTTTCAAGTGGGTCATTAAAAATACCAGCTCATAAAGTATAACAGCTTCTTCAAAGCAAGAAAACCTATCTCTAGAGATATTTAAAGCCAAAATGGGCTAAACCCACTCAAGCCATAATTGTACATTCATGCTATCAGGAAAGAGAGCACCTGTAGTGTGAGCTGTGTGCTCCCCTTTAGCCACATTTCCTATCACTATTACTACACCTGCCCCTCCTCACAGTCTCCCCTTCAGCTCCTGGCTCACCTCCCTGTTCCCCCTTCCATTGCGTTCTCTCTGATGTGCAAACCCACCCACTGAAAGCTCCAGCAGGGTAGATTTGGACCCCTATTCTGTTCAATGTGCTGCCACACTGGTTTTTCTCTGGCTGGCACAGTGTGGGATGACAAGGGAGGCTTGCTGCCACTCTATGCAAGGAGCAGCTTTAAGCTAAACACAAAACAACAGCTTCAGTAATGAAAAGGAACAGCAGTGACGTGAGACGCAAGCAAAGCTTTTCATTTCCACACAATCCTACAGCCTGCTCCAGAGCCACCTCTGTGAACAAACACGAGGTGCTCACCCTGTGTACAAGGGAACCAACCCCTGCTTTATGTCTAAGAACAGAAATCTCCGTGTGTTGGACATGCAGGAGAGCTCAGTGCACAACATTCCCCACGCTCCCAGCTTGTATTAGGACAGGTGGAAACTCCTCTTAGAAGGAGTAGCAGCGGGAAACACTAAGTGTCCAAAGAAGGGATGAGATACTGTTACACGCCATTATCTGAGCCGTGGGCACTGCAAGATCTGCCAAGCACGCTCCACAGCACTTCTTACCTCTTGAACAGAGAGGGGCAAATGTTTGCCCAAAGTTTGACCAGCTTTCAATCATTTAAAACCTGCAAGTGCTCAGACTTCAAATTCATGTTACGCTCATCTTTGACTCTCACTGTAACTCTAGGAATGGCCAATTGCTAAATTCAGAAATGCACCTTCAAATTGTGCTGTTTGCTGATGACAGTGCCTGTTTTAGGGGTGGCTCTTATCACTCCCCAGCCCAGCATCACTTCCCTTTATTTTCAGATTGGCCTCCTCTAATCATCATCCATTTGATGGGATACCTTCTTAACTTACTGAAGAAACAGACCTGGAAAAGGACAAAAGTAATCCTAGTTCACAGATTCCGGGAGAGCAAAGAGGGCCAGGCACAGAGCACAGCTGCTTGCAAACCAGCACGAAGCGGGGCGAAGCTCTGGCTGCACGTCATCCCAAGGATAACCTAACCTCACTGTAAAGCCAGAGTACGAATTGCTTAACTCGTTAGAACATAATATAGCCATAAAAATGCTTACGTTCAGGAAATGGGATGAAACTTCAGCTCAAAGCAAGCACTTGTGAGCAGCCCGGCACAGGCCTGCTGGCTGCTGCCCCCACCTCCCACCAGCTCCCACCCCAGGCACAGCGGCCACAGCCCATCTCACAGCACCGCTCCCAGCCCCATATACATTCCCACACCAAGAGAGCCACATCCTGCCAGGTCTCTGCCATGGTCAGAAGGGCCCAACGTGGCCAAACCCCACCAGCACTCAGCTTCTCTGGAAACTGGTTTGCCACAGGAAGAAAAAAAACACCAAAATTCTTGCTCAACGCTCACTGCCAAGATGAACACTTTCCACCCTCTGTTCTAGAGGATTTCCTTGCGGGGTCAGAAGTCTTCTTTTGATTGAAAAAAGCACCCAGAGCTTTTGCCACCCTTCTCAGCCCATTCTGCCTTCACTCACATGCAGGTAGGGCTCTGCAGTTGGATGAGGCTGGGCTCTCAGCCTTGCACCTCGACCATTCAGCCTCACAGAGGGAAGTTCAGGTGCCCTTAGGATCGTCCTGCAGATGTGTGAAATCTCAGAAATACACTGTCTAGTTTTCTGTACCCAACTGCAGAAACACTTCCAGATGTGGCAAAGCACTGCCCCCACAGCAGGGCTGGCTGGAAATCAGGGTTAGATCCCGTCCCTTCACTGCTCACCAGCAGAACAGCTACGGCAGAGCAGGGCCCCATTCCAGAGGAGGCTCTGACCCATTCTGTTACTGCATTCTACCAGCCTCAGCAGCTCGGCTCCATTCAGTGGGTGAGCAGATCCTGGGGCACACAGAGGATCTGTTAAATCAAGCTGCATCCCTGAGGGCCTGCATTAAACATCCAAATCAATCCAAGCTCAAATGACCCAGGGAAATGTCAGAAATTTACAGCAGCAACTCACTTCTGCCATGACAAAACTTGCAGTTTAGGATGACAGATGACAACAAGGAAAAACATGTTCAGCCCACTTATTCTTAAAGCACAATTGCTTAAAGTAACGCTGTATATACGTGTATGTATGTTCTCTCTCTCTCTCTCTCTCTCTCCACATCCTTCATTGCTTATAAGTCCCAGATGAGTCCAGCTTCTCACTATGCAGTGGGACATACTGTTCTGCACCAGCCGGATGGCTGAAGCACAGGTTACTTCGGTGGCAAAGCACAACAGTGGCAAAGGCAGGGAGAGAAACCAGATGCCGTTCTCTTCCCTATGGCCTCACCATACAACCGGCTTTTGCTCATAAAGCTTTCAAATCAAGCTAACTTGTTTTGTAAGTAAAATGTGAGAAGCATCCCACAGAGCTTCTGTGGAGAATGCACAGAGAATGACTCCGGAGGGCAGGAAGTCACCTGTAAGAACATTTGAAGCTCCCTTCCCATTTATCGCTGCTTCTACCAACATCACTTTCAACACCAACTGTTCCTTTTTGAATTTTACCATGTTATCTCCTGTTGCTCTCTGACAGGTTCAGGCAGAGAAAGAACACTGAATGGCACCATCTGGATACAAGGCAGGGGATTACTAAGAGCATTAGCCCTTGCATGTACCTGAATTGAAAGGAGTGCAGGCTGCTTTGCTCCTGGGACTCAAGTTAAATTCTCCCTGCAAATAACTTTCATGCATCTTTAATGTGATTGAGTTGAAGCCTGTCATACTGGACATTTAAGTACATCCCAATGAAGTCTGCAAGAACTTCAATTTAAAGCTTACTTAAAGGTTTCTCACCCTGCAACTCAGATACACTTTGATTTTAACAGCAGTTAATCTTTTCCATCAACACCAGCTGCAAGGCCATGAATAAATAAAGGCAGGTTGGAATCTGGGCAGCTGAGGAAGTCTGTGACAGGGACAAAAGCTGTCACTTCCACTGCTAGCGCAGGAAAGCATTACAGCTAACACCCTGAGCACTGCCTGGGTCCTCATGCAGAGAGCCAGCAAAGAAACAAACAGAAAGGAACAACAAAAAGGTGGAGGGGACGTTCCAAAATCTGCTATAAAACATCAGATGGCGACATGACAAACAACAAGGAGGGAATGCTTCCCAATGAGCTGGGACTGGTCTAACTCAAGACACTGCAGAACGTATCACAGGACCACACCAAAACCACTGTGCATATGTTTACATGGGGAACACTCACTGCAACTTGTCTCTGAACTGAGCACGTAACGCTCTCCTCAGTTACTGTTGCTGCTTTTCACAGCAGCTTGTACTCAAACCAGATGCTAACTTCAGGAAAATTCCTGTTCAGTCATTTCAAGAAAGCGAGAAACCCTCCAAAGCTACTCCACAAGCACAGAGAGGACTGTGTGACCTCTGCAACTTTTACAGGAAGTAGAGAGGGACGTGCAGTCAGCCTGCTGCTGAGCAGCTGCACAGCTCCTTGCTGTTCTTAGCTCCAAAAACTCTTTTCCACACTACATGACAGAAGAGAGCACATTCCAGTGGCAGAGGAAACTCTGCCTATTTATCCACGCTGCTTTTTCTTGCTCACTGGAGGATATGATGCTGACAATAACCTGAGCGATTGGCTATCATTAATAATCAGAAAGCACGTTTTGGCATCAGACAGCAGGTGATATCATTCTGCCAGAAGCACCACAGATTAAAATCATGTTTAACATTTCTTCAGTAGCAGAGCAATTAGTCTTCCATAAGGTAGAAGCAGAAAGATCACTAATCATAAATTGTCTAATGAGAGGCTGCTTGTTGGACAAGTGTCAAAGGAAAGAAATGCTAATCCAATGGTTTACAGTAGTTACAGCAAATTTACTTTTTACTAACTGTCCCAATCCTGAGGGTAGGGACCTTCTCAAGGAAAGTAAACAAATCGTGGCAGGAAAAGTCAGAAAAACAGATGATCCCCCATTAGGGCATATAATCTAAGAACTCTATTTAAGAAAGCTGTTGGTATATTCCCAGCCATCCCAGACACTCTTCTCAGCCTGGTGCTACAAGGTGAACCAAAACCTGAACTAATTTATCAAAATTCACCACTCTGTAGCAGGTTAGGAGCTGATGTCCCAGGCTCATCAAAAGGGGCAGCAAGGCACATCAAAAAACCAGGACAGATTACAGTGGCACCAAATAGCTTCAATTATCTGGCTTCAAACCAGCACGTGACCTTGTGAAAATATTACAAACAACACAAAGGCAAACGAGGGCACAAAAAGATAATATTAGCCACTTTGATAAGCAAATGCCTTAAAACAGTAGTGCTAAACTTTCCATAAGTTCATCTCATGCTGACATCATGAAGGGGAAAGCAGAGTTTCTAACAAATGTAATCAGCTCTGTGGGTCACAGAATCATAGATGTCATATTTTGTTCTCCTCTAAGCCAGTGATAACTTGCTTTTGGCAAACTTAAGACCTGCAGTCAGAACGTAACTCACCATGACTGAAGCATACAACACACTATGGAGCATTCCCTGTGCTCAGGGCTGTTCCCTCTTACTTGTCAAGTATTTTGAGAACCTGTAGCCCCACAGCTGGGCCGTCCCACTACCTGCATCATGCCGCTGTTCTCCATTCATCTCCACAGCAGCCCAATGTTATTCCAAGTAGCCAGAAGCAGGAGAATCCAAAACTGTCACAGTTTAGTGGTCATGAGTTGCCTCCCACTTTAAACCCTGCTGGCAGCCAGGACATTCATGAAGGGATCCTGAAAAAAAGTAAGAAGAAATACTGTTATGAAAATCTTTATTGGTCTTGAACTACTTCTGAAATACACCAAAAGCAGTGCGCACACACAGACAGAGTGTTCCACAGTCGTACAGTCTAAAGGTATTCCTGCCCATAATGTCCATTAGGCGAAAAGAAACGATTTTTTAAACCTTTCAGATCAAACCAGCCAACCAAATAAACAAACGACAGAAGGCAGAAATACAGTCCTACACATTCCACAATGAGAACTTGTGGCTTTCAAACCTGTAAGCAGGAGATTTCTGTTGGAACCTAATCCAGCACCAAACTACTGCAATTCCTACGAGCAATTAAATCGCTTTGTTATCACTGGTAGAAAGTAAAAGGTGAGGTCTAAAGTCAGCCCACTGCAAGTGTTTTTGTCCCCACATTTTAAGCTTAGAAATGCTTTTTAAAGAAGGTAATTTTCCAACACCCTTTGCACTTCTGCTGAATGCCTGGGAAGCACTTTCTTTCTTCCCTTCTTCCCTTCTTTCCTTCTTTTCTATGTGAAGCACTAGAAGAAGCAGAGGAAGTTTCTAAAAAGTTACAGACCCCTAAAAAGGCTGCAGGTTGTAAAACCAAAGGTTGCATTTCTCACTTAAACACACTTTGAGAAACTATGGTTTTCAAGAGGGAAACTGGAGACATTTGCAAAGCCGTATATTTTTCTGAGTTGTATTCAGCTGGGATATCTAAGAAGATCACCTGAGAGTCCTCTGAGGGATTTTTTTTTCCTTTTCTTATTTTTTTTAAAGATTTTTAAAAGTACAGTAACCCCCTGCCATAGCAAAGACAAATCCTTCAGAAAGACCATTTGCTGAGCAAATGGAAACACAAAATCTGACTTCAAAATAAGCATCAGAAATGGGTGAATGTTCTCCATGATGGCAATGCTTTGGAGATGCAGCTATGATTTCACTTCTGAGATTCTAATTGGACTTGGCATAAGATGGCTACAAAGGACTAAAAGATCGTTTTGCATCCCACTACAAACACCAGCAGACTTTAAGTAGCTTTCTGCAGGCTGCACTTCCATTTGTACCGACATTCAAATAAGCAAATTGTGACTAGCAGCTGGTCTGAAAAATTCTAACACCATGTTTTTTCCTTTGAAAATTTGCCCCCTTGCTAGAAATGGAAGTATCCTCAAGCAGCAGTTCTATGAAAAGGGCCTGAGGTGCCCATGCCTGCCAGACTCCTCCCAGGTCTAGCAGAGTGGGCAGAGAACAAATGGGGAAAAAAAATCATCCCAAAGTTCTGTAATCTGGGTTTGTGGAGGATTTCCATGGGGTAACTGTAAAATGCTGAGTGCAGCAGAATGCAAATGCTTGTGTTCTGAGCACCCAGGCTTGCGAGGTGGCCCCAGCGCACAGCTCAACTCAACTGCAAAGTGCTCCCATACAGAGCTGCTCCGCAGGCTGAGCCACAGGGTTTGGCATCAATTTCAGGGAACTGCACAGCCTGCCTGGGCTCTCCTGCATGCACCAGTCAGCTTCACTCCCACACTTCGTCCCCCCTTGCCGTTACTGACCCACCAAGCAGAGGTACCAATTTCTGCCAGCTTCCATCACTTCTTCACACGCCCTTCAGGTCAGCACGGTGCAGTGCAAGCTGCAGCAGTTCCTCACCTCCCCTGGCTGAAGGTGGTTTCACCCTACAGACAGCCTCAGTCTAGGCTTCTAAGGTTCCTTTTATCCTTTATGAAACAGGACTAGGAGATCAGCCTGATGACCCTTGAGGTCCTAATCCACGCCATTCTATGATTCTATATTATGTCCTCACGTTGTGTTACAGGAAATTCGGGTTAGGAAAAATTTCTTCTCCAAGAGCAGTCAGGTGCTGCAATGGGCTGCAAGGGAGGTGGTGGAGTCACCGTCCCTGGAGGCGTCCAGGAAACATTTGGATGTTGTACTGAGGGCCGTGGTTTGGTGGGGAAACACTGATGGCAGTTGGACTGGAAGATCTTGGAGGTCTTTTCCAACCTTGGCGGTTCTGTGATTCTATAACCTGCGCAAAGCTTGGCACACAGCAACCACCAAACTGCTTTTTATCATTAATCAAAGTATTTCTTGGTGACGGCCTGTAGGACGCCCATCACCTGCACACTGCTAAGACAGTGGCAGTGCTGTGACAAACACCCCATGAAGCACCCTGGCCAACAAGGTGGAGATACACCGGACAGCGCGGTCCTAACAAAATGCCCTCAAAATGTATGTGAAGTTCAAGTTATTTTCAATTTATGGTATCCAGCTCTCAGTTAACTTCTAGAATTAAAGTAGACAATATAGAAATAGCCTCATCTGGTGGTGGTTTTTTTTTTTTTGTTAAACAACATTGAAGTATTTAAACATCCCCAAAATTAAGAGGCTGTTTATTTTAAAGATGCCAAACATTGGCAGCTCCTGCTGAAGCTGATTGATATTCTGCCCGGGCTGGGCAGCTATTCAGGATTCGATAAGCAGCACTGTTGTTTTCTGTACACAACAGTAAAAGCACTTGTAATTAGCACCCACCACTGTGGATGCTTACAGTCTGGCACCCCCAAAGATTATCTTCTGATAAACCTCAAGAGGAGGGGAGCACGAGTGCTGTTGGAGCAAAGATGATTTGGAAACACTTTGGACTCCTCAGTCTCACTTCTGCATTTCAAACTTCCTTTCAGCACATGAAATATTCAGATGTTAGCAACTGGAGGCAGCATTAAAAACAGTTACAGTTCATTAAAGCCAGATGGCTCACTTGAATATGAAAAGAAATCAAACATAAGTTGGATGTTGAATTAAAGTAAATCAGCTGGCGTCTGAGGCTTAATATTATTTTAAAACAAAGGCACACGAGACAGGGGGACACGCGGGACTCCCAGGGGCTGGGCAGGGCACTGCACAAGGGTCGTGTTGCACAAATTCCTTCATGCAAAAGAATCCAGCAAAATCTCTTGCAAAGCCTTGCGTGTGCAGTGGAAGCACGGCCCAGAGCACAGCCAGGAGCACCCTGCTGCTGCATGAGATGCAGTTCCTCAGCACCTGAAAGCCTTAGCTCTGCCATCGGGCTCATCCTGCAACCAGACTGTCTTGCAGCTGTCCTGTGAGCATACCTGGAGTGGGAGGAGAGGAGGTGAAGGTGCTCCCAGCCCCATGCCCACTCATACACATACATACCCATGCCCTCTCATTTCAAGCAAATACAAATTATGCGTTCCTTAGGAGAGATAGCACACACATTGCATCTAAAGGTATAACTTCTTCAGATGAAGTAAAGAAGGTAACTTCTTTACTGTGAGAGTCCTGCTCTTCCTTTTAGTTGTGCCCTGCTCAGCACATCCCGCTCGGCCCGGTGCCCGTGGTGGATCGCTGCTGGCACTTCAGCACAAGCAGGCACCTGGGACAAAGCAGCCCTCTGCTGCCAGCCTGAAGGATGCCTGGGGAGAATGAGCCCGGGGAGAATGAGCCCAGGGGAAGCCCACAGCAGCCCCTCCTCAGCTACCAACAGCAGCCGAGCCCCAGTGCTCACACCTCCACGTGCACAGCCATCCTTCTGGGGGATATTCCCGATTCATCTCACCACCTCACACATCCACCTTCTAGAAGGGCCTTCTGCAGTTAAGATCCGTATCTCGTATCACACAGTGAGCTGGAAGGAGACTTCTTTCACAGCAAGGCCCTGCGCCGGCACCAAACACAGCAGGCCAAGCGTCACGGCTGGCATGTGGTCCCCAGCCCGGGAAAGGGAAATCCATGTTCTTCTTCCTTCACAGAGAACATCGTGCTGGGGACAGCACCCAGCTGAGGGCATGGGCAGTGTGCTCTGACCGAGCTCTGCCAGCAGCCTGGGGGCCAGAAACAGACCGGGCCTCTGGGATGGGAGCTGCTTTTGAAAAGTTTCTTCTGAAACAAGCATTCACTTTTCAGTCTTCTGTTTGAGCAATAGAATTTACTTAAAAGAATTCTATAGCACAAGCAGAACCCAACATAAGAAAATACTTCAGGAGCCAACTTTACCTTACATCTTGCAATCTGTAGTACTAGATGTACCAGAATGTTTTTAGGAAATCCATTCCAGGTATACTGGTGAGATTTGTAGCTTGCAGTAGCTTGCAGTTCCCATTAGTTAGTATGTTCAGCACAAAAAAAAACAAGGTAAGATACCCTGCAAGCAAATTTGGAAATCGGAACCCAAATCCCCAGCACTGAAGAAGGCTTCCAAAGCTACCAAGCTGCTCAGTTTCATTCATTCTCTTGTAGCAACATACTGACAGTACAGAAATGCCCAGATATCCCGTATCAGAGGTCACTGGCTCCTGGAAAGGGCCATATCCTCTATGGGGAAATGCAGAGCTGGGTTAGGGTACAGCCACCAGCTGCCCTCTGCCAGGACCCAGCAGGAGGTGTTTGCTGCTTTGAAAATCTCCTCTTTGAATCTAGAACTGAGAGAGGCAAAAGCAAACGAATATTCTGAACAGTGTAAGCAATCTTTAAAACCTGCAGTGGGAAGAAGCTGTTTAAAATTCACACATCAGCAGAGGTCTGCACGAGCACTGCTGCTGCACACGGATAAGCAGCTCGCCCAAGTCCACAAGCAGTGCACGCTGCATGGCTTAGATTTCAGGCACACTCCTGCCTCTCTAAGTCTTTTGGAGTCAAGAGAGGTTTTAAGACCTTCCTTGTAATTCAGTCTTCAGTGACTGAATTGGAAGCCTGGATACCACTCACATGTTTTCTATCTTTCATCTGTACAAGCAAGGTTTTTCAGAAGCATGTGCTTCCCTTGCACCTGACCCTCCTTAGACAAAAGACAGAGTGGGAGATGTGTCACAACCTCTGATTTATGATGGAGTTTCAATTTTCTCAAGCCATTCTAAGTGCTGTCCAGTGACTAGCAAACAGCAATTTTGGTTTTCTTTCCTGCAAAGCCACCATCTGCCCCAGATCCCTCAGCTCAGGATGGTCATCACACAGTAAATCTTTCTAAGACAGTCTTGCAAAGCCCAGAACGTCAACTATAAATAGGCAAAAGAAAGTTTGATGCTTCTGTAACAAAGCAGTAAGAAATGCTACCAATTTCACAAAAGTGTCAGCTGTTGAAGAAATTTTCCTGTCCAACACAGAGAACAGAAGCCTTATGATGACCTCCAGTTCATTAAAGTATTACTTTTACACTCTTGTGATTTGCCACTCATTGATTTGCCTTTTACTGTAGATGTGTTGACCAACATTTCTTTTGAGCCATCTTGGTAGCATACTGGAAGCCATACAACAAAAGCAAAACCCTCCTTATTACTGTGCTATTTTATAAAATACAGAACAGTGGTAGCTATGCTTCCATGGTTTTTGTAGCTGCTAGACTGTGACCAAACGTAGCCCATTTGATTTCACCAACCTGGGTTATCCCAGCCCCAAGCTGCCTCTTCCAGCCAAGCCATACCAATGTGCTCCTCTATGATGCCAAGCACTGTCTCAGCATCCTGCTCCTGTTCCACAGCTCTGCCTGGAGACAGCCACTCACAGCTACAACCTGCAGCTAGAACCCTGCAGCCAGATACCCCTCTGAGAAGTTCTTTCATTAGACATGTTCAAAATTTCTCTAGAAGTCTCTGTCAATCTGTTTTTTGTCCCTTTGAGGACAATGCCTATCTTTCTTCTAATGTGTAACTCCTGCTCTTTGCGAGGAAAACTTTCCCAAATACAAGGCAAAGGCTCCTTTTGTACTTTTTTGGCTGCCAAAAGGACAGTCAAGTGTTCTTATCCAAGCAGCCCCCACATGGTCTGCATGCATAAAACCCACCAAACACAAGGATGACATGGGAACCGCTATCACTAGAGTTAATTACTAAAACTTCTTGTATTTCTCTGTCACACTGGCACCGCAACCCCCTCTTGCTGACAGGCATTCATCTCAGATGTACCCTTCTGTGCTTCCTCCATTCAATCCATTCAGGTACAAGACAGCTCCAAGTTGTCCATCACACCACTGCAACACAACACTGAGACTCCCCCAGGGAAGCGCATTTAAAGAACACAAACCTCACTTACTTGTGCTTCTGTAGAAATTCTTGGGAAAATATAAATGGAGCGAAGATGTCCAAGGAGGAACACAGAATGTAAACATCAATAGCAATTAGGGCTTACAGCAGTTCCACCAGACACATAATGCACTTAGAACAGGGAAGCCTGGTTAATAAACGTTGAAGCACTCAGCTCCAACTAAACAAATGCTGAGATCTGTTCTTGCAGCCCATGCTGTGCTACCCACTCTAGCATTCCTCTGCCTTCTCCAGCTAGTTTCTCCTGCATACTGGCTACAATACTGGCAGCCAGTGGCCAAGCAAAGAAACAAGACAGAACAGACTTCTCAGCTTTAACCAAAGACTCTGTACCATCCGTATTACAGCATGAAAACAATGGATGGGATTTGAGATAAGCCACACAGAGACCTAGAGAGCAACCAGGCAGAGGGCTGTGAGAACACCTTGCTGCAACAGCTACTCGTTCCCAAAAAGCAAGCCAGGTCCTGTCTGTGGTGCCAAGGGCTAGCACTTCCACTGCGAAGTGGAAGAAGACAAAGTAGCAGCAGATAAGCACAACTAAGGACACTAAACTCAGCTATCCACTGTGCGAAAGCTGTTCCAAACCTAAAAATACATTAATTGCACACATATTTTAGGCAACTAACAAAACACACCAACAAACAATGCTGGGGAAATCTGTAAAAATTTGTCTGTTAGAACTGATTTGGAAACTAATTTTCAATGCACGAGGGATGTCAGTCCTGCAGGTAAATGTGAAGGTCAGTGCAGTCTTAACTAAATTACAATAAATAGCTCCATACGCTGCTGAAAGGCTCTATTTATTCAAACAGGTCCTCTTTGCTAACTCATATATTCTGTGAATATGTTACAGGAAAGTCTTTGAACGAGATCTTAGCAGGACACTCGTAGCATGTAAAGTGAAAAACCCTGCAGCATCTCCCAAGGCCTTTGCTGAAGCTGAACTCCTCACTCTGGAGAAGCTGAACTTTAAGCACCTAATGGGTGTCACCACTACAGACAGCAGAGCAACGGAAGGAGAAAGAAGCAGAGAGGGGAGGAAGGTACCCTGCAAATCTGACTTGAAAAATAAAAAAGTCAATCACATAAAATGTTTTCAGGTATTGAAAGCATCCCTCATTTGTCATGTCATTGAAATATTATACGATACAAAAATAAAGAAATGAATAAAATAAAATTATACCCATTTCTAAGAAGAGCTTCCAAACAACCAGCTACACAGAAAGAGCAGCTCTCCCCCAGACACCAGCACAACCACAGGACAAACTCAGGTTTTATCGCCTAGGACACTTATTTCTCTCCACTCCAGAGGTTTAAAGGTTAGGAACTAAGCCTACTTACTTACACACAGACACCCAGTCATAGAACTCATCAAATCCATCTCAACAGGCACTGTCTGGTGCTTACTGCTTGTGAGCACCACTCTTCTAGATCTGGGTTTGAAAACAGAATCTGGAGTCAAGCATTAGGTTTGTATTTTAAAAATCCTGGCACTGATATTTGAGGGCAACAAAGGAAGTAGCACTTCATTCACACTTCTTACAGTCTTGGTTTGAGCAAGTAACTAACTCCAGTAAATCCAGTTCTCAGTGGCAGGCTAGATTGAAAAGTAAAATAGAAAATAGGTGGTTCCTAACTTTGTAGGCTTTGTACTATACTAAGCTTAAATCATTTCAATTTAAAATAACTGCACTAAGAACATATTTGTTTTTAAGCATGCTAACGCCCAACTGATTTGTTTCTGAGTTCACGATTACGCTGACTTGCAGTTCCACCTGCCTAAGTGCTGTCAGACAGAGAGCCTTTTTAACAAGCAGCAGCACTAAAAAAACAAAACACCCAGAAAGCAACACAATTACACTTGTAAGAGCTGCAGAAGAAATAGGAAACTGCGCTGCTCTACCAAAATCACTCATGGCAAAGAGCTGGACCAAAACAAAGTCCTAAGTCACTGCTTTCCCTGTGAGGTTACCTGGCAGTGAGCACAGCTCACAATACAAAGGGAATGAAAACACACCTGGTGTGAAACCAAGTACCTTGCAAGTACCCTAGCAAGCATTGGGTACCACCTCCAACCAAGAGCTAACCCTCAACTATCAACTGGCCTCGTGCTGAAGCCTATGGCCAATGTGTTTGGGGCAGGGTAAGCAGAAGGAGCTTTCACAAGGAGCCAGTCACACCCAGCACTCCCTGCACACGCTGTATGAAGCTCTCACCACCCAGACCTGCGAAGATCAGGCCATGCTTCCAGAAATGCCAACAAGCAGCTCCTTGGTTCAGATGAGACAGGAGTAAAAGAGACTACAAACTCCCCAGGGTCAGGACGCCAGGCTTGCTGAGCCGTATTCCTCACAGAACCAGGCTTTAGGGCTCAGTGTCACTTCAGAACTTCTGTGCCTCAGGTTTTATTTTTACAGCTTAATCTCACTGTGTTTCACCGCCGTGCATGGCAGTGTCTTATGGCTACAGCTGTACTGGAATGGGACGAAATAACAATGCAATGGGCAGGGCAGCCTTGCACGAGATGGCTGTGAGATGGTGCTGCACAGGGAGAAAGAGGACCAATGTCTCAGCACAGAGCAGATGTCTGCAGAAGCTGAAAGCTAAGGTGTTATGTTCTCCTGCAAGGAGATGGTCCCCTGGTGACCAGATGGTGGCCACCGCAAGGAGAGCTCTCAGTACGCCCAAGCGCCAGGCCTTGACACAAATGCATACAGTTTCCTACTCAGAGGTATTCCTTCATTTAAAAGCAAAAACATGACCACGAACTGCCATCTTCAAGTGGGGGGAGATGCCCAAAACTAAACCACAATTCTATTATGCACCATGGCCAATAGGAATACATCTCCATGAGGAATGCAACTGAAGGCTTTGGATAACTTTACTCAGATCCGCAAACGTGAACACTGGAACTACTAACTCCTTTCTTTATTACATATGTAAGCCTTCCATCCCAACTATTTGAGTAAAGACTGTTAAATCAAGTTAGAAATCCTAGGTGAGTGAAAACTCAACTTCCTACAATGCATATTTAAGTACCCTTGAACAAAAAGAGGGCTGGAAGCAGCTTCCCTGCAGTTTGAGTTTCCTGCTCTTGTATTTACCTAGCCCCCATTCTGTTTTATAGAATTTCCTGCGCTCAAACAGCTGCAGTTTTGCTACCAAGACATGAATTCTGACCTGGGCTGCTCTGTATCTTCCAAAGCCAGCACTGCTGAGGAAATTTCTCAGTGCTTGAAGAAGCCAGAAGCCCTGAGTCTAACTTTAGAAACGACCCCACAAGGTTCACCAGCGCAGCGCATTCACCATTCCCACATAAATGAAGGCAAGCTGCTGAGGAAGTGAAGCGATTTCCCTGCAGGGAAGTTGCAAGGAAGCCCATGGCAGAATGATGATCGGGAGCAGCTCAGGGGCTGACGAGTGGCTGCATGACTTGTGTCCTTATTTTTGCTGTTATGACTTGAAGCACCACTTCTGCTTTTGCCCAACAGTGACAAATACAACTTCACTGACACTACTCAAATACTACCAGCAGAGATGGTGACAGTGAATATCCAGGCAGACATATCTCCTGGCCAACAATTCTGAATTATTTAGTGGACAGCATGTATAGTAAGGAGAAAGAACCAAAAAAAGCCTAAGTATGACCTGGCTGAGAAAACAAAGAGAGTAAGAAAAAAAGAGCACTGTTAGCTTCTCTGCTGCACAGAAGAACAGACTGATGGCAGGACTTGGAGGGCAGCCGTGTCAGGGGAGATGTGAGGGCACAGCCAGGGACAGTGACAAACAGCTCTGCACTTTGTTGGGAGCAGATCACTGCCCTGCCTGAGCTGCACACAAAGAAGCGGTCAGAGACTCCTTTCTTTAGACAACCTTCCTGAAACACTACCAAAAAAAAAAAGAAAAAAAGCCAGTATTCCCTGACCAGCATCAAGGAAGAAGAGCAGGGAATGGCCACTTCACCACCCCTTTTAATCATCCAGCACAGAAACCAACTGATCATGGCTAGCATTTCTTCAAAGGGAATATTTCTTCCTCATTTAACTTACAAAACTCTGTCTCCTGCAAATGACATTTTATTTATAGCAGTGGTATTTGCTGTAGAACTGATTGGGGAAAGGCTGTAAATGAGCATCATTGCATATATATGGAAAACAATGATAAAGCAGTCATCAAAAAGCTAAAGAAGATTTCAATATTCAAATAAGGCAATCTGCATAACCCCCACCTGAATTTTAATTCTGCAGAACTTATTTCAGAGATTTGTGCTGCAGATGATCTGTGCCAGCTATTTCTCTCCCACAGAAGAGAAGCAGCGTGCATTAGGAATGTGTCCTGCAGTTCCCAGACCTGGGTTAATTTTAATCCTTGGACTCAAGGTGCAGAAGGCACTTTGTCACAGGGGGCTGGATCGCTTCTGCAGATTCTCAGGGGAAGAAAGCAAAGCTGAAGACTGTGACGGACCACAGCAAGGTTATGGTAGCAGCGGGCTGTGTCACCTGCTGAGCAAAACAACACTGTGACTGGTAGCTGTCTAAATGAGAAGTTGTCCATGTGAGAAGGAGAGGGAGATGCCTGCTGCCATGCCATGCCTGCACCATACCCATGAACCAGCCGTCAGGACAAGCATATATTGGCCAAGCAGCCAGAAGTCCAACCTGGTGAGGTCTCCCCAAGGAACAGGCTTGCACCAAACAGCCTGAAAGATCACCACAAACCACACTGACACCTCTGAGCCTATCGGTGCTGCAGCTTTGGATCCTGTATTCCTAAGCAAGCACTTCAGTTGCAAAATCACACAGCCCTACAGCCTTGTAGGGCCACGCAGCACTGGTGGCTCAATCACACAAATACAGTTTGCCCTTCAAGTGCTGTGGATGCAATGGGTCAGGGGGAGCAGGAGCTTTTCTTCTGAAAACCTTGGTCTGAAATCTTGAGGAAGGTGGACTGAGCAATCTTTCTCTGCAGCCCACAGGATTCTGAGCACATTATCTGCTGTGCGTGCTCATTCAGTGTTACTAGTCACTTTCTCAACATTTTTGGTTGCAGTGATTGCACAGTGCTTTGCAAATAGCATTGTTTCATCCTCAGTGTTGTCTGCATTCAAGAGCAGTAACACCAGAATAATCCTTGGACAACAAGAAAAAGATTATTTTTGAGCCCCACTCGATTCCCTAACTGCAGAAGCATTTTATCATGCCTGAAAAGCTTAAATTTGATAAGAAAAGCTCCAAGAAGGAAAGCGTGTTAAGCTCTTTCCATTGGCACACATAAAATTGGGTGTGCGGGGAAGCAGGAGAAAAAAGAGGAAACGGGTGGGATCATAGCAACCATAGCAATGTTCTCCAAATCTGAGGAGAAAAGATGAAAGAAAGAACAAGCACCAGAACATAGGCAGTTGCTTCTGAAACACCATTTTCCCTTATGGGCATTAACTAGTAGATCTAGAGACTTCCCCAAAGGATTGATGCCCAAGCAAATGAAATGCTTTAGCAAAACATTTGGGGCTTTATTTTACTGATCTACAACATGCTGCAGTAGCAAATGCTTTTTACTGCGCAATACAGTGCACGCTTTCTGGCACCTCAAACTGGAAGTAAAGAAGATAGAGGAAGAATTCAGACCAAGCTTCCTATGCAGGCCTCATTTTTACAAGCAACAGCACACAAAACCTCTTGTTTGTTACCAGCTGAAACTAAGACAACACCGCGGGCATCCCAGCTCCACATGCCCAGCTTCCTTCAGGATCCAAGGCTTTCCTTCAGTTCAAATGAACTCATCACACTGCACCTCTGCTGCACAGAGCTTATTCACCTTCTGCATCCATGAGCTCTGCAGTTCTTATTTCTATAATTAATGCTGTAAATTCCTATACACACTTTCCCTGTTGTTAGTTCTCTATGGTTTTTCCTGTTCTCTATCTTCAGCTTTCCACACTCAGTCTTCATTACACAATGACACGAATCCCCACACACTTCTATCAAGATCACTACGTTAGTTAATAACAAGTGAGTTACACTCTCATTGACATTAATTATGAGTTCATTCATTAGCATGTCAGTTTCTGCAGTAAAATCCAGCCTCTGAGAAGGAAAATGACCTGCTGGCTGCACGTGGCCCATATCGTGCACACAGAGCCAGGACAAGCTCAGGGCTGCCCAGAAGGACCAGGGGTGCAGCTGATGCTTCCAACTCTCAGTTCCCACAGCTGCTTCTCATAAGAGTTGTGCTCCAGAACCCCCCACAGGTCCACTGCCCTTCTCTGAATGCTCTCCAGGGCCTCCATGTCTTTCTTATAGCGAGGGGCCCAAAACAGAACACAACACTCAAGTCCTCTCCCGAGCTGAGCACAGCTAGACTATCACCTCCTGCTCCTGCTGACTACACTACTGTACGAGGTTGGCTGCTTCCAGACAGTACCACTGTCCAATTTCGAAAGCTTTGTGAGCATTCTGGATTATGATTTCCACACATAATCAAACCACAATTAGCCTGCACGATCCCAAGAAGCCATTGCCACAGCCACTCACTCACTCCTACCCCACACTACACATCTCCCTGGAGCAAACTCCCGCAGCAAAGCCCAGCAGAAGACTGTGGCCAGGCTGTGTCCCTACTTACCAGGTAGTGACCAGACCATCTGTGATTCATTGCAAACCTCCAATGAGACACCACAGGGTCCCAGAGCCCAGCAGACCCAACAGTTTTTAATCTATCCACCTCCTCACGTTCTCATCTGAACCCTGTTTCAAAAATGCTTGTGCCAGCACAGGTGGCAACAGCCAAAGGATTTCCTCTGGGTAATGCTGAAAGTTGTGCTTAAAAATCGCAGAAAATCTGTTGTATTCATTTTCTCTTGTGCCCACAAAGCACTTGTGTGCTTCAGTATTCCCTCAGTGAGCCCCTGCATGGGAAGGGTGCACGTCAGATGCAAAGCTTTACGGACACTCATCTGCATGGCAGAAGTGCAAATGTTTGGTAACCTAATTATCTTACACCTGAGCATTATGTCACGGCAAATGGCATGATTTCTAAGCAGGTTAATCAAGAAACAAACTTTTAACACAACCAAGAAGCATGTCTATTAACTAGAAGATGAAGTCAGATGGGCAGAAATGGAAAAAAAGAAAACCTGCAGCTGTATACCAGTAACAACACTAGCTCAACAACCCTCTTTCTCAGGGGAAGAACATATTTTATCATCTTAATCTGCATTCTCACATAGGTTTCAGCACTAAGCACCTCCAGTTCCCCTACAATTTCATATGTCTGTCCAATGCTAGAGGCTTTGCCTAAAAATCCCCATCTGTGTAACTCTGTTATTTCCAGCCTGCCACCCAACAGGTAACTGGAACTGAACATTGCTCCATAGCTCCTGACAGAACTACATTTGAAAATTCTCAGTAGGAGGAGAAAACACTGCATCTCACTTCTGTGCAATTCACACACAGTGCCCTTCCTAAATCAGTATTGTGTCCCTTCATTTCTCCTTGTCTCCTAGAGGCTCAAGGAGTGAAAATGCAGAACGTGGCACATGGCAAAACAGATCAACCATTCACTGTACAGAACAGCCTGAACCATCACAGAACAGAGAATGGGAAGAAGCATATAGAAATAACACCAATATTTGTACCATGTTGGACATCACCTGCCTGCAGAGCCAGGTGAAACTCTGTGGAAGGAACTACAGCACAAAAATGTAAAATTCAAAGCTCTTATTTTTATTTTTCTGTCGTGGAAGGAGACCAAAGCACTGTGCACTTCACTTGTAAGAAGAAGGAAGAAATATATGTATTGATATAAATCGATCTAAGATGGTAATTTGAACAATGATAACAGCAACATAACAAGATCTGAAACGGCTAAATATCCTTGACTGTTTGCTACACAGAGGGTGGGGGTGCACAACGAATCTGAGCTCAAATCTTAGCAAAGCCAGTACAGCTCAAAAACAGTAACTCACTTACCAATGACCTGTCAGTAGGGATCACTGCATCCTGGTGAATTTCTGTGCACACGTTCAGTAACCTCCCTGGAGATCCCTACTCAAGGTGTGATGCTGGTGCACAGCCCGCTGCAGCAGGAACTCTCCAAGGGCTTCTTGGGCTGCTTGCTACTTATGGGGTAAGATGATTGACTCATGCAACTAAGATTTGGGTCTACTGAACCAGGTGTCTGTACGCTTGGATTGAGACAGCATGGTGGTGGTTAACTGCCTCAGTGAAACCCTGATTGCTGTTAGTCTCAGGACAAGGTCTTTCGCACCTCTCTGTGTGCACCAGGCCTTGGGCATAAGGACCAGGCTCGAGGGAGGCTGGGCAAGGACTGCACCATCACTAAGTCAAATCACAACGTGCTTGTGCAGAAAAAGGCCTGTAAAGATGATTGATTTAGGCAGAAAACACTGCATTTACCACATGGTGCTCACCATAGCTTATTTACTGAAAACAATCCATTTTCTTGCTGAAAGAAATTCACCCCCTCTTCTAAAGGCAATTTCAGTCTTACGGAAGGAAAATAGCCACTTCATTTTCCTAAAGACGTAGGTCTACTGAAAGCAGGAAAGCTTCAGCTCCACTTTTATTTCTTCACACACACTGAAGCCCTGCTGTTTCAAAGGGCTGAAGTCCTTCTCCCCGTGCTGACATCCCCAGAGCCACACATCCTGATTACACAACCCCTTGCTTCAAGCAAGGACTGTTTCTTCCACATAATTATCCAGAAACTCACGTAACACATCCTTATTCCAGCATGACTTCCATCTGCTTCTCAGCAGTGTTGCACCGGTGAAGATGTGCTGATTTGCACAGATACACATACAAATACAAATATTGCTTTTGTTTCTGCATTTCACCTTGGTATGCTCTCACAAGTACTGACCCTCTTAAACCCCCAGACCTGTGCTAAAAATGTGCCAGCAATTGAGATCTAATGATGGCTGATCGGCTAATTTCTTCATTGCTAACAGGAAACTGCTGCACATCCACCCCACTGGCTACAGCCTTCTATCCCAGCAGCAAGATGAATGACTTTTCCAAACTCTAGCCATTTCTAGATCCGTTAGTGCCTCAGCATCCCAGCTATCACATAACACCAATTCCCATCTCTGCCGGGGCAGTAATGCCTGTTTTGCAGAGTTCAGCACCATGGAGTAAGAAATACTTAAGCTTGGTCCATAAAATACAGAGCAAGGAAGATGTGGGAAGACAGCTTGGGCTTTGTGGGACTATCACTGAACTGATCAGTGTGGATTTATTACTAATTTAACGAGCGTTAGTCATGTGGCTTGCACATCATTACAAACATGGCCTCCAATCCTACTGAGGAAGGAGCCCCTTTATCTGTTCCTCTGGATGACCAGAACATGCATTTTTTTTCTCCACCAAGCTCCAACAGTGCTCCCCATTCCCATCCTTTACTGACTAAGGGAAGGCCAGGCATGTAGTGTTTTTCATCAACTTAGTCTGCCAGGGCTGACAGGCAGACTAGAAATTAATAAAATAAGTATTTATTATTGCACTGACACTAAACTTGTACATTTCACAGAAGACTGGAGCCTACTACACTCTTCACTCACTACCAGCTGTGTTTACACTGCAGCAGAGTTTGGAACCTCCGAAACTCACGTAAGACCTAAACCCGACAGCATCTGCTGGTTCCAAGGGAAAAACTATTAGGAGAAAAAACATACTGTAGCTTCTTGTGTTATATGAAAACGAAATCAGCTGCTTTTAAAGGTACCACAATTTCATTAAGCGTGGACGCTTAACATGGAAAACAAGATGGATTGAAAACTGATGTTCCATTCATACATAGCATAATATGGAAATGCATCTGCACTCACCAAATCAAACTTTTCCCTTCTCCCTCAGCGAGGAACACAGACGCATTTCAATCAATACAAGAACCAGTTTGCCATTTAGAGTGTGAGTCACATCCATCAGTCACTGTCAGTAAGGACACAGGAGCTGAGCGCCTGTCCTGTGACGCATTCTTCAGCTGAACAAAGTCCAGTATCAGATAACTCAGCCTTACGTTTTATCAGTTTAGGCTCAGGGGATATCTTACTTTCTCCCCTTAACATTCATTGAACAGAATAGGAAATAAGTTATCTAGAGCTATCAGCAGCTTTGGACAACTATCCTGCACTATGCAGTCAACTTGGTCAGATCCATTAAACATTATTCATGAATGGAAAAACATCAACTTGATTTTACCTGGAAAATACACCATATGTTACACTGAAGATGCCAAATCCACCACAACAGGACTGTCTCAGCAACAAGCCCCAGCTGCAGGACACCCTCGGCCTTGCACTAGCATGCACAGCCATGTTCACCTCCAGGCTCTCAGCTCTTGCCAAGCAGGACTGCCCTCTGCTGACCCACAGCACCACCAAGGACGCCTCGCCCAGGAGCTGGGAACACCCACAACACCACAGCCAGGTGGCCCCAGGGCTCCTGGCACACAGCACCGTCTCTTCCACTAGAGAAGGCAATGGTTTTTCAGCCTGGCCATCCCACTTGTTGCCTAGGATACAAGATAAAGTCAGTTTGGTGACATTAACGTTTCTCCTTGGGCCACCTCTCCTTTATCTTACTGAAGGTAACTCCTCTCCCTTTGGCTTACCGTGCTGGGTCTGGTTTGGAATGGTGAGCGTGGGCAATCTCTCCTGGGACCTGTGCCAAACACATACAAAGAGCAGCAACACGTAAGTGCAACAGTCTCCTACTGGCCAGTGTAACAAGAGGACCACTGACTCCAGAGCGCAGCAGGACCGGCTGTGAGCTGCAGCCCCTCTCCTGAGATGGAGGCACAGAGCCACCTCCCCTCCCACATCTCCTCCAGAGGAAAGGGAACAAGAGCTGCCATACACCCAGCTTGTCTTTTTGGTGTGGCCTCCCTGCCTCAGAGCCACAGCCACTGCTGTTGGCACAAGCACACCCAGCCCTGGGTTCAGGTGGCAATGCCACCTGAGCAGCTCTCATTTAACAGAGCTACAGACCCAAGTATGACAAAGAACAGTCAGACAGTAATGCACAGCACTGCTGAAACTAAAACTGCATACTTTGTTCATCCAAATGACCAAAAACTCAGTGAGTTCTGATTTAGCTGTCACTGAATGCAGACATCTGAGAGCAGCTCAGAGATACCACGCAGCACTGGACACATTCTCGGCTTGAGCAAACCACCCTGCCCGAGGTTAATTTGTTTGGAGCTGCTCCATCTGCAGCAGTTACAACAGAGAGATCACAGCACAGACATCTACTGTAGAGAACTCAGAGCTACCCCACCAACACTTCAATGACAGCAGCTTTTAGGAACATCCTCCTGTTCTTAAACTGAAACCTTGTCCAGAAGAAAAAAAGAAGAAAAATCACAATTCTCTTAGGGCAGCTTTTAGTCATCATTACAGATAGCAATCCAGGCAGAGGGTGCATAAATCTGTTTCCATCATCTGTAGCAGCACTGACATTTAAGACAATAAATGCAACAGGACTAAGTAAAGCGGGAGTTAATTTGAATGCAATCAGGACTTACTAATTTATAGTAGAACTAAATGAAACCAATACCAGTATCTAAATAAAACTGCTGACATCCAGTGCTGCTGGGAAGTTGTTGGTAGGAAGTGAGAACTGAGTTTACTCCTCACTGCCACTTCAGGCTTCAGCAGTAAGGGGCTACCAGCTCCTGCTGCAGATCTTACGAACAGGAAAGCTGCCAAGAACCTCTAACTCTAACAGCACATACTTCTCCCCATCACTGAGGACACAATGCAGGAGTGCATTTTTAAAAGCTAAAGGGAATTAAGTCCTTTCTAAAAGCATCTCCCCCTGCAGTGCAGTCCCTGGGACACAGATTCACCTGGACACAGTACTCCTGGTGCAGCAGAATGGTACCCTGAGGAGAACCCCCTCAGTGCGACACTGCTGATGTCACACAGGCTGAGACATGGCGACATGTCACGGAGACTGAAGCAGAGCTTGGAGGGATCAAGAGCTCAGCATGGTCCCAGCACTCATGGCCCAGCAGTGCCCTGAGCACGTGGGACATGTCAGCGCTTCCTGAGAGCCCGGCACAGGAACTCACCCACACCTTCCTGACTCAGCACCTCAGCCCAGCTTTTCTATGTGACCTCTGGAGAGCATTTCCACCAGCAGCAAGTTCTGGCTGCCACCACAGTTATTAAAATACATTAAGTGATGAGCCTTAAAGTGCTTATTACATTATTACAACATATTTATCAACATTTTGTCCTAGATTACAGTTCAAACAAGACTCAACATCCAACTTCTCACCTGCTTGGTGAAGCATCTTTCAGCTTTACACACACACATGCGTATATCTTACAAAACATGTATATCTTGGATAAATGGATTACATAAAATTCAGGGGGAGAATATTCCACAGACAGAAGACTTGATGGTTAGGAGAAACTGTCATCAAGCAGAGGGAAGATAGAAATTTGTAGAGCACATCAATTTCTCCAAAGTAATCATTGGTTATGGCAGGTAGCTGGAAGCCACCTGGGTCGTGTGTGTTGAAAGCTGGATGGCTGGAAGGATCATGGATACTTCCAAAGTCCAACCACCAACCCACTCCCACCATGCCACTACGCCACCACTTCCCTTGGTGCTGCATCTCCACGGTTCTTGAAAACCTCCAAGGAGGGATGCCTGACATGAGAGCTCCTACAGGAGCCACTGCACATTTGAGCAGTGCGAGTGCCTCGCGTACCCTGACAAGATGCAAGGAGGATGCTTGTCCCTGCACCAGTGCTAACAGAGCAAGACAGGTGTGTGACAGAGCTGGGGTTGCCTGTGTGAGGACAGCTCAGGCTGGGAGTTCCAAAGCCAAGGCTGTAAAACCTGCCACAAGGCCTAACGCAGGCCCAGGTGCAGAAGGCAGCAATGACAGCCTTTCTCACGTGCTCTTTGCAGACTTCATACTGGCCAGAAACCCAACTTAACCATCAGGAACAAAATTAAACACACCACCAGTTTAACTAAAAGAGGAAACTATTCATTGCAACTACATCCAGATGACAATGAAAAACTTCAACAGTCCAAAGCTGCAGTTCTTCTTATCCTTTTACTTGCTTTTGTCTTCAGAAGGAAAATGCTGCTAAGGAGGGTCTCCAAACAAGAGCTGCAGGTAAGCAGTGCAAATCATTACATCTAATGCACTGCAAGCAAATCAAACCCATCGAAATTGCAGAGAGGAAATCTAACCTTCCTCATGCCGCTCCACAGAATTGTTAAGGGCTTCCTGCATTTGGGCAGATGTGATCTCATTCCTGTTCTAACACAATATTCCATGTCAGTGTTTAAAACCCGACAGGCAGCCTGCAGAGCCCCAGAAGATGTGTCCTGCCTCCTGCCTGCTACAATTCTCAGCCCTTGCTGGAGCATTTGTGCTGCTTTAACAGTGAGCCAACTGTATCGGTCTCGTCCTTTCTTCCCCAGGAGAGGCAGCAGCTCAGAGGGAGAGCTAACCCAGCTAAGCTCGGTTTCCCAGTGCTACATTTTATCCAGCGCAATGCCTACATCCCCGGGAGCAGCCTCAGCCTAAACTCCTGTTGTTTCTTAAACCAAAATTAACGGAGATTCATGGAAAAACTGTCAGAAAATTTTAGTTACTACTGCACTTTCAACGGTGCAGCAATATTTTGATGAAGTCAGGTTCAGGAGCAGTCACACCAAGTCTTCCTGACCAAGGTAAGAAACTCATGGCACAGGGACATTTAAGACAAGTAGGGAAAACCATCCTGCTAGGAGTCAGCAGCTCGTGGCTGACTAGCAAGCAGCAGGAAAACAAAAAGAGGAGGATGCACTGCTGTGTGTTCGCAGCACAGTAAGGCCCTGATCTTCCCAACCCCTGTCACGTGTGAACTTTTCCAAACCATGGGCCACCTGTGCTTCCCATTTCAGACCTGACTGGCTGGAAGCGAGCACACCCATCTTTGGTAGAAAAAGGTGATTTTTGCTGAAAGAATTGTGACCTTTTTTTTTGCATTCAAAATGCAAATGCATGGGTTTCCACCAACCTCATGCTCCCAGGAAGCCGTTTGGATGAACAGTATGATTATACACTTGCTCTCTCTAGCTGAAAGCATAGCTGCTTTCAGTTTCTAATTGCACATTTGTTTAATTATTAGCTTTATGAAAGCAACTGAACTGGCAGCACAAGCTATTCTATAAAAACAGGCAAGCAGGCACCAGGTATACCAAGCAAAAGACAAAACGAGGGAAGAATGCATTTTCTTAGTAGCAGAAGCTTGTCTATGAACTTGCAAGCAGTGAGCATATATACATCCAATACAAGAACATAGCACGGTTTCTTACAGTACTTCAAATTGTAATGCTGAGCTCCCAAGTACTGGGGAAGAGCTGGGTTTCTGAGTGCTACCCAGAGCAGCACCTGTAGCTCGAGCCAGCAGAGGCATCACCACCCAGGGCCAGAGCTGGAACCAGTCCCTGCTGTGCACAAGCCCACCTCTTTTTCTGCCTTCCATTTTTAAAAGGAAAACTGCCCACCAAGCTGCCCATGTAAGCAATGTCTGTGTCACAATACGCTGACGGTGACACCACCAGAATCCCTTTGCATCTTCATAAAAAGTGTTTCCCCTGGGAAAAGAAATCAATGATCTTAAGCAGTAGAAACTTCACATAGAAAGCAGACTGCTTCAAAAAGCACTGTTTGTTCTGTCTCTAAACCACACTGAAAACATTGTTGTGTGTTTTAATCACACCCCTGCACTCTCCTTGCTGTGCTCCCGTGCCCTCCTCCGTGCTCACAGGGCTAACTAACTTCAGCAGGGGAGGCTGCGTACGGCTGAGGTCCACCCTCATGCTGCAGCCCTGAGTTCTCCCACTGCTTTCCAATTCACTTGTTTGTCTCCAAGGGGTTTCAGTTCAGATCGCCAATTATGTTTTTAATGGAAAGAAACAAATATCTACAGGAGGAATGTTACAACAATAATCCAAAGAATTCCTCTCTGTGCCCGAATGGATGCCAAAATCATCACCAAGCTCCATCACAAGGCTTAGCACACCTTGCAACTCCGTGCCCAAGCAGCAATAACAAGGAGCTGGGAGCCCAGGAACACAGCTATTTCTCAGCTCACAGACTGGATCACAGAACACACTTCTGGTGTAAAGCAGCAGCCGAGTCCTTCCTGTTCAGTACATTAAGGTTCATAAGTGGCTAAGAACATTTTGGAGCAAGAAGGCTTTAAATGCGGCGCACTAAATCTAGAAAACTGGGAAAAACACACACACTGGGTTGGCTCTGAAGCCAGAATAGGTGTTACTGGGTATATTAATTTCTAGAAACTTCAGATGTCAAAACACAGCGCTCCTGAAGGCCCCCATGGACCCCTGACACCTCCCACCCTCTGCATCCACACACTGGGATGGCAGAGCAGCTTCCTGCACTGCTTTTACGCACAGAATTGCGGCTCTGTGAGCCATGCTATGTGATGAAATTCTCTCTCTCCAGGCAATGTCAGAAAAATATGGCCTTGCCTTTGTTATCGTGCATGAAACAATATGCTTCCTTCCTGTTCCTCCTCTAACAAATAACTAAAGCTTAGGGGGAAAAAAAAAACAACAAAAAAAAAAACACAAAGAGACAACAGCTTTCAACAATACAACTTTTAAATCACAAGAGGCATAAATAAAGGCCTGGGGAATGCAACAGCACAGGTCTCAGTGAGCATCTCGTAGGGAGCGCAGGCGTGCCTGCTACCACAGCATCAGCAGTGATGCAACTACATGAAAATCAGTTGTCATTTTAAGACTTCTTTTTCACTTCTGTTTGTTCAGAGTCAAAAACAAGACTGGAGCCCAAGGGCTTAAGAGACAGAGAGCAGCTACAAAAGATTCCTCTATTTTTAGGAGTACGATTTCAAAGCTTGATCCTGCTGGAATATTTACACTCATAAAATTGTTCTGAAATCCAAACAATTTTTTTTTCCATTTTATTATTTGTGCAGTGTCTTCCCCCCAAACTTGAGTGAATTTTTTTTCAGGCATCACTCTGCTGGCACATACAACTTTATTTCTGTTATTAAAATGTTAATATGAAAGAGATATAAGAGGCTTCCACTCAGTTCCAACTTTGGAATCTTAGACATGGTAATTAAATCAGACAGACATCTTTAATTGCGCAGCAGGATGCAATACAAAATGTCTCTGAAAATCAAGTGACACCCTCTTCCTGACAATGCCACCTTAGGGACTCCTCTCATGAGGTCTCCAGGATTTCCTTCACCCATGCCAATCTCCACAGTTAGCCACAGGCCCGTGGAAGTCTGCTGCAGAGCATAAGCCACCAGAAGTTCCAGTATTTACTGTCAGCACACGCTTCCACCATAAGAGTCAATTTTAAATGTGCTCCTGATCATATGGGAAAATAAAAATAAAAATCACTTCCTTGCTTGTTTTAAAGAAATGGTAGGATCACAGAATGGCTTAAGCTGGAAGGGACCTCACAGCTCCCCACCCTGCTGGCTGCTCCCCCCGGCTCAGGCTGCCCAGGGCCCCTCCAGGGATGGGCACCCACAGCTTTGGGCAGCTGTGCCAGCACATCACCATCTTCTGAATAAAGAATTCCTTCCTAATATCTGACCTGAGACTTCCCTCTTTCAATTTAAAAACATTCCCCCTTTTCCTACTGTTGTAGGAAGTCATTCTCCCTCCTGTTTATTAACTCTCCTCAAGTACTGAAAGGTCGCAGTGAGGCCTCCTTGGAGCCTTCTCCATGCTGAACACCCCAATTTTCCTAATCCTGTCTACATAGGAGAGGTGCTCCAGTCCTCTGAGCACCCTGGTGGCCATCCTCTGGCCCAGCTCCATCAGTTCCATGTCTCTCTTGTGCTGGGACCCCCAGGCCCAGATGCAGCACAGCAGGTGATGCCTCACAAGGGCAGAGCAGAGGGGACAATCCCTTCCCTGTTAATGCAGCTCAGGATGCAGTTGGTCTTCTGGGCAGCAAGAGCACACTGCTGGCTCACGCCCCGCTTTTCACCCATCAGGACCTACAAGACCTTCTTCACAGTGCTGCTGTTGAGGAGTTGTTCTCCCATTCTGTACACATATCTGGGCTTGCTCCAACCGAGGTGCAGCACCTCGCACTTGGCCTTGTTGAACCTCATTCAGTCCATCTCCTCGACGGGCTCCACAGGCGGGGGCCCTCACCTCACCATGCACCAAGGGCCCCACCACACTGGGACATGGGGTAATTCTACAACACTGGGTAATTCACTGCTCCATAATTACGTCAAAGCCATAAGACCTCAGCATCCTTGCCCAAACTGTCATTGTGTGATAGACAGAAAACCAAACACTTCTGGTGACACCCCAGATCTCTCTCTATTTGCTCTGTATGGATATTCAATTGCTAGCAAAACATTCAGGGGAAAGTGTGATGCTGGGTGGAAATTACAGCACCTCACACCTATGGGCTGAGCCTGGCCTAGGAAAAAACACTGCCTCACAGCATTCCCAAGCTGAGCTCTGCACCTCTGCAGTGTCAAAACCCAAACTGTTACAGGGCACCACGTTAGCTCTCACACTGATGGAAATGGCCTTCTGACTGGAGACATAAGCGTGTTCCTCTGCACAGGGGTTGGAGGCAACACAGCAGAGAGGCACAAAATGAACAGAAAGCTGCCGAGGGAAGAAATGGGCTTGTGAAAGGGGCCCTGGGAAAATGGTCAGGGCATTTGTATGGGTGATGCACCCGCACTGCTGCATGGCTGGGAGCCTGGCACACATAGCTCTATAACAGCATTTTTAAAATCTTACAACCTGAGAAGTTCTGCATCGTGTTTTCTTAATGGAGACAGTATCAGTGTTAAACTCAATGCCACCATCAGCAGAGCAGACCTAAGCACAAACACTTCACCCAAGGACTGGGAGAATGGGAGAAGTAACAGTTTTCAGGATATGTAACAGAAGAAAACAGTAACAGTTTTCATCAGGATATGACACAACCCAGTAAGGCCAAAACCAACTTTAACAGGCACCTCAGATGCAGAGGTGTTCAAAATCAGAATGGAAATAGCAAATAGTATAGCTATTATACATAGCAAATGGTAGCAGCATTTCTGGTATATAACCGGGGAGCCCCTGCTCCTTGTGCTCCCTGGCAGAACAGGACAGAAGTGCCTGCTCCAAGCAGCAAGGAGACAACCCAGCACGACTGCGGCACCCTCACTGCACGCACAACTGCTGAGGAAAGCAAACCTGCCAATGCTTGGGGTGCAAAGACACACCACTGTCCTTCTGCTATTATCTACACAGACCTGAAGCATTTCGGAGCATTATCTGGAAGGTCATCTCCTATCCTAATGGCCAGTTATAAAGATAGGTGATGATGTCAGGAAGAGAACTCATTTTTCACAATATTAATACAAGGACTAACGAGCTTGTACCTAGTCCTGCTTTTCCAGTAATCCAGACAAGTGCAGAAATGTGAAAGAAACACAAAGTTTTAACACTACACAGAACTGTGTAAGAGGTGAAAAATTGATGTTGGTTGCTAAGAACCATGGAAGGATAATAAGAGGATAAAATTAAAGGCAGAGTAATAAGACATGGAGAAAGAAATGACCTTGCCTACAATAAGACCTAAATCAGCTGCTGCAACTGAAGATTTTGAAACTGTTATGACTAATTCTCTCTGAGCATCAGCTCTGTGCTCACCCCAAAGAACGGAGAAGAAAACAGAAAAGGTGTTACAATTCTATCAACCCAAAGCACACCTGCACCCCAACACAGCAGGCAGCGCTGGCTACAAGAGCAGGAGATGCAATGAAAGGCAGTGACGGGCTTGGACAGCAGAGCTGAGGACAGGTAGGAGACATGTAAAATCATAACTGGTACAATAAGAATACAGAAGGGTTATCTGTAGCTTCAGCCTGAGGTGCAGCTACTTCCTCCTGCAGCAGAGAGCTCTCAGCCACCCCCAGCAGTGGCCATGCTGGCGTTTCTCTTTCAAGTACCTCTATTCTTGTAGGAACTGAAAAGGGTTAATTTTAATAGATTAAAGTGGATTCTGCCGTGCGGTTTGTTGGAAGTTTTTGCATTGTGATAAAACACACTCCTCCCTTTAGAGCAGAAAACATAGCATGGATTGGTCTCCAGAGTCCAACACACAGCGCTGGGCTGGCCGCTGTGCGCTCTGCAACACTGCGCGAGGACACCGACCAGAAGCACCAGCACTGCTGCTCTGCTAGGAAGGAGCCCACAGCAGCTGAGAAGCAGTTGTTACACTGCTTTGTTACGTTACATATCACTCACATTTGCATATCAGCATGATCAAGACTGACAAAGCATATCTTGATGCCGCTATCTATGTAAGAACATGAAAGAATGGCATTTATATTAATTATTTTAAACAAAAGCCTATTAGCCTGTGAAATACTGCCAGTTCTCAATAGGCTAAAAACAGTTCCCAGTACGATTCAACCACTGTTTGGAAATAAGGCAGAAAGGCAATAGATTGTCTGAACACTTAAATAAAAATCTCAGCTTTCCTATAAAAAGGTAATTCTGTATTTCTCACTGGATAATCCTAAGAGTTATAATTTACGTCAAGCTGCACTTAGATGGAAATTGGACTCCAATTAGTAATAAAAACTGCACTTTCATTTTACCTAGCTAAGTAACATTTGTACCTCAGAAAAGCAGGTGCAAAGACAACATTTCAATTTAAGATGCATAAAGAGTTAAACCAAGGAACATTAACTTCAGTGAGGAAAGCTGATTGTTGTTCTCATCACCTCGTCCTCCCAGATATTACATTCCTGTCTCAGTTTTGTACCCAGGCTGGAAGAACAAAAGGCAATCTACTCCGGTTTTTCAGTTTCCACCACTGTCTCCTACTGAAAGAAGCCGAGCTGGTTGAGAAAATGAAACCAAACCAGCCAACTGTTGCACATCATCCCTCCACACTGGTGCTTAGGCTGGAATTATCTAGAACTGGCTTCCTATCAATAGTGATGCTGAACTCAAGCACTTAGCCAAGCTGCTTCCCCAAAAACACTGGTTTTCATTAAGAGGAGTGACAAAATACACTCTTCAGTTTGCATGAGAGCACATTCAAACAAAGAGCAACATTTGGCCAAAAGAGCAATGAGAACTCAGAATTCTCCCTCCGATCCTTCAAACCTATTTTTAAGATAAGATATTTTTAAGTTTAACAGATACATAATTTAAGATGTAACGACCACCTTAGAAAACAGACTTCAGTTTTCAGCTGCTGGACCAAACAGCCCAGCCGCTCACATGGCTCAGTTCTGTTCTGCAGGTACAGGAGGAAAAGTGCCCTGGAAGCAGGGAGAGCTTTCACATGTCTGTGCTCACTGCTGCCTTGGTTTAAAAGGAGTTAATGAGTCCAGCTGGGTAATTAGCACTAGGTATGTAACGCTTGCAATGAACCTGTGCTTCCCTTATTTCTGAGGGCATCAGTTGCACTCACGGCAATGCTTTGCAGAGCAATGAGAAGAGCTGATCCTGGAACAAAACAGCACGGCCTATGATGCTGCAGGCTTGCAGGCAGTGGCAGGGCTCTGGTAGCCCAAAGGACTGCACTGGGCACATCTCATCACTCACAGTAATGCACCACCAGAACAGCTTGCTACTTCACTGTTCACTACTTCATAGGGGCACATCTGGAACCAGATATTAAGACAAAAAATAAAAACAACCAACACGTGAGAGTATGTCTGCCTATATATATATATATAACTAAAACACACTCTTGGAACCAAAAACAATTTAAGATCAAATAAACAATAGCTAAAGTCCTGCTTCCTTCATAGGGTTTTATCAACATAGAGAAAACTGAGCACTGGAAAAAACGAGGGATTCAAGTCAGCCAAAGCGCATAATTAAATGAAAAACACTGTTACACGAATGCAACTTTCTTCTTTAATATTATCGCCTACCAGAACACCCCTCACCAAACACCTCCCAGCTCTCCTCACTCAGCAGGCTGTCACAGCACGGTGTCATTGAGCCCCGGTGCCTGCACAGCACCACCTGAGGGCAGTGCCTTCAGCCGGGCAGCACCAAGCAGCACACACGGCAAACGCTGCGATCAGAGCTGCCTCAGGACAACATAACCAGGCAGGCGATACAACGTGTTACCAAACGTGCTTCTGCGGTACTCTCTTCCTTCAGCAGTGGTAAATTAAGAGCAGAGGGCGAAAAAGCCGCGGAGGAAGAACGGCATGGATCAGTGCAGTGCCCGCCTGCTATATGTGCACACACAGTGCCCCGGCACCCAGGGCTCAGCACACACAGTGCCAGCACACAGCTCAGAGATGGGGATCGCAGAGCACAGCCCCCAGCGGGTCAGAAGGGCAGCGGGAATATTGCCGTGCCTGGGAGCCGGCAGCTCCGGGAAGAACCAGATCTTCTCACCCTTCAATCACAGCACCGATTCGCAAACCAAAAGTAAAAGAGGAAATGGCTGAGCGAGGGCAGGAAGCCCCTGAGCTCTCCTCCTGCAGCCGATCTCTCAGACGGATGGATGCTCGCTCGTTCTTTTTTTTTTTAATCTGCAAACCCTACGGCAGCAACAACGGCCACGCAGGAACCGCACGCTTCGCCGACAATTGGTACGTTCTCATCTCCGCATCGGTTTCCCCGGCCCCGGGACGAGCTGCTCCAAACCACCGGCCCCAGCCGGAGCGCGGGGACGGACCGCGTCCCGCCCGGCCCCGATACCGCCGCGACGGTCTGTCCGAGCGCCGTCCCGCACAGCGCTCCTCGCGGCGCGGCGGGTCCCGGGACAGGTGCCGCAGCCCCGCGCCGCCCGAAAGCCAGGCGGCCGGAGCGTCCCGCACAGAGAGGCCGCGTGAGGCCCCGCTACGGCGGCAACAAGTTTCCGCGGGCGTAACGCGCCCGAAGCGGCACCGCCGGCCCTCAGCCGAACGAACGGGGCCGGGCGGGATCGCGCGGGACCGCAGCCGCACGGCCGCGCGCCGCCTCCCGCTGCTCTCGCTATTCCCACCGCTCACGGCGGAGCCGCGGTCCCAAGTTCGGGAACTCGCGCGGCACCGCCCGGCCGCGCCCCCCGCCCCGCCCCGCGCCCCGCCGCGCATCCCCGGGACCCGGCCCGGCCCGGCAGCGGCTTCGTAGGACAAAGGCCGGAGCCGCGGGGAGCGGAACGGAGCGGAGACAAGCGCCGGGCGCGCACACGACGCGGACGCGCAGGCCCCGCAGCGGCGCTGCGGGAAGCGGCCTCGGGAACGGCCGCGCCGCTCCGCCCGCCGACGGCCGCCGGGCGGGACGCGCGCCGGGGCACGGCCGGGCCGGGCGGGGGTGCGGAGAAGCGCGGAGCGGCGTTTAAAGGTCCCCCTCCACCGCCATTTTGAAGGGGAGAGGGGCGAGCGCGAGGCGCTCGGTGGGCTCGGGCCCCCCGCGGACGCGGGCCGAGGAGCGGCAGAGGCGCGGGGCGCACAAAGTTCCCGCGAGGCCGTTCGGGCGGGGCGGGCGCGGGGAGCGCAAGTCGGGGCCGGGCGTGCCGCGGGACGGGGCTCCTAGCGGGAGCGCGCCGAGTTGCGCGCCGGGCAGCCCCGCGCATCGCTCCGCGACGCGACCGGAGGGGCGCTGCTCCCCCCGCGCTGCCGTCTCCCCGCCGCGCCTGCCTCCTGCCGCCTCCTCCTCCCTTTTCCTTCTCCTTCTCCTCCCTCCTCCTCCTCCTCCTCCTCCTCCCTCGCCGCCTTTTTTCCCCGCATCCAAACTTCGGGAGCCCGGAAAAACCCTGCGGGCCCCGCGCTCCGCCGGCAAAACGTCCCCACCAGCTGCGGGCAGACCCGCTCTGCCCGCCGGCGGACGCCGCCGCCCCTCGCCTCACCTGCGGAGAGTTTTTCCAGCCCTCCGCCGTTCCCGGGGCTCCGGCTCCCCAGCGCTCCGCTCGCCGCCTCATTCCAATATGGCACGGCCCGGCAGAGCGCATGCGCCCGCCGCTGCCTCTCCCCCCCCCCCCGCCCCTCCGCCCTCCTCTCCCCTCCCCTCGCGGCTTTTCGGGCGCTCTGGGTCTCTCCCGAACCCGCCGCCTTTCCCCCGTCGCGGCCAGGCTGCCCCCCCGTTCACCTGCTCCAGCCACTAACGGAAGCCGCGCGGCGGCGGGGAGCGCCGACATCTCAGCGCGTCCTTCCCGGGGGCGAGCGAAGCTCCGCTCGCCCCCGGGAGGAACGCGGTCCGCGGGCGCAGCGATGCCCGCGGCATCCCGCGGCTCTCGCAGCGCTCCGCACAAAGCCTCCGGGCACGGGCCGTCAGCTGGAGGGGGGTGTCGCCGTGCGGGATGGGGGTCCCGGGATCCCCGTCGCTCCCTTATGTTAAGGAAATGGGACAGAAGTGGGTATTTGTGAAGGAAACCGCTATCCTGGGCTGCAGCAAAAACGGCGCGGCCAGCAGGGCGAGGGAGGGGTCCCGCCCCTCCGCTCCTCCGCTGGTGAGCCCTCGCCTGGAGTACTGCATCCTTAGTACAGGAGAGATACGGACCTGTTGGATTGCATCCAGAGGACGGTCACAAAAATGACCGATGGAATGGAACACCTCCTTGTGAGGACAGGCTGAGAGCTGGGGCTGTGCAGCATGGAGAAGAGAAGGCTGCGGGGAGAGCTGAGAGCGGCCTGTAGGTATCCAAAGGGGTTGTAAGAAAGAAGGGGACAGACTCTTCAACAGGGTCTGTGGTGACAAAGCAAGGAGAAATGGTTTCAAACTAAAAGGGAAGATTTAGACTGAATATTAGGAATTTTTTTACTATAAGGGCAGCGAGGCACTGGCACAGGTTGCCCAGAGAGGTGGTGGACGCCCCATCCTTGGAGTCATTCAGAGTCAGGCTGGACGTGGCTCTGATCACCTGATGGAGCTGTGGGTGTCCTTGTTCATTGCAGGGGAGTTGGGTCAGATGGCCTTTAAAGGTCCCTTCCAACTCGAACAAGTCTATGATTCTATGAAACCAAGCACAGGGGCACAGTGAGAGCTTAGGGTGCCCAGAGGGACCTGACAGAGCCAGGCTGCCACAGCCACACCAGGAGCTCAGCTCAGGGCTGTCAACTTACTTTGTAGGACTTCTGCAAATGCTGCTGAATTTCTTCAGCTACTGGCTTAGAACTGCATGTCTCATTCCAAAATACACAGAATTCTACAGTGCTAGAGAACAAAAGCCAACGAAGACTTGCTGATACTCAGTGCCCTCCATGTTCCCATGGGCAGCACACACAGCTCTGGGGACAGCAACCAGATGCATTTGCTGAAATGAGGTGGCTGTCGTCGGAGTTTCTGAGGTCAATGCATCAGACACTCTCTATGCCAGAAGAAAATGGCACCCCCTGTGACATCCCTGGACTTCTGCTTCTCTCTCCCTATTTCAGGCTGTACAGAGTCTGCAAATGACGTCAGGTTTAAGGTTGGCGAGTTGCTCAGCTGGCAGCCCTGTGACAGGCATTCTGTCCATCCCCAGCCTTAACACAGATGCACAGGATGAGCTGTTCAGACCTCCCCTCTGTAGCTGCAGCAGCACAGTGACTGCACACAGCATGAGTGCAACTCAGTGCAGCCACTTCCAGCCATAGCCTCGCAAAAAGTGCTCCAGAGCATGCAGCAGGTGCCAGGCATTGGCACGTCAGCTTTCTTTCCAAGGCATTCCATCAGCATGCAGATGTGACTGATCAAGCTGAGCCATAAGATCATAGAATGGAATCATAGAATGGCCTGGGTGGAAAAGGACCTCAAAGATATCTAGTTTCAACACCCCTGCTGTGGGCAAGATGAAAGGAAGCAGCAGCTGAGGTCCAAGGGGTTTGCTCTTGCCTGCTGCTGAAGTCCAGACTTAGCACAACAGGTTTCAGGTCACATGCAGCTGGATGCATCTCTGAATGGGTCCCTGCAGCTCGAGATCTCTGTCTGCCTTCTTTCCAGTTCCATTTCCAGGCATGCTCTTTTACATGTAGCCGCTTTTTTCATCTGCATTTCTGCTTCTTTCTCATTTCACCTGACTTCTACAATCTCAATTTTAATTACTCCATATTAATATTTCACCTCACCTGGGTTGTTTGTTTTGTTGTTTTGGTTTTTTTAAAGTACAAACCCATTCTCAGTACTTTAAGGAAAACAAGTACATAAAAGAAATCTTCCATGATGCTGTTCACTTTTCATATACATTTTTTTTTCTCCTTGTGCTTCGTTTAGGTTATTTAGACTTAACTTGAATAATGACAGAAGGCTGAACCCTTTCTGTAAAGGAAAGTCACAGATGTCATGACACAATCCTCAAGCTGAGCCTGAAGACAGTCCAGTACTTCAGGTCTGGAATCCTGTTCCTTTTCTAAGTCTCCCTGCACAAAGCTGGAGATAAAAGCACATGAGCACATATCTTAAATGCTGTTCTGCAAAGGTGATGTAAAAATACTTTCTCTCTCCAGCCTACCAGCAGAAGCTATCTTTGGAAGTTTTGATAATGGTTTAAGGCTGCCCCTAATAAGATAGAGCAGCTTTACACCACCCTACACCTTCCTCATGGGATAGGGTGCCCTTATATTTCCTTTGCTGGCCATTAGAATACTTGCCCCCTTTTCCCATTTTTTGCATAGTTGAAGACTTTTCAGATGTAGGATACGTTATACATGTCACAGTGGAAATGAGAGAACTTCTTAAGCTACAGTGGGAGCTTTAGGGGAAGAAAGATTTAGGAACCACACAGTCCCCCCGAGATACTCACAGACAGATACGGCTGATGCCCCTTCCCCAGTTCCTCATGCATACTGAATAGGAAATTGTTTCTAACTCAGCAGGCCTGCAATACCAGATAAAAGACAAGAAGCTACAGAAAGCCCTGTTCCTCTATTCTAGTTCCTTCCAGTCCTTTCTTTCTAAGTTCCACAATGTTAGCAGATCTCCTTTGGCCTCTGGAAGCTGGCAGCTTTCTGAGGTGAAGTGAAGCACTTATTGGGTACAAGGCAGTGAGGCACTCCTGAAGAAGCCCTCACAAGGAATGAACAAAGAACCATCACCCAGCTCTGCAAGCAAATCTGGACTAACATACTCTGTAATGCAGGTTGTTCTAAGCCCCAAAGCACGTGATGCTTACTGCATGTCACTGGTGCAGAACGTACCGTGCAGCTCCTGTGCAGAAGGGATCTCTTCCAGCTGTTTGCTTCATACACAGAGTGCATACTGACAAACAGTAGGATTTGTTTTGTATTTCCTGCAGTTCCCAATGATGCTCCCTAAGATGTACCAGTAAGGAGATGGATGCATCTCCCAAGCACTACACAGGGACTGTTACATGCTTAACCTCTACAAAGCCCTGCCAACCATCTAAGAGAGGTGAGGTCTCCTACAAAATGCTTATGGACTGCAGTGAGAGGTGTATGGGTGCTCTTGGACACCACAGCACAACTGTGCGCTGTAAAGTAAGCTGGTGTGAAGCATTAAAAACTGACCAAGGAGAGTCTCTGGCCTCAGGCAGCTGCGTTGAACCACTCCAGCAGCATCACAAGGTATGGTTAAGGCTGTTCTGCTCTCACGATAGAAGAAACCTCTTCACATGAAACTAAAGCTCATGCATGCTTAAGAAAACACTGACTTTTTTCTGGAAGAATATAAAGTTGTGGAAAAGATTTGCTTCGTTTTATCTCCAAAAAGGTAAAATGGTTTAAATAACCAGATCAGGCTTCTTGGATAGCTTTGGAATCTAATATTGCAGTCGGATTGCATTTCTCTTTAACTCCTTGAGTTTGCTTTCTTGATTTATTTTTAACTGCAGGCTTTAAACACTGGGTGGGATTTCACTGCATGGCTTTCACTTTGGGCTTCCGCAAGGCGTATAACTCCTCCAGTTTCTGTGAAATGTCCAGCTAACAAGTGATAGTAGCACAACAGGCAAACAGAGGGAAGCGTCGTACTCCAGGACGGGTTGGTGTAAACGTAGGGTGTTCTTGCATGGCATCAAGAGATTCCAGAGGAGGAGGAGGAGGATTTTCCTAACTCTCAGGCCAATCCACCTGGCAGACTGTGTGCACCACATTCAGATGCCAGTGGCCTCCCCGCATCCCTCATGGCCCATAGGTTTCTGCAGTATAGCCACCTTGGTATCTGCACCACTGGAGCACAAACATATTGGCTTCAATATGAACCTCTAAACCCAGAAAAAAATGAAATGGAGTGAAAACAAGTAGTCACGAAGTAGAGGAAAGCTGAGTGTGGGACAACTTGATACACACATCACTGGAACAACTGGAACAGTCGTCTCTACAGAGAAGCAAAGCACCTCTATTTATGTGATGCCAAGTTTGCTCTTTTATGGTTCTCCTCTTAGCATTTCTAAGCACTTCCCAGCTTCTAATACAATTCAACATACCTACAAGGTAGTTATGATCAACAGCAAATATGCAAGTACCCTTTACTCAAGTCAGTGTGTTCCCTTGCTAAGATTAAGTCCAGGATACTGACTATTATCAGTATTTTCCTTCATTGGACTGTAATACTAATTAGCTTTTGGAAGGAGGTAGAGGAAATGTATTTCTTTGAAATATGTGAGTGAGAAAGAAAGGTAGGCAATATGCTTTCCTTTGGCAAAGCTCAGACACTGCCACAAGATTATGCAAAAGCAATATTGCCATTTACCTAAGAGCAAATATCCTGTTTCTTTGTTTCAATTTATGGGCAAAGCCATTTTTTTTTCTCCAAATTATAAATGTTTCTCAGTTTTAGAAAATTCTGATCAGCCCTGCTCAAATGAGGAAGACAGATTATAAACAGCAGTGGAGCTGCACACCTCGTTTCATCATGCAAGCCAAAAAACCCACAGAAATTAAACCAAGAGCGGGAAAAAGATGAAGACTTAAATCTGCGCTGGGAATACTCCAAAGACTCATTAACAGATGAAAAAGTATGATTATCTTATTAAGTGTACTACCAGCCATACAGAGGCTTTGATCAAAACAATAATTAAACCACCAATAACAATCTCTCTGCATCATTAAATACTTTTGTACAAATAAATTAACTCTGCCAGACAGAAAAATCAAATGGAGATAATTCACCTCAACTAACTATACGTTCAAATGCTCAGGGAACCTCTCACATTCTTACCTGGAAAGCACTACCATTCTTCTTCCAAAAAAACCTTTTAAATAAATGATCATGACAGCATCCCTTTACATTTCTGTGCTTACACCACCATGATAAATCAATGAACCACGTGGCTTGAGATAACAGCCCGTCCCTTGGCCAGCGGTGAAAACTGATTCTTCCCTTACAGAGAGCACACGCAGCTGGGGAGGAATATTTATTTCTGAGCAAAGTAAATGGACACTCAAGTGCAATTGTTGAGATGCAGAGTCTGGCAACAAATCAATATTGGCTTTAAATAACCAATTTATGCCATTAGTTTTTAATGCCTACAGTTCAGTTTGATTTTTTTCCCTGAATCAGTGCAGGTCCAAAGTAGGTATGTGTGCATTTACTGGCTTGACCCTCTGCAGGCAACCAGTACCAGTATTATTTGGTGTTTCAGGGGCATAGATGAAATATACTGAGCTTTTATTTATGTTCCCTTAAAGAATCTCAAGAAGCGTAAGAGATAATTTGCCAGACCATGCAAAACTGCATCCTTGCTGTACGTAAGTAGCGGTGCTTTTATATATGTAATCTTGCAGCCTCATTAGCATAAATCTAAGGTGAAGGTTAAACAAAATATCTAGATTTCTGAGATCAGGGTCAAAATTTAGGCATGGAAACCAAATGCAGAGAGCGGAAGGTGAAGTTCCTACACAGCTGGAACTAACCTTTTCAGATGCATCTCTGAGAATAGATCAGTGCTGAGATACAACAGCAAAACAGCTTCATCAGTTGCAGCATATGCTGTACCTGTTTAGGGGAAAACAGAGTAACACATTTTCACATGTGTGTTACTCTGGATGCTTTTATTAGTAAAAGATTCAGAAGAGTGTAAAATAACCATTTGAAGTGAGGAACCTTGTGTTACCACAAGAGCTTCACACTCACTTTTGAGAGCACCCCATGGCACTGGTTCAGCCTGTATGGGAGGGATGGAGCAGTGAAACCCACTGGAAGAACTGTGGAGAAAGAGAACTTGGCTGCCCAGTGGGCTGGATTCCACAACTTCTTTGACTAGCTGCTGTTTTAGCCTTGGTGTTTGAACACATTAAACAACTGAACAGATTTACACGTTTATTTATTTCCTCTCAGTTTAGCAGAAGGCTGTACAACCAGTATCACTGCGCTGACATAGGGAAAAGCCTGAGACCTGCAGGGAGCATCCCACAGTAGATGCAGTGATCAGCACGGTCACGGGCATCTGTCTTACATCTGGGTTCCTTAAGATGTGCCAACTAATATTTGTGGTGTCTGTGATGTGTGTAAGGCAGTGAGAAGCAGGCCAGTGCTTACTGGTGCTGCAGAGTCAGTGATTGGGCCCTTGTCTCAAAGTGTCACTGCACAGTTATTTGGGGGCTTATTTTGTCACCTTGTGTGCCATCCATTAGGAACTGTCTCTGCAGAGAGGATGGTGAACCAGTCTGATTCATTCTAACAAACCCAATATTCCTAAATCATGCTCTTTACTTTCCCAGATTAACTTTCCTCGTGGTTTCCTCTTTGTGCCTAGAAAGATTTATTGTTTTTATTCAACCTCAAAATCCACTGGCATTAGATATATTAGGACACCCACAGGTGGTTGTTTTGTCATCCAATCACTGCAATGGGAAGATAGCAAAATAAATCAATAGAAACAATGTCTTGGCTGATGCTTGGGGAAACCGAGCTGCAGCTGAATGTTCAGCTCAGCAACAGACTGCCTGTGTGCTGGCAGCACTGGGCACTGTGACTTCCACTTACTGGAGATCCCAAAAGCTTTATTCAACCTTTTCCTATCACTCAGGTTTCTATCTCATCCTGTGTCCTTATTTATTTATTTTTAAAGTGTTTATGATCTTTTTTTCAGATATGTGCTCAACTGAGAATTATTTTTCCATAAGGCCATGTTTTTATTCTCCGTTTTGAACTCAACTTTTGTAGAAAGAGCCAAATACAAAGCTGCTTTTCAACTGCCACTACCCAATGCACTGTGTTTCAAAGTCTGTAAAAAAGTCAAATCCTACCAAGTCTGCCTTCTGCACTACTTCTATTTTATTTATTTTTTATTGAGTCTGAATGGGAAGAGCAGCAGAAAAGCATGGGTATTTCCAAAAGTGAAATTCATTAGAATCTGCATATTTTCTTCCTCTTATAATGCAAGCAAGTCTGAACGTTATGCACCTGTAGATATCCTCACATGTCTGAGAAGATGCGAGTGGAAGCAGAGTGAGTATGGAGAAGAAAAGCATTTGATTAATAAAGTCATTTATTAATGCTCTGGTAAGGATCTGGAGTGAAAACTGCTGGAGTGAAGTGAAACACAAGAGAAACATGTGACCATTTACCCTCTATCTGCATTCCCTAAGCTATTTTTCCCTGGGAGTACAGTGGATTGGCAGAGGCGGGCAGCTCCTGCAGAGAACAGCCTCCCTCAAACCCCAGCTGAACTCAGCACCCTGAGAAGAACTTTCCAGCCCTAGGATGTGCAGGGGAAGAAGCTGCTACTCCTTGCCTCTTTGGGAGAGGCACTTCCTAGCATGCATGAAGCTCCCATGTGATGTGGCCTGCACAGACTTATGTCTCCATGGCCTTGGATCACGTGTATTTGTGCGCTCCAGGCTTCCTGCCAGAGGAATGTTGCTCAGAGATAAAGCTGACCCGAGCAGTGTCTCTTAGGACCTTTCCTCAGAAGAAGTACCTCAGAAGAAGGATGCTTTGTTCTACTTTTGTTGTCAGTGTCCATTTCATAATTGAAGCCATCGATAAGTGAAAGCTGGAGAAACGCACCTGAAACCATTTCGTAACTGAAGCCACCATCTGCTGGGCAAACCATGGTGCTGGTTTCCTGCTTTCCCACTGAGGGAAGACCAGCATCATGTGTGCTGCAGATTTAGTTGTTACATTTCTAAGTTTATTTTGAATGCAGCATAGAGTGCATAACCAAAAAGCTAAATACGTCACAAACAAAGGCTGTTTCCTACTGGCTGCTATGCCTATTCTATACAATGTTTTTCACTCTGTTAATCAAATATAGGGGCTACTCAATAGAGGCAGTTAAGCACCGGGCATCCTGTTTTCCAGATGTCAGCTTTCAATTCCCCTTACTGCAGAGATAGGTGCCCCTTCGTGTTCTGGCTATAAAAGTGAAGCTTTGTACCTCGCTGTCAGGGAGAGCATTTGTTAAATGCCTCCAAAATGAGTGAATAGTGAATAAATATTTAGCTAAAAAGCTAAAACATGCATAAGGTGCCCTACTCAATTTTCAGCACTATCAACTGCAGCACAAGATGCTTGTGTGGTGAGAGCAGTCATGCCAGCTGTTAGCTATCAAACCTCTTGTCTCCACTGCACTTCCCCTAGGGTAGGGTTGTCTCAGCTCTGGAATGACTGCATGGAGACCCTGTTGAGGCAGAAAGACCTCTCTTTGTCCTAGGATACCTGAGACTGTACCTGAGACTGCTCCTGGACCAGAGCCTCTGTGCTTTGTTTGCACCCAACAGGAGTGGTCAGGCAGGCATGTGCTGGGACTAGGAGCCAATACTTGCTCACCTTATTCATGAGAAACAGAATCAGAGCAACTACTACTGCAAAGCAAGGAAAAGAATTTTGAAGAAACGTTCCTATTTTGCTGCAGCAAGAAAGAACACGGTGGTTTTATTTCAAAATAGCTGATTTAAAAATTTCCATTGCAGTTTTACGTTTTATGGTCTTTAAAAAACAAAACAAAAAACAAAACAAAACAAAAAACCCTCTTTTGTTCAAAGACCGGACAGCAGAGGGTGCCAAACCCCCAAGAGGGAGAGCACCCATGCCCACCGAGCTCTCCTGTGTCACCTTAATTCCTCGTGTTGAGAGCTGTACTCCAGCATGAACGGCCAGGGCACATCGAGACACTTTGAGAGCTGTTCTTCCATCCGCACTGATAGCTGTACTGGAGTGTATTATCTCATTTGGTTGTGTCAGCACTTCCATTACAGTTTATAACCTCTTACTTTGTGGATCAATCTAGGCTTTTGCAAGCCAAGTTATTTTCTCCCTGATGTGCAATTGGCACTCAATGTTATCTTGGGAATCTGAAGCCATGTTTTGTTATCTGGATGCTGCAGAGACGACTCACTAAATTAAAAGCAAGCTCTTGATGATAAAGAGCTGGGCATAAGCCCTCCTCCACCTTTAGCATGTGGTACAAATATGATATAGCTGCTGACGAGCTAAATCTGTTTAACTGGCATCATTTGTATGCATCATTTTACTTGGGACACAGAAACATGAAATTAAAACATCAACAGCCCTGAAATCCCATTCTCGTCCTACAGTGAATTGTGAAATGAAGCCGTATTATGTTGACAGACATTTCTTCCTGTCCTAACAGAAATATACTTTATATTTTCTGCAAATACTGCTCATGGGAATGAGATGGAAATTGGTCCTTGAGTAGTAACTAGTTACAACAGCTTCTAAAAGAGTCTACAGATTATTTGTGATCATATTTAGGAGCCAAATTCTGAAGCCTGTATTGTGCTCTTGTTCTATGCTGGAGCCAAAATTACTGCCGTTGGTCCAAAGAACATTTGTTTTTCTTCTGTTTCTCACCAGTTCCAGTCCTGAGGATGAGCACAGTCAGATGGCCAATTCTACTGCCCACATACCTGATAGCACCAGCCTATTATTTCTACACAGGAATGAGATCCATCATTCCTAATTGAAAATCCTGCAGATAACGATTGGTGATATGTAAACAGTTATTCAGTTTGATTGAGTTATATAGGCTCTGTTTACTTAATCCAGGTATTTGTCAGCTGTATCAGTCACTTATCAACAGAAGCAGAAAGCAGGCCACATATTACCCATCCATCATCCCTTCCTGTCTCTGCAACACGTGCAATATATACAGTACATACCACAGAACTGGCAAAATTGCTCATAATATAACAGCAGAACTAAGGATAGAAGTTACTTTCTCAGTGCCAAAAGCATTTAAGGTTTAAGGTGCCTGACAACAGCGGTAACAGTTTAATGCAGTCCTGCCTACAAGGTCTATAGGATAATACTGCGGATGTGGCGCTGTTGCTGGCAGTTCAGGCAGAAGGCAGTTCTGATGGGCACCAGTTTAGCCTGGGAGCACCTGAGGGCCCTGTACAGTAATGTGGGCAGGATGCTCCCCGAGCTGGGGAACGCCCAGTGATGGAGATGCATCCAGAGGGGCCCTGCACTTCCTCAGATGACAGCGAGGTGATGTTTTATGATCTTCACACAGTAGCATGTGATACCAAACTCAATTTGTAGAAACAAATCATTCCTAAGGCACATTGCCACAGAAACGATCCGTAACTCCTCGCTGCACAGGCAGCGCGGTGCCCTCGACCTGCAGCCAGTGGTATTGGTGGCTGCACACCCCCAAGGTCAGAAAAAAATGGGCAACTTCTACGTCTCAAACACCGACATGGTCTCGCTTTTCTGGGCCTCACTCACCTGTCGGTGCCCTGAGCCACAGGAAAGCGCTTTGACGCCAACAGTGAGTTCAGCCCAACCGCAGGGCCGCAGCTGAGGCTTTCCCTGCAGACCTCTCCTCGGGGGCCCGGCAGTCCTGCACACCTCTGCTGAGCTGGGGACAGCAGCCAGCGATGGGTGAGCAGCGCTGAGCCCCGCTCAAACCGCCCTGCTTCAGGCAAGGCTGAGGAGCAGGTTCTGGAAGCTTCCACCCTGGCCACCCCAACATGGCTGCCCAACATGGCCGCCCCCCTTGATGGCCTCACAGCTCTGTCACCTCAGACTTTATCTGTGCGCTGGTGATTTCACTCAGCCTGCGGCGAGCAGGGAAAGGGAGGAACTGCAAATCTAGCTTGGGTACTTGGATTCTGGAGGCACTGCTGGGTAATGAGAGCCTCCTAGAACTGATGCCTTTCAGGACAGCACCGAAAGGGACAGAGAACAACATTTAAATTCTCCAGTAAGTAACATCGATGATCCCTAGCTCAGCTCAGACATCAGTAAAGCCTGTGGTGTAGATGAGCCCTTTGGAAAGCTTAATACATTATGAGAATCCATTACTTTTTGCTGATTTATTTTATAATGGCTCATTTACATGCACTAGGGAAGTGTATCTGTGCCTCGTAGAAAGGCACAGATTGCCTCTTTACACTCATACAGGTTTTAAATTTTAGACAAGATCTTTAAAAAATTGACAGCATTATGAAGTTCCAAGAAGCTTTTCGAAGTCACTTAGGTTTCTAAAATCTATTACGGTGACTTTTTCCTTCCTATTCCAGAGGTTGTATTGTTGGACTTGTACTAACGAATCCTGTTGTATATGTTGAGCAATACAAAAAATAGGGCACTATGTTTTAAAGTCTCTAAAACATTTCTCAAATTGACTGTAAAATGTGGCAGTTCTACAGTACACAATTGTTTGGCAGGATATAAAAGCTTACGGGTTCTCATTTGGATGATTTGCATAAGTTGTTCATGGCATCGTTTGTAAATATTATGCCCATCGCAAGCTACTGCTGATAAAAGAATAAAATGGCTTTTGCCAAAGCGTATCATGTTATAGAGGAGGAAAAAACTTCCTGCGCAAAAAAAGAGTGGAGCTATACAAAATAAGTTAAAATTTCATACTGCACCCATCTCAGGAAATCACTTTTTATATCTGCTAGAGAACATAAAAGTTTAAAAAAAAAAAAAAAAAAGTGATCCTTTGCACTGTGAAAAGTGATTCTCCACATGCTGGACAAACCAAGGTTCACTGGCTGTTCCCCAAGAGCAATTTGCCGTGAGCATCTTCCATGCTATCACTCCTGAAAGCCCTTTGCACATGCAGCAGAGAAGGTGGACTGGGCTGAGAAGGTATTTTCTGTCTCCCCGGCTTGCAATTCTGTTTCATGCAGACCGTTGACAATTCAGTTTGCTCGCTGACCCTTCATTACTAACAAAACCCACATCACCCGTAGACCGAGTACAGAAGAAAAGCTCATTTACTTGGCAAATAGGGCAATTTCCATATAATCATTTTAGAGCGTGCTTTAATATTCATCACTATCCTAGAAGGGGGCAGTTTTGAATAATGCTGCACAGTTTACCAGCCTGTGTATGCTTTGGAGAGGTTCTCTGAGGGATGCTGTCCCTTTTTTGGGAAGCAAGGCTGTGGTGAACATGACGCTGCTCATCTTCCGTGGCACTGTCATAGTTCCCCAACGGATGGAAGTAGGTCGAGAAAGCACATATGTTTGTTCCCTAACAGAGTCAGGAATGCTATTGTGTCTACTTTCACAACCTCCTTGATTATAAAGTTCAAATAAGATTTTTACCTCTATAGCTGAAGTATCTGGGGGGAGGAAGAAGACTGTAACTAGGACTGATGTAACTAGGACTAGTGATTGCAATTATGTCCAAAAGCTTCTTAGGGTTTCATAGTAACTAATATTGGCAGCTGTGCCAACATCCTTGTTCTAATTTTTATGCAAGCAGTTGAACTGGCTGTTGTAAACTTTTAGGAAGTATGCCAGCTACTGAGAGATGCTAATGTCTCTAGATGTGAGGCTAAGACTTGGACAAGACATCATCTGTTCACGAGCTCTGAAGTTACTGGTGTGCCATTGGGCAGAGAGGGTAATAATACTGCTCAGCTCCACTAAACCTGCTGGCTGGCTTAACAAAAGCGTTTGACTCCTCCATGAGGAATACAACAGATCAAAAAAGATATTGTGACTTCTTAAATAATGGAATTTAATGACTTGACTCCTCACCTTGTATTGTTCTGCTTCTTAAACTCAGCAGACCTGGCCTTTTTCAATCAAACTTTAAACTAAGAAAAAAAATTTGAGTCAGCAGCCAGGGCAAAGGAATTCCCAGAAAGAACAGTTAGAGTTTGGGAGAAGAGGCAGAAAATAAAACTAGAATTTGCTTTCATTCTAAAGTATGGGGGAAAAAAGAGTAGGTGACTAATTACATCTTTAAGGGTTGTGTGTTCTGTTCATTCGGCATGTAGATGACAGTAAAGCACAGAGTTAGTAATTTAGTAGATACAGCAAAAGAAAAGTATTATAGATTGCATTCCTTATTGCTCTGCAACAAGATTAAAACAAAATTTCATGCCATTAAGAGCAGTATCTTGCTAAAGTAAGATTGGAAATACCTCTACGAATGTAAAGCTGAAAACTTCTTTGCTACAAACCAAAATTACCTCAATTAAGGAATTTATACTGATGCGTGGAGTTCAGAGCCACTGACACTTGAAAGCAGATACAACAGCCTGGGTTGCAGTATTGCCTTTGGCAATATCTGGGCAATAAAACTTAGAAGTACAGAAAAGTTGTTTTTGTTTTTTTTTTTTAAGACAAATCAATAATCCTACATTTGAGCACAGAAGATGTAATTCACATTTCAACTTGGTACAGAGCTTGGTATGGATATTTCTTAGACCATAGTACAAGATTTAGCTGTTCCTGCTGCAGTAACAAGCCAGGGTTTTTTAGGAACTGTAGAAAATATGAACTTTCCTGCACAGAAAAATTATGAGATGATAACAAAAGATATACGTTTGTGTTTTCAAGCTACAAGCATCATTGCAGAAGCACTTATCCACTCTAAAGTCTGCATCACGGCATGGCAGGAAAATACTTCTGTTTGCACAGTATGGGAATTTTGGGAATACTTTCTCTCAGATCTGTTTTAGGAACAATACAAATTCTTCCAAAACAATTGATGCAAAAAAGTACTGGAAAAGGCCCATGTTTCTCCAGCAGCTACAACATGATTAGAACATCCACCTAGCAAACAGTGTGATGCAACAAAATTGTGGGCTTGGCTATTCAATAAAAAGTAGAAAAAGCAGAAAAAAGATCTGCAGTAGCACATGGACGTGTTCTGGAATATGAATAAATACACTGCTGTCATAGAACCACAGAATGCCTTGGGTTAGATGAGACCTTTAACCCACCCAACCCCACTGCCATGGGTAAGGATGCTGCCACCAGCTCAGAGCCTCAACCAGCATGGCCCTGAGCACATCCAGGGATGGGCATCCATGGCTTCTCTGGGCAGCCCATGCCAGGGCCTCTCTGTCCTTCTAATGGCCAAATCTCCCCTTTTAGCTTAAAGCCATTCCCTGTTATACTATTACTACACTTCCTGATAAAGAGTTCACCCACTTCCTCCTGTTTCAAAAAAAATCTTAGTCTGATGAGTCAGCTCAGAAGAGAGCCAACTTAAAGTGCCCAATTTGCTCAACCAACATATTAATTAAGTGAGCACAACAGGAAAAACAAGGCTGGCCAAGTGGGAATGGATGAGATGATCTTGTATCCAGCACAGACTCACAGTCACTCTGAACCCAATTTAAAGAACAGTGAGCCATTCACAAGGAAAGGTGTGGACCTTATGTTGGACTCAATTCTCCCTCTGCAGCAAGGCTTAGGTAAAGAGGCAGCAACTGGAAATCAATCGATGGGACTAGCAGCAGGAGGAAGATAAATGTAAATTGAACCTTCTGAAAGATAGCATTGTGCAAGCGTTAATCCACTCCCAGTCTATAAATCCAGGAGTATTTGCAATTACCGTGCTAAGCAAGGAAGGCCAAAAAATGTAATGGCAGAGGAGGCCCAATAATGTATTAAGTGCTCCAGTGAGATCTTTATTTAAGGAGTCCCTCACATTAATTTCATTCTTTCTGAACATAGGATTGGATCTGGTCAAAACCCTAAAACCCTAAAATATGGAAAATGGCAGCACAGCTGATGTTCTCCCCTCTCAAATCAGGTACAAACGTTGCATTTCTGTAGCATACTTTGGTGCTTGCTGCCTTTGGGTTGACTGAAGGACCAAACAGCTGGAGAGCTGTGGGTGAAATAGAGGGATTAACCCTTTGTGCACACCTAGAATCCCCCACAGATCCATCATAACAGAACAACTCAGAGCATAAACATAGAATCATAGAATGGTTTGGGTTAGAAGGGACCTTTAATATCACCTAGTTCTGCCCCCCTGCTGCAGGCAGGGACACCTCCCTCTGGCCCAGGTTGCTCACAGCCCCATTCAGCCTGGCCTTGAGTTCTTCCAGGGAGGGGGCATCCACAGCCTCACTGAGCAACCTGTTCCAGCCTCTCACCACCCTCACAGTAAAGAATTTCTTCCTAATATCTGGTCTAAACCTACCCTCTTTCAGTTTAAAGCCATTTCCTCATCCTGTCACAACATGCCCACATAAAAAGTTCCTCCTCAGCTTTCCTGTAGGCTCTTTCAGGTAATGAAAGGGCTGTATGGTGCCCCTGGAGCCTTCTCCTCTGTATGCTGAACAGCCCCAGCTCTCTGCCTTTCTACGTAGGGGAGATGCTCCAGCCCCCTGACCTTCTTTCATGGCCCTCCTCTGGACCCACTCCAACAGTTTGACGTCCTTCTTGTGTTGATGTCCTTCTTGTTCTTCTTAATGCTCTGCTGAAGAACGATGCCACCTAAAAATTCTCAAAAAAATTGCTTCTTATCCTCAGAGTAGTTTAAAACAACAACAAAAGAAAGAAACTATAAGCATGAGAATACCAGGCTGGAAGGTCTGATTTCAGTAAAGCAATTTTTGCTTCTGCAACAGCACTAGCACTACAGGTCATCTTCTTATGATATTTGATTTGACTGTTTTCAAAGGAAAACAACACAAAAAACAGAACAAGCCTGGACACAACCAAAATTGAATGGTACTAACGAAGCACCCAACAGGACCACATTCTGTTTCCCTGTGTGAGCAGCAAATGGCTGCTAATTGAGCTGCCATCAACAGGAAGTGCCTGATGCAGTTTTGTTAACTTTTGGTGCACGTTGCACACATGCTCCAGTGTGACCTGCCAAGGTAGCTAACACAGCATTGGAGCTGAATTTCCTAAGGTGAAAAAGCAGTAACCTGACAGAGGGAAATATTACAAGGACTTTAACCTGCTGGCTTTCTCATGGTGGGCACACAATTAATTTTTGATCTGGAGAGGATTGACTGACACACAGGCACTGCAGACACCTGCTTCAGAGTCAGGCTTTCTTTCCATTTCTGTACAGTACAATACACGATTCAGCCAATTTTGGATAAATAAGGTCTATAGAAACAGTGGCAGCTGCTTAGTGGTCTGAAGCCACTTTCCTCTTTGGCAGCAGACAATGAATGTATCTCATATGAAAAGTTGTTTGGTTTAGGGATCCTTTTAAGTGAGAGCATCGCATTGTACAAAATGAGTTTTGTAGAGAAATATTATAACGTTGGATGCTGAAATCCAGAGATTTGCTGAGGCCAGCCTGAAGGGATGTATGGGTAAGAGCAAACATTAAAAAAAATATATTGTCTTCAAGTTTTGTTTTATTGCTGTTCAGTAAAAAGCACCAAATGGTCTACAAGAACAAAGCGGATGCACAGTTTTAAAGACTTTAAGCTGCTAAGCAACCTGATTGCATAGAAAGCTTGCAGACACACACTGCCTTTTGAAGGAAAATAGCTAATATTAAAAGTAAGCAGAGATGTTGATGATTTTCCAGGCACCTTCAACATGTTGCATTTAGAGTAACATTTGATGAGTTAATACTTGTAATCCCTATTGGAACATGACTGTATCTCTTGGTAAGGCCATCATGTGCAAGCAATCTCCTGTGCAAGGATCACTGTGCAAGGCCTACGGGCTCTACTAGAAACACCAAAGGGAACACATAGTGTGTGATCCTGGAGAAAATGCTCTGCAGTTACACGGCTCTTTCAACAAAAATAGAAAAAAGCACCACTGTGCACATTCAATTCCATTTTTGCCAATATTTCTGAAAGGACTGCCCAACTTGATGTTTGCCATGCATCCTGAGGCAGGACACAGGTTCCATCAGTGTGCCTCTATTAACGGATCGAAGGGGCAGCTTCTGTCAGCTCCTCCTGCAGCTGCAGCAACAGCATGGAGGCTGAGGGTTGCCTGCTGCTGAGCAAGGACAGCTCTCCTGGAGCACGGGGGAGTGGGCAGCTCTTCAGAAAGTACTTCTGTTCATTGTAGACAATACACCAACACCGCACTGTGCAATTTAAAATCTAACATTCGACTCCCAGGCTGCTACATTTTCAACAAATCCTTGGGGAAATGTAGGAATCCTATCAAAGCTGCAGCCTTATGACTCCTTGGAAATTTTCTGCTGCGCAGCAGAGCAGAGGGCATGTCTTATATTGAAAATAAGATCTGGCATTTCCTTTGTCTGACAGCCAATTGTGGCTAATGGGATTCTAATTTAATCAGAGTACAGAGTGGGGCAGATGCAACATTGATAAGTTATAACAGGGATCAACATGCAAGAATGAGACAGGCAAGAGCTACCAGTGGAGAGGGGCAGCTGCTGGAGAACCTATCAGCATCCAGAAGGGATTCAGCACACCACAGTGGTACAGTTCCACAACATGACAAATTGAAGCAAACTGAATTTCAGCACTGCTCCGAGTTTTCTTACGTTGTTCTCTAATCAGCCCAACCCCTGTGTTCACACCATTTTTCAAGCAATGGAAGCTTAGTTCTTTCAAACAGCACCATGACAAGAGCACTTAGATTTGAGCAAGCTAAGCTGCAAACACACAGAAGGAAGAAAATGTGATTGAGGACACTGGAGCTCATCCAAACCCTGCATCTCTGCTTTCCAGCTGCATTTTGCCACTGATCGCAAGTCCCATCAGCTTTGAGATCTTGCCTTGTGCTGATCTCCTCTGTGTGCCTCTGAGAGCAGCCCAAAGAGAGCTCCAAGGCAGCAGTTCAACAGGAGCTTCTCTACAGCTCCTACAGTGTAATCCCTTCCCTCCAGCTCACGCTGCAGACATCAGACAAGCAGTGTGAGCTGGTGATGATCCTTACCACATCTGGAACTTCCTCACCAGAAGAGGCTGTCATTGCAAGCAGAAGAATTCAAAACCTACTGGGCAGATTAATGGACAAAAAACAACAACCAACCACCATCAGTCAAGGTTGTGCAAATCAGGCACCATCAGTGACTTAGGAAATCATTCTGCTGCAGATCACTGAAGTCTGGGAGAGCATTCTGGAAAGTATCACCGCATGCTTGCCTTGTCTTTGCGATGCTCTCTTGCTACAGGCCACTGCTGGAGGCAGCTATTACCGTAGGTGAGCGTTTTTACTGACTTCGTTCCATTATTTTCTATAGTTATGCTAAGTGTCCCTGCCCAAAGGACTGAGTGCTTTACAGTAAACACCTGGGTGTATTTTTTCTACAGAGATTACTAGCTGACTCACCTGCATAAATGAACCTAGCCAAAAAGCAGAGACACACTGAGCGCTGTGTGGGCACCTGAGAGGCTCAGTGTGCAAAGATGGCCAGGGCCACCCAGTTGTTAAACTTTGATAAGACATATTTAACGTATGTTACTAGGCATTTAAAATGAGTAATGTTGCCAGCTTTACAGATTGCTAGCACTGGTCTCCATTAAACCTGGAGCACAAATTCACAAAATACATTATTAAGGCAGGGAGCAGCATTGCCAGGGTGCAAATCTGGTGATGCTCTTAATCTGGTGAAACAAGAAAGTGATCATAGAATGGCTTGGGTTGGAAGGGACCTCAGGGATCATCAGGTTCCAATCCCCCTGCAACAGACAGGGTTGCCAGCTGCTAGATCAAATATTAGATCAGATTGCCCAGGGCCCCCATCCAACCTGGCCTTGCTTCCCAAAACGTAGGTTACTGTTGTATATTGTAAATCTTAGAACTAGTCCACAGTCCTGTTATTTCAACATATTAATCAGAACACACAAAATTAATCAAAATCCCAAAGAACAGTATCACAAAGTCCACAAGGAAATGTTCCAGACAACTGAAATTCTTTTCCTTACAGGATGATGTAAATGATCCAAGTCAGCCTTAAAATATCACTTAAAAGAAATGTTAAAGTATTTAGTATTGCAAAGACATTGATACTTAAATCTATCGTGAGAAGAAGAAAACATTAAAACTCCACATCTCTAGAACAGATTGATTCTAACTCGGCATCAACACCTGCTATGACTTCAGAGGGCAGAGTAAAATTTGCTTAGATGCATCTTACAAGACATCATTCTTTACAGCCACTCCCCTCCAAATCAAAGTTGGGAAAAGTTGAAAACAGAGGAAACTTTTCCACATCAGTGTATGTGTTTGAATGGATGAAGCATTTTCAGTTAGCAGTGTATGAAGAATGCAGTTCTGGAGAATTAATGCTGTAAGCATTAGCCAAACAGATTTTGGATCTTCTCTCAACACTCCATTCATCTTGCTTAATCTATTTCATGTTTTATTCATAATTTTGAGTTCATTTACAAAATTACAATGCTTAAGTAGAGTGGTGCATTGCTAACAGACCTTTTAAAATTCCTGATGATCTCTTCTTCATGGTGGTATGATGCAAAATGTTTTTGAAAGTAGCTTTTTTATAAATCTTGGGAAGGCTATTTAAGAACTGCAGTAACATACTCAAATATAACAACACACTCTTCTCGATTTGATTATCACCAGATGAACATACTTCTCATACTTGGTTTACTGAATGTGCCAGGCATAATGCAGGTACAGCAAAGGACATGGTGATTTCAGGGTATGGCATTTGTGTTTTGTGACCTCGGTATCACAAGCTGTAACAGGACAAGCCTACTGTAATTACCACTGTGTGCAGCATTTTATGACTAGCTAAACCAGGACAATTTTGAAAGATCATCAGAACTGCTTACTTCAGTGAATCTTCCACTTCAGATAAGCGATGGTCAACAGACTGCCTAAAATTCACGCTGGGTTAAAGCAGGGTAGAGGCTGGCTTTTCTAGTCTGAGGATCTCCCATCACTTCTGGGTTGGTAATCTGTGCTGTCCTGTAGCTGCATCCTACCCCACCACTTCTTGAGGCACAGCATCTGTGCAGGCTTTGTGACTGCTCACCTCCATGCTTCCTGGGAGCTCTCTCCTTGGACCATCACATGAACACTTTGCTCTACTCAGGTGCAGAAAACCACTTCCTGAAGACATGCCAATCTGTGACTGTAGCTTCTGAAAGGGAATGCAGTAGTAAGGCAAAGCAGACAATGTACAAATGAATGATCCAAACAAAGTATTGTGTGATGATAGCGGTGTGATGATCCCTGAAGTAGTCCACTGTGCAGAACTGTTGATTTGAAATGGACCTGGACAGGCAGCTAACATTTCCACTGTAAAAGAAACCCATGGCTCTCCAGATAGTTGGTGAAGGACAAGAAAGATCACAAATACAAGTCACTTCAGGGAAAGGCACATCAAACAGCGAATTAAAACTTCTGCCCTAGGAGTCAGAAGGTCTGCCTAATCTCACGGCTGAGGTCCTAACAGTTCCAAGAACAGCTGTGATCTTGACTCCATCAAATAAGACATGCCAGTGGTTAAGCTGGAACAAAGAAGAAGTCTGGCAGACTCCTCAAAGCAGAGAGAGGCACTTTGCCTTGCTAAGTACCTCTGAAGAAAGGAGGCCTGGTATTCTCACAAGTAGCACCAGCTTAGTATTCAGGAGCAATCCAGATACTTGGATTTAAGAGAGACATCCATATGCTTGTATTTGGACAACCATGAGCTGTTCTGGTCCTTCTCAGAAAGCATTTATTAGAACTAGAATGACAAGAAGATGGGCAAATGATCCAAGTTATAAAAATGGCTTCTGGTTGATGAATGACTACATGAACTAGGACTGCCCACGCTGAGAAAGGCATGACTTAAAGGGGTGAGGTAGTAGAGGGCTAAGCAACTGTGTGTTTGGGAGAGGGTAAATAATCGGTAAGTCAGCAAATTCAAAGCAAGCAAGAGGAAGGATTTCCTCACCCAGTGCGGAGTTAAGCTGTGGCATGTGTTTCTAGGCTCTTGCAGAGGCTAAATTTGAAAGGAGCTCGAGAAAACTACACAGAGTACTAGGAAAAAAACACTAAGCAAATAAATAGAGAGATGCCATCTTTGGTTCAGGAAAGCAGAGCTTTTGATACTTGGACACAACGAGCATTTCTGCTACTTCTGTGTTCCTGTAACCTTCCCTGGGGATCCTGGTGTCAGCCTCCATTCACAACAGGTACTAGGCTGAATGGGCTTTGTTTTACCTATCCTAGCTGGCTTTCTGTTCTCCCTGTAGCCTTTCTGCATAAATCTCCATGATTGCATGCTAAAATACACGCTCACTCATTTACTTTACACCCAGAGAGTAGCAGAATAGAACCGTTATGGACAGGCACTTGGGCTGTCCATCCAGATACAGATCATCTCCCTAGTCAAAATCTTGACAAGGGGCAATCTGTGTGTGTGCTGAGTTCTCCAGTGTGCCAAAAGAGCAGATGTACCCAATGGAGACCAATACTGCAGCCCCTGACAGAGGGAAGCAGCCTGCGCCCAGGGGAGGAGAATGAGTTTCAGGAGGCTGCAGCATATGGGCTGGTGTTCTGAATCTCTCCCACCAATTTGTATAGCAAACCTGCAATTTCTATGGTAGCCATGGAAACTAAGGTACTGGAATACAATGAAACACATGTACGAGTGCCACTGCCACCACTGAGCGCACATCACTCAGCATTTCATGACAGCGAGGGCAAAGAGAAGAGTGTCTGTAATTACAGCCTGGTTGTGGCCACTGAGGTCTAGATGGGGCTGGACTGACAGCAGGCAGCAGTAGCTCTTCTTCTCTGCTCAGGTGCAGGGTGGGATGCAAGGCTGATGTCAGCCATGTCCACCCCAGATGCAAAACCAAGGAACAGATGGAAGAAGTGTTCCCAGGAGAATTGTATAAATAAGACAGATCTGACTCAATTTACCTTGTTTCACACTGGCTGTACTCTTGATGCCTGCTGAGGTTTAATTTCTGATGGTTTTTCAGCCAGTCATCCTCTCAAGTCAGTCACCTCACTTAAGGCTGCAGGTAAAAATAGGCAACCGCCAGTTGATACTCTTGAAGATGTCCAAAAGTTTGTGAAGGATTTTCCTTCAGTGTACAGCAAAAAGAACTGAAAGCCAGGAGACTCTGCCTTAAAATATTCAAAAAAGACATGCTATTTCCCTCAGACAAGCTCTGCACAGATCACTAGCTTTTGCTGAACTACTGCTATGCAGGCTTGTGTCAAGCTTCTGCCGAGACACACCAAGTGTGCAGGTTTTTGAGAGGGCTGTGCTGCATTAAAATAGCATAAAACAGGTCAGAGTCTGGCCAAAAGATGTTTTCCCTTAGGATGCGAGGCAGTCCTGAAAAATGGAGATGTCAGCTTCCCAGGATGGTTTACAGCAAGGAATTCTGTTGTAAAAAGTGGGTAGGAATTTTAATGGGGAACAAACATTGATAACCCTTCAAACAAGTTGGATGAAAGCAAAAAAAAAAAAAAAAAAAGCCCCCAAATATATTGCCTAAATGAAACAGATTAAGATTTTAAGTACTACGAGTTACTTAACATTTATCACTTGAAAGTAAGAGCTGAATGCTGTGGCAGAGGTGCCAGGTCCTTGACAGGAGAACCAATGCATCACAACTGTCTTTTGTAATTGGGGATCCTTGAGTTCACACTTTTAATGGGCACAAACTTACTTCAGCCTATAAATCTACTTAAACCCTACATATTAGAACTCAGAAGTAAGGAGTTCATTCTGTGGGCCTGCCCATGCACTTATATTACATTATTTTAAAAAAGGCAAGCTCTACCACTGACGTAAATCTGAATCTTGCAGTCTGATTGCGACCATTTCTCAAAAAGTAAGTCTCACTGGACTCAGCAGTGGTTCGTGTATACCTGTGTATTTACTATTGCTATACCTGGGCACGAGTAGAAAGCCTGTCAAGATGGTTCCTTCCCATGCTTTTTTGTCCATTGGCCTCACTAGTTCATTCACAGTTGCCTTTTGAGACATCACACACCTGGTGAGGCTGATATCTGCAGCTTAAGAGTAATGACATTACCTATTTTAGAGCACCAACTTTGCAACCATGACAGCTCTGTGACTGGACAGCCCCTCCAGCCCAGCTGGCTTAGCAAGCCCAGCCAGAGGTACCCTGGCACAGCAACTAGTGAAGGACATCCAACTGATGTGCCATTAATTTAATGGGAAAGTGTACATCTGGGCACAGAGCATAGATTAGATGAGGCTAAAGTATTTCATGTGGGTTCTCTACACCACCACAGACTCCTCCAAAAGACTTCATTTCCTCCAGCAGTCATTTGCATAAACCTTATGCAGATTTTAGAATGAGACTAAGGTCCAAGTTCATAAACCAAATTGAAACATCATCGCACATCTTCTACATTCTTTTCACATTACTTTTGCCTTCTTCAACTCTTCTCGACACAGTTTGAGGATGCAGAAGAATGGCTAAAACAACAATTTGAACATTGCTTCCCTTGCTCAGAAGTATTTTCCCCATCTCTGTTTCTGTCCCATCTATGTCACTTCCAGAGACTCTTAGCATTAAACTATCTCATAGAGGAACAAAGCTTTGCAATAGGTTACAAAAAATGACTGAAATTGGAAGAGCCAAATTCTCAGCCCCACCAAAGGCTCTAATGGCAAATTAGATAATATATATATATATATATATATATAAAATATGTATAATATAAATAAAGCAAATATCCCCTGGCAGTTGAGCAAGAAAAATGGGTGTTTAGATCACTGGCTTAAGTAGAGAAGCAGAGACAAGAATCACTGGTTAATTCTGCTCTGTACTTGAAAGTCACAAAGGCAAAAGAGATCATGGATCCCTTGTTAATCTTCTCCTTTACAGCTAAAGCACTGCGTGGCCATAGCAAGATGTGTGTGCTTATTGAGATCCAGATCAGGCATTTTAAAGGCTACTTGGAAGAGTAATGGTGGAAAGAAATAACGTGCAAACAGGTCCCTAATTGCTGTTCCTTTTCAGGTGGATAGGAGTAAATTAAAGGAAAGAACTTAGCCAATGCACAATCTCATTGCAAGTGCTCTGTAATTTCTAAAGTGGGATAAATAATTTCCACTGAATAACCCAGCTGCACTCTGCCTATGAAGCACATGCAGATCACTGTGTCCTCAAATTATTCCTGGTCAATTAAACTTCAAAAGTTTGACTTTACAAGCAGTGAATATCTGTAATGTGAGCTGCTGCTCGGGGCTGGTATTGATTCTCTTCTCTCACTGGTTGAGTGCACAAGCTTGCCTGTGAATGCTTGCAGTTCAAGTGAAAATTCATCATCTGCAACCACACAGGTGTAACTGAAATTTGTTTCCTTCAGACATTTTTGCCACTGAAATTCAATTACTTAATTTAGGTCTTAATTTGATTTTCTTTTTTATTACACAGGCAGCTATAATCAAGTGCTGCCTAGGCTAAAGCACCCCAGATGCTACTGGAGCAGCCTGTATCTTGCAAATAGATGTTCTAGAGATGCATACACATTTCAGAGTTAGAAATACATTTGAAAGAAGTTGCTGGACTTGGGGGCAGTCACACTTCTCCAACGCTATTGAATTTTCACAGACAGTTATTTGGGAGGCTAAAAAATGCAAGATGCAATGCAAATGCTTCACAAAAGTTTGTTACTTCTGCAGTGAGAGCTTCCGCGGTAAGGCTACAAAGGTGAGAAGCAGCATCACTAAAGAAAAGAGGAAAGCCTCCCATTTGCTGCTAGCAGCACTCGCCGCTCTCCCAGCCCACAGCCTCACTTAAGGGCAGTGCTTAATTTCAGCTTCAGTGACTTTTGGCCAACATTTTCCTCAGCCTTAACCTCTTACTTGGAAAGATTTTCTCTAGCAGATAACACTTGTAACCCCTCTTCTCATTTCTGCTCAGAATTCAGAGTTTTTGAGTTTCTGAAATCAGCTGTTTCTTTCTCTTGGCCTCAGAAGTTTTACATGAGGAAGAGCGTTTGTAACTTAAAAACAGGTCTGTGAGCAGGAAACACTGAGGTAGAGATCAAGAAGCGGTGGTGAGAGGGGCAAAGTTCTCAGGTTTTTGTTCTTTCTTTGGATTCCTTTGCTAAAGAAAAATGGAAGATGCAAACAGACATGAACATATATTTGAGCAATGCAGTTTTTTGCCTGTCTGAATGACAGCGCAGTTGCTGCGCTCCAGGCTGTGCCTGATGAAAGTAACGGTTTAAGAGAAGATTCAGTGGAACAATGGTGAAGCTTAAGAGCAATGAGACACAATTTACCACAAAATCAAAGCAAAAAGGAGTCCCGGGGATGCACATAAGGTATATGTCATGCTGCACTAACCAAACTCTGCAATTAACTGGCTCAAACCATGATCATTAAAACATTTAATGAACTAGTAGGCTCCTCCTATCCTACAGGCCCAAACACAAAGGCATGAAAAGTCATGAAAGAAACAAACAAGCAGAAACCCAAGAATCCCAAGAAATTATTTCCCTAACCCATATGAACTAGGCACTGCCAGGCTCCTAATCCACCTTAGCTGCAGCACAGGTATCACAAGGCATTGGCATCACAGCCCTTTGCTTTGCACTGCCCTGACACAGCATAGAGCCCTAACACAAGAGCTCTTTCTGCTTTGTGCAGTGAAGCAATTGGACAGATCAATACAATGGGAAAGGCATTACAACAGAGGTGGGAAGTTGGAAGGACGGACATGACAGAAGGTGCTATAAAGGAAGGGAATTAAAGCAATAAGGATTGCTCACCTGTATCAGAAGATTCCAGGTTCACAGGAAAAAGCTTTAGTAAGGAGCTGTCTCCAGAAAGAGACCCTTCCCCATTAGCAGTCAGCCCTTCAATGAGGTCTAAGAGAGGTGCAACCTCTCCAACCCTTCCTGTCTCACAGCTGAACTGCCTTCACCTGTGCTCCCAGGGCTGACCAGGTCCTTTCCCCAGGTGCTCAATCAGCGGTTCAGGCTGGGACTCAACAGTTCCCATACATGTAGAAACATTTGATTTAGCTTTCTTTCCCTTCTCTGTAAATTCTTTATGTTTTACAAAGTTGACAGACTTGATAATGCAACTGAAACGTGCAGCCCCTGGTGCATCAGAGCTAACCCAGCACGACCTCAGGCAGAGCCATCCTTCAGTCTCAGGAACACCCCTGCCAGGAGGTGACAGCAGAAGAGCTGGGAGCACCTCCAGGGAGCAGATCTGAAGCTGCTCCACTGCCAGCTGAGCCATTGCTGCTTTCATTATGTTCTGGAGAATCTCAGGCTCTACCAGACTCTGCCTTTAGTCAGCACATAGCAGAAGCATTACGGTCCCCTTGCATTCCCTCAGAAGATAACCTGTATCTGCAGAGAGGTAACATGGGGAATAAAGGCTCTTCTGCTGCATTTCTTAGCTCTACTTTCAGCTTATGCTTTATTTCCTCCCCATGTCCACAGTCTTTAGCAGCACCTTTCAATCAGATGTATGTCACAGCATCCCAGCATGATCCCCTGGCTATTCAGGCAGTGCATGTGTCTGAGCCCAGGAAGATGCCCACACCAGGCAAACATGGGCTTAGCCCTGGTGTGCTGCTCTCCTGCTTTCCAGTGCACAGCCTATGTTGGCCTCATCCTATGCAGCCCTCAAATCTACTCATATTAGTTTTAATTAAACTCACCAGAGAGCCAAAACTTTTCTGTACTTTGAATGTTATTTCCTCCAAATATACTAAGGAAAGAAACACCTGGAAACCTGTAGAGGTTTACATACGTCCCATTTGATTTACTTCATGAAGGGAGAAGAACAGAAATAGAATGGGAGACTGAAAACAAATCAACAGCTCAAAACAGAGACCTTCAAGATCACAGAATCACAGAATGGTTTGGGTTGGAAGAGACCTTTAAGATCATCTAGTTCCAATTCCTTGCTATAGGCAGGGACACCTCCTCTAGCACAGGCTGCTCACAGCCCCATCCAGCCTGGCCTTGAGTGCTTCCAGGTCCTGCTATTAGCACAGTGTCAGAGCAGCATTAATCCTGGGCTGGCTCTGTGGTAAGTGACAGCAACACAGATTCTTAACTCCACTGACTCCCTTTTTTTTTTTTGTCCAAGCTACATAGGACATCTCTGCACTACATGCAGGCACAAAGCAGCTTCTGTACCCTGCAGAGCCATCCACACGTACCTGACCCTACATCCAAACCCCTGAATCCCGGCCTCTGCAGTGGTTAAACAAAACAAGGTTATGGGCCTGGCTGCTTTGTTATGACTGAAACATTGAGAACAGCTCTCAGCCCTTGACCTGGAGGGCAGGGATGTGTGCTCTGTGAGCAAACACAGCTGCACAGCTTTCTGTAGACAAATGTTCTGGCACTGTTGAAATAGTTTAGGAAACACCAGAGTGTGCAGTGCTGCGCATGTGCACACACACTTCTGTGCTCTAAAGGCAGGTTTAAAATAAAAGATTCCATCATTACCTTTGTCCTTGCCTCCTGATTTATTGAATTATTCTTCTAATAGTTCTCAGTGAGGGAAACTTCAGCAACAGTTTTGCCTTTGGTCTTTTATCTGTTCTCCCCAAACCTACCTGTTTTTCAGATTCACTCAGTCCTGCTGTTGCTGCCCAGTCTGAAAAATCTTGTATCCATCCTGCAGCTTTGCATAGATGTGGCATTTGAGGTGAGTTCTTTATTCTCAAAACAGTTTAGGTTGTTCCATTTTTTAACACTTTGGTTTGGGATTGCCTAGTTAACCTCCTCACTGCTTCATTCTTACTCACTCATCTTTTTGTTCCCATTTGAATGAAAATCTTTTGCATATACCAGTGCAAGCTATAAAAATAGGAAAAGCATTTAAACTTGAATCGTGAAAAATATTACAATGCATTGCCTGCAGTGGAGCTGCTCCTCAGACACAGCTTGATTTGGAGAGCTGTGCAGCAAGCTGCCAGCAGCATGCTCCAGCTCCACAGGTGAACAGGAAAATGCTTTACTCAGAGATTCCCACTTATCTTCAGGACTTGAACGATTCTCTTCTCTCTCAAATTCAAGTGCAACTGCAACCTGCCCTGTAGCAGATACTTGCAGCTGTCAGGAATAAAACATTTCTGAGCTTTTTGTTGTTTTTAATCTGGAAAACAAACTAGTTGATATGTATGTTCTCTGAACATCAGCAAAAGAGCTGTGGGAAGAAGGTCATGCAGTAATGAGGTTCTTGAGAACAGTCTTTGCTGTATTAATAGCTGAACTGTTTGAAGCTTGGTAGAGACTTGGTTAGGACAAAGTATGGACGAAGTAGATCTAAAATATCTCAGCAGTTGAAACCATATCAGACTTCTCTACAAGAAGTAATTAACTTCTGGCACCTCCATTTTGGAACACTGGGTTTGAAACCCCAGTGGCTTCCATTTTGAAGTGCAGAGGAACTGCCTCCCCAGCAAAATCACTTTAGTACGTCACGAGTTAGGAATGGAAAGCCAAGAGACGTTTTGGAGAAGCTAGTCAATAAGTTTACCAACATTTAGACTAAGAAGAAATTAATTTAACTGAGATACCGACTTACATCTTTCTTCCCATGAAGAGCCAGCAATCTTATCTAAGTGGAAGATGAAGGGCAGATTCCCTGCAACTGAAGGAAAAGAAATTAGATTTTATTACACCATGATAAATATAAGAGGAACTACATTTAACTTATAAAAAAAGATTGGCCTGGAAGAAATAGTGTAAGAGAAGGTGTGGCAAGCGGTGCTGCTCATGGAGTAACATGGTCCTATTTACATTTTCTCCCACTGAAAGGAAGCACATCAATTTGGAAACTCAACTCTCACTTAATTCCCTTTGGTAAATGGAAATAAGAAATAATTGAATCCTATTATCTTCTGACATTTACCTTTCAGCTAAGAAACTGCTTTGCTGTGTGGCCAGGAATTCAGGTCAGAGGAAGAGCTTGAACATGACTGCTTCTTCCTTCTGAGAATGAGCCCTGGCCCAGCTCGTCCAGCTCCTTGATTCAGTTTGGACAAATCAAAAGTGTAGTCACTGCCTCCTGACAGCAAGAAGATGCATTCAGAGCAACACAAGTTTTTCTATTAGCCAAAGCAAAGCGTGTGCTCCATCTGACTCATTTCTCCAACCTCCTCAATCTTTTGTCCTCTCAACAGCCGTTGTTATCTTTGGAAGAAGGCTGGTGCTCTTGTCACTGCAGAGCATGAGAATGCCCTGGACATAAGGAGGAAACATGACTTCAGAGCAGCTCTTCTTGTGAGGACGGTGATGCAGGACATGGAAGAGGCAGTGGATGAGCTGGGGGAAGAACCAGCCACACAGCGGGCTGCTCCAGCTACTGCATGGCTGGGGAGAGGCATGAGATACCCCTGGGAGCGTGCTCAGCTTCCATGTAGGGTATGGATCTGGGGGACCAGCAGCCTCAGAGGATTTATCCAGCCATTCCTTGCACTCACAGCATCACAGCTCCAGAAACACTAGTGCAGGGCAGCTATAGAAGGCCTCTGTGCAATCTCCAGAAAGAGGAGCTTAGAAACCATTCTCCTCAAATACTCCTGCTGGGTTCACACTGAACATCTTACAGCACAGCCCCAGTTTGAGCAGCTTTCCATGCAGAACAGGAAAATGCTTTCAGAGAACCGTGCCAGTTGGAAAGTTTGCATAGAGAGGCACATCCTCAGGGACCAACAGAGCTAGTTATATAAACTCCCCCTTCATGGATGTTTTCTAATTAGATATGCAGCTGCTGACAGTGCTTTCTTGTAAGATTGCCTCAGAAGTGTGATGTATTCCAGGGGCTTTGATGGAGACAGACTGCCCACATTTGATGAAGTCCACCTCTGTATGGCATGAGGGGGCATGCATCCACCTCCTAGATCAGATGGCTGGAAATGAAACAATGAACTGTCCACTCATGCATTAATAGCCAACAGCTTCCAGGAAGTAAGGAAGTAAGACTGTGACAGTTTGGCAAGGCTGTGATAGATACATCACCATTGCTAATGCATAAGGGTTCTTCTAAGGAAAGATATAGAGATGTCAGTTGTCATCGACTCAATCAAATATATTTGTTTAACTAGAATAATATCAAATCCTCATATGAAATGTAATGAATTCTGCATGAACTAAATGAAAATCAAGCATGTTATAGGATCCCTGCTTGAACCTGAGCATTTCACAGTCTATAAAAATGACTGTATTGATATTTGATGTGGCAGCAGCCACAAATTCCAACACGCTTTTTGACAGCAAGCACTGCTGTGATGCTTCAGGACAGATGAGCTTGTAGTCAATTGCATCTCTTAATTTGCTTAGCTCATTTTATAGACTAAAAAAGGAATTCAGGAGTCATATCATCTATTGAGGAAGGCACCATGTGATGGATATACTGGATCAGGTATTTCATGCTATAATATGGAAAATATTATGAGAAATTTGGCTCTTTAATGGCCAAGAGACTGAGTGCCTAAGGACTCCTGTCTACTGCTACCTATAGATACAGAACTTGTTCTGGTCCAGGATGAGCTTGCCATGAACAAGCTGACAGCTCTCATACAAGCCGGGCTCAAGCTGAAGGCACTGCTGATGCTTTTCACTGACTTTACACTCTAAGCCAGCTGCAGCCTACATAAACAGGACAGAATGGGTGATACCTGGAAGTGCTACCCTAGAAATGCATTTGGGTTTTGGTTTCATTTTACTGTTAGCAAACTGGAGGCAGAAAAATTCCTTTGCTTAGCACTTCAGCTTTACTGACCTAAAGGAGAGATCCCCATGGTGCCCTATAGAATTCAGCCCATGCAGCAGAGGACAGCAAAACAGGATGCAACGGTTTGTCTGTTTGCTCTTTCTTCCAACCAGCCTTTTCTTTTGGCATCTCCCGAGTCTGGGCAGTTAGTTACTGATATGAAGTGGCTGCTAGAGCCATTCAAGGACCATTAGTGCTACTGAAACACAAAACAAATTACAATAGATTTGAACAATGAAGGCACCGAACAGAGATGTTTGCAGAATTATTGTCAGGCTCCACGCTATAGCTCAGGGCTCAAAACTAGTCTGGCTTTCAGTTTAACTGAAATGCTGCAGGAGGTTTGATGTTTGCATTGTTATGCTGTCTTGAGCAGCCAGCACTGAAAGATATTTGAAAAAATGTTCCTTTCCTTTCCCTTTAATATACAGCTGTATTGTTATGCAAGGAAAGCATTTGTTTTCTCATCCCTATTAGATTTTCCTGCCTGCTCCATTTTAGTTAATTGAACATTATCAAACTTTTGTGGCTGTTTCTAAGAATGCCAACAAAATATCTGATATATGTCAGGAAATCTCACGAATTGCTATTTCTTTGAGATGCTATCAATAATATCTTCAATTTCTCTGCCTTGCTAAAGCACCAGGTAAAAGCTGTGCATTTACAGAACCTCTGAGTGTCTTTGATATTGTCCCATCCTAAAATACAGCTAACCTGGTGGTAATTAGACCTGTCAATAAGAACTGGAGCTGAGCGAACTGAACTGATGTAAAAAGAGGCTTGTAGACACCTCCTCCATTTGTTACAGCAAGGAAACCCACAGATCCATGGGCTCTGCTCAGTGAGCTGCACTGCTTGGTCCCACACTGGTGTGAGGTCTGCTGTGCACAGGGCCCCTGGTCCTCTGGCTGTGATCATAATGAGTCTGCAACCATCTTTACAAAGAGCCTGCAAGGATGCTAAGGCTGTGATGAACAGGATGAAGCCTGACACCTCTGAATGTTGAAAGCATATCTGAATTTAGAGTCAAGTGACAAAAAATGGAAAACCAGAATTCCCACCCTGCAGAGGGAGGTTCCCAGCAGGAGCAACCTGAACTTCCCAGCTTCTGACGGAGGGGTGAGGACACAGGCCCAAATTGCCATTTACTGAGCTGAATGCTCAACACCTGAAGAAAGGTTAATAAGTGATTCCTTGGTCAGGCTCTGCACCTTCCAGTATCCTTTAATGGCATAATTCTGATGGTGCTTAACCAAATAAACAAACCTGCTGGCAAAGCAAAGAGCTGCTGCTGTTCTCACTCCTCTTTGCCAGCTGCCTGGTGGCTCACTGCAGCAGCCCAGTGCTCAGACACACACGAGAGAGAAGCAGCTTAGTCCTTGCAGGGTTCATCCTACTCTCCTGAAGTGCCTTTCATCTCTCAGGCCTGGGGTCTGCAAATCCTGAGTTGCCCAACGCATGCCTACAACCTGCAGGTTGCTAGAGCTAAGCTGCGCATTTCTGTGACTCCTGCTCCTCCCAAACCATGTACAACTTTTCAAGCTCACGCAGTTTTTGCAATTCACCTCAGGTCAAGCTAATCACAATGTGCCACGTTTTCAGTACAACATCATGAGACGCCTGGCCCTGATGCTTTACAAGGCAAAACCACTTTTCTAAGAGTAGTGAATTTTTGCAGGTGGAAACCCTGCAAAATTTGTACCCCATGGAAATGAAATAAGAGTCCCAAGGGTGAGTCCACTGGCTTTAACACTGCTTCAGCATGCCTTGATGCTTAACATTTTTGCTGTTGTTATTCAAGGTAAGCTGTGTAGCCTTGGCTAATCCACAACAAATGTAGTTTGGGCACGGAACAGCTCTCACCTTTAGGTGCAGACTGTAAGAATTTTCCTAATCTTGGGCAAAAAGGTGAGCTGCAGCTAGGAGCACCCATCACTACATCGCTGTCAGTGTCAGTGCTCTGATCTGCCTCATACAAACCAGTGAGCTGAGCTGGGAATTGCAAGCTCTGCCTGCAGGTGAGAAAGAGCAAAGCTCTTCCTTGCGTGAGCCCCTTGGATAAATCCCTTTTTGATTCAGTTCTGTAGGAAGTGAGTACCTCTCAGGCAATTTACCTACATTGCTTTGTCAGCAAGGCTGTCAGTGTGCTTATGGAAATTTCAGCCTTCAGTCAAGAAAAGACTTGGTTATCTCTGAAAAAGATGGAACCCAAAAGTAAATTATACTGCATTTAACCAAATATAGGCAGATATTGGCTGTTGTGTAATCCCACCAGCATAATCAAATGGGTAACGACATAGGAGAGGCGAGGATTTTCACATTTTTTAAGCTACGTAGGTTGCTTCAAAACAAATGCCTCCTCTTTATTTCCATAATAAAGAATTCCCATTTCTATATGGAAACTACAACAGGTACAAAGAGCACAAGAACAGTGCATAACAGGCTAAATTCTCAGCTATGAAATTCTGTTTTTCAATACAGTCACCACCACTAGCTGTGCATTTTGCCAGCAAGGAACAAGAGCCCGCATGCTGCACTCATAACAGCCTGCACCAGCCAAGGTGACCGCTGTCACAGTCAGCACTGCTGAAATGTGCTCTCCCCCTCACTGCACTCACATCCACTGTTTGGTCTCCATAAACATTCACAAGTGTAGATGAACGTCAGTGGGTGCCATTTTTTCCCCATGGAGGTGTTCAATTCCACACCTTCACTCCATGTGCACTTCCATGTCAGATGCCATCCTGACAGACTGCTCCACCTGCTGCAAAACAACAAAATATCGTGGGATATTCAGTAGGAAGGTTCAGCCTCTACTGCCGTCCTACAAGCATCTGCCTCTGACCAACATCATCGTGGACCAAAGTCATAAAACAGGAAGCCCTACTTTCAAAACAGCCCTCGGATTTCCAATGCACTGATATTATTGTTGGCAACTTTTTTAGCAGGCAGACAAAAAGATTAATAAAATTCAACAGTGACAGCTGAGACACTCGTATTAGTACAATTAGGCTGATGGGAGGTTGGGAGGATACACCGTGCATCGAAGACAAGGTCTGCCCTCCCTGATGTACACACGAGATAAGGCTTATGTGCTTCCCTCGTGGCTCTCTGTACGGCCACCAGCACCATGAGCAGCCACACAATCTGGCATCATTTTAAAAGAACAACGCAGATATGGAAAAGACAACCAGATCATCAATGTGAAAACGACCCCTCTGAGACTCCCAACCAAAGATCTTCACTTCACTCTTTTCTGTTAATCATGTCAGACTTTATTTTAGATCCTTTCTCACAGAATCACAGAATGGCCAGGCTTGGAAGGGACCGCAAGGATCATGAATCTCCAACCACCCTGCCACATGCAGGGCCACCAACCTCCCCATTTCATACCAGACCAGGCTGCCCAGGACCCAGAACGTGTGGTATCCACTCAAGATAAACATCCATCAGTGTCCTCCTTTCCCTCCCAAAATGCAGCACACTGATCAATCATGTGCCATCCAGATCCCTATCCATATAAAGAATAAATAGCCTGAGTTCTAAATCACAGCTTTTGGGAAAAACTAGCATCTTCACATGAAAAACAAATTCCATGTATATATGCAGTGTCACTGAAATGATGAGTCAAACCTGAAAGTACAGGTAACAGTAGATTCCTGTAAGGCTGGAAAGCAGCTGAGCAACCACATGTGGAAGGCTCAGCTCCAGATGGTGCTGCACACATCTCCCCTTGGCCCCACAGAGGAGCTCCAGCCACACATCCATGGCACTTCATGCAGCTCCCACTGTTGGTTTGTTCCTGCTTCCATGTTTCTTGTTTTAGAACAAGAAAATGGCAACAGGAAAATATTTGTATGCAAATACTTGCATTCATACATGCATTTAGCTGTTTATACAAAAGGAGTTGTTTTCTGTTCATAAATCCTTCTTGTAAACAGACATAGTGGTGAATATTAGCATAAAGAAGAAATCCTTTAAAGCAAGGCTTAAAAATTCAGTTGACCTCAGGATAAGTTTATATTTAATACTTAGAAGGCATTATTCTTCAGGAGATCATGAAAAGATATACTAGTTCCTTTCAATAAAAGATTCAAACTGTTCTTCATCAGGAAATCTGCACTGCAAACATCCAACCCAAGCACTGTAAAGCCCAGCACTCCCGTTTGGACCTTTTCTAACTGATAAGTAAAGCCAGCAGATTAATATCCAGTATATGCGAGAGTAGCACATACATCTGTTAGTAACTAATGCTTCCTGTCTGCTTGTTTCCCCTGTCCTTCACCACCCTTTTTGCTCTGAACATGGTTTTCCTCATTTCTCTGACTGCTGTGCACCACAGCATTGGCATACACTTGTTCTCTGAGCTTTGCTTGGCCACGCTGATTATATTAAAACCCTGACAATTTACACTGCGTTTGGATTCATTTGATCTATCCATTTTTGCCACCCAACAAAAGAGCTGAACTGAATGAATCAATTTCTAAAACAAATAGGACTTGACAGCAAAGACACAGATTTCTGTGAATGGCAAAAGGTGCCTAATTAAGAGCTCTGGGGATGATGAGGCTTTTATTTCTTTAATGAAAAGGAGCTTTGTGAGCTTACAAGTATTCTCCGGCTCCAGCAGGACAGAACCCTTCTCTGGGGAGAAAAACAGTTCATTTTTCGTGCCTTCACTGAGCTGCTGGTACCTATTCTGCCTTTTCTGCCTTCTGCATGAGCCTCAGGTCAAAGCTTTCAGGCGATTACTGGTTTCCAAATGCTGAAACAGACACCTGGAAAGGCTGCTCCCACCTTCTGGAAAGCACAGAGCACCCATTTCTGTTACCCACGTCCCCTAACATACCTGGCATTTTCTTTCTTAGGAAGCAAAAGTCCCAGTCCTGCGGTGTATGAGTCGGCATGATGGCAACACCGTTAGAGCTGGACATAAATGAACCTAATTAGACAAGCACACCAGTCTCCCTATTGTATTCTGTAATAAAATGCACATCAAACATAAAATAAAAGATTAATGGGCAGGATTGCACCAGCTATTCTACTTCTGTTAGGCGAGCAGCTAGGAGGTGACTCTGACCCACAACAAAGCTTGCTCTCAGCACTGCTGCTCATTTGAAGTGCCCCAAGGGGAAAAAGCAGACTGCTTCCACATTTGATTCTGCATTTGCTTGTACAAATAATCTGGGCTTGCTTAATCCTCACCCACAGAGCAACACATGCTTTAGAAGTTTACAGAATGCTAAAACTGAAAGAGCCCTTAAGGCAGCAAAGATACTTCTATTACACATATATATTTTTAATAAATAAATGGGTCCTTATGGAAACTGAGGAGGACCTGGAACTCCTTTGGCCTCCAGTTGCACTGCTGTGGCACAGCAGCTCCTGCATTAGTGTGGGCCAGGCACCAGGAGGAAGCCAAGCTGCCAGATTTCCAACATCTTTGCAGCTCTTTTAAAGACTTGTGGAAATTGTTACACCAGCATCCAAACAGAGCTCATGGTCAGCAGGAAGTTCAGCTGTACTGTTCCATGAGCAACACAACCCTAGGGAAATCTCCTTTATGTAACCCTGTGTGAGCATGGAGTTCGTTGTCCAAGAAGAGCCTTCACTGCATTCTCCATGGCTGTTCCTTAAGCCTCCATCATTTTTCACAGTACATTGTCTTCTCAATTATTTTGCTGTACAGTGAGACTCTACAATTTGCATTACAACTACCAAGAGCAGGTGGCATCCCAAGTGTTCCTTGGCATGAGCATGAGCAGCACTGCAGGGACCACAGCCTTCAGTGGGGCTGTGCACACACGAAATCAGAAGCAGCTGAGGAAAGCAGGAACAGAGCTACGTATGCTGTTGTTCCTCAGAAAAGTCATGATTTAGTGAGGATTTGGCACAAGTTATAGATCTTTAGTAATGCCTAAGCTTGACCTGTCTGCAGCAAAGCACCCTGCTGTTATGTGAAAGAAATTCTTGCTGAAGAGCATCCCACAGCATAGTGGTCAGCCAGCTTTGGGCAAGGGACAAACAGGCTGAAACCTGCTGCAGAACACTGGTGTGCTGGGAGCATATTTAGGGACGTACTTGTGTGGACATTTGAGTCCACGCAGGTGAGGAGCACTGGGCATTTTGGCCATCGTATCACCTGGGACACCTGGATCACACATAAGACACATTCTACATCTCTATAGGCTTTAGGGAATCAGGGCCTGTAAGCATAGACATGATGTCTGTGTTTTACTTCGCCTTTTGTTCAAAGAAAATTGGAGATGTGCCTAACAATGAGAAGCAAAGAATAAAAGCAAAAGGGAACAAAAAGAATTTCCTCCCTGTGCAAGCAGCAGTGCTGAGGCTGCAAAGGCAAAATCTCAGTGCAAACGAGATCTCCACAAGAGTCTGTGCACAGTGGTGGATGTTCTGCATTCAAATAGGAGCAAAATGGTATCTTCCCAGGCAAGGGTGCTTTCAGCTGAGTTTTGTGTATAGGAAACAGAGCGGAGCTTGTTATCCACCCACTTATAAAATATTAGAGGTAATGAACTTGAACAAAACATCTCATTTTTCCTGGCAAACAGAAAAGAAAATCATTTTAACTAATTTGTCTTAAGTGAAACATGAGGAGCCACTGCCAGCAATCCTATTTAGAACTCTGCATTTGTTTTAGTTCATAACATTACAAGGCTGAGAGACCTGGAGTGGAAAAGACTGAGAGGGGATCTTATCAATGCTTATGAATATCTAAAGAGGGGGAGCTGAGAGAGCAGACAGAGTGACTGTCTCAGCTTATAAAAAGTAGTAATCCTTTGGTCTCATGTGTTTGTGTGTGGGCACACAAACACCATTGCTACTGGAAAATAAAGACAGAGGAACCTGTCTACAATTTCAATCTTTGGATGCAAGTTTGTCCTTAATTGGGTGGGAATAACCTCACAATAACTGTGTGCTCCAGAAACCTCAAAAGACTAAGATTTGCTGTTTTGTGAACAAAAATTACAGCAACTGTTTTGGCTGAGGCCCTATTTTGAAAATATAGTCTGACAAATGATGCTCAAAACCTTATGTGTATATATGTATATTAGTAAATACAAAGTTAGAATCACAGAATCGTAGGTAATTTATCAGGAAGAAATACCCCAACACGTCTCCAAAACACAGGAATAAGAATCTGACAGATGTCACCGTCACCTGCTGGATTTGAAATGTAGACTGCAAAATGAGAGCTGTGGCCAGATTTTCCTCTCTGTATGGAAATACTTGTTCCTTTAAGTAGTGACTTGGAATTTGCATAAAAACTTCCAAAGTAAAAAGAGTTGGAGTCTGTGTTATATTAACTATCTTTGTGATGTGCTCTGAATATCGAAAATGAATTTAATTTGAAACGTGTCTTGGAAGGCCTGATGAGACCTCAACTGCTTCAGAACAAATATTGGTTAATTTACAGCATCGTGTGGAACAGACATTTTTGCACATGTTGCCAGATGAGCAGACACACTTCAGGAGAGATGCTGGAATTCACCATTTCTCGGGTTGACCGAAATTGAAATCCTTTTCTCAGGATTTCGATTTTCAGAAGGTGTATCTCAGGATTAAGTCCAATGAGTGTAAACCAACACCATTTTTTAGACCAGGCTGAACTTGCAGACCTTCTGCTACTGTTTCTGGGCACCCCATCCCTACAGAGACCTCCTGTATGGGTGCCTCTTTGGGCAGCCCCATGGAAAGGCCTCCGAGCCCCGCGTCACATTGGCTGCTCTATGCAGAAAGGCTGAGCTGTTACTTGAAAGCTCTCCTTGCTTTTTTTTCCTCTTTGTTGGGAATTCAGCTTAGAAAAGTGGCATTCTGAGAAAGAAATACAAACCACAAGGGAATAAATGCTGCATTTTGGGCACGTCCGACCAGCAGGGAGCACCAGCCCCAGTGAGCTCCAGCCAGGGCAGATGGCAGCCAACCAAAAAGGAGCTGACGGAGGTGAAGTCACACCTCAGTACAATAATAAGGACAGAGTTCCTTTCTCTCAGGTGTCTTTGATAGAGATGGATGCCTGGGGTGGAATTTGTCAGCTTGGACAGCAAAATGTTTGCTCCTTCTGGCTTTCTGCTGCTTCTGCATCAACACAGCCCTTCTAACCCCGTGTGGAATCCCACAGCTCCTGACTTCCTTACTTCTAACTTCATCAAATTTACCTTTTGAGTCTAAGACACGCTGGGCATGGTGCACAGCAAAGTCCAGCAGGTGTCCGCGAAGCTGCCAGAATCCGCTCAGCTTGGGAAGAAGGAGCTTTCCAAAGGGAAGAGAAATCCCCTGCTCACAGATCCTGTGTCAGGGATGAGCACACACTCCCAGGAAAATCCAGAAGGCCCAAAAGAAAAAAAAAAAAAAAAAGTAAGGAGAGCAAAAATAAACTCACGTTGAGCTCTTCCAGTATCTCAGGGCAGTCTGTTCATGCTCTGCAGGAGTCTTAACAGAGAAAAGGCAGAAAACATATTTTTATCTTAAGCAGATTTCTCTTTCCTTGCTAGCTCATCTATGTAATCATTCATGGATTTTGGAGTACAAACTCATGGAAGGCTGAGGAGTAATTGTTGCTATTTATTAGCTTCTGACTGAAGAGAAGGGCGATAACCTTGCCTCCAAGGGCAGCGTTTCCTTTGGTTTTACATCCACAGCCATTGAAACAATCAGCTTTCCAAACAGTATTTCAGCAAGCTGAAGGCAGTGAGTAATGCTGTAATAAAAGGAATGATTTTTAAACACTTGGCAGCCTTTCATTTTCCTCCTGGCCTGTCAGAGTGCCAGCAGCAGGCACTGCTATGCTGCCTCCAGCCTGCCTATCCCTGGGGCTCCTGGTGGATGGTGCTTTCCCTTTGTTTACATTCAGAGCAAAAAAAAATCATGTAATATTGTAAGTTTGGGAATAGATCCTTGTGCAAACTATTCATGAGCTATGCATTATGCATAGGGTGTTGTAGTGGTACAAAGCAGTATCTTGTAGGAGTGTATTTGCCTCGTGCAGACATTTAACCCCCACACAGCCTTATGCGCTGCCACTTAAAGTCTAGTTTCTCACATGAATAAAACATCAAATGTTCACAGCCTGCTGCAGGGAGGTGTGCTGCAATGCCCAGAGCCCTGCTTTCAGTGTGACCTGTGCCTTCCAAACAGCAGGCATCAGAAGGGGGAAGATCCTGCAGATGATCATCCTTCGAGACCCATCTCTACACTGGGGACAGGCTGTGGCACTCCAAGCAGACCCTGCAGCCCTGTGTGCAGATGTGGCAGTTGGGCAACCAGGGCTCAGAGCATCAGGAACGGGCAGCTGGTTGTGACTTGGAATTGTTTTTCATCCCACGTGTTAAGCTGAGCTTTGTTTCAGTATGAACTTGGTAGAGCTCTTCATAAAGTGGATGTGCTTTCTCTTTCATTCTTCTTTTCTAAGTGTCTTTTACCAGGTGCAGAATTTTCCCCTTGAATGCTTAGAAGCAGCGCTTGAGCAAGCAGCAGATCATGATAGCAAAGAGGCTGCATTTTCAGGAGAAACAAAGAGTTTGGGATTTTTGGAAGCAGGATTTTATGAAGCATAATCCTTGTTTACTCCTTGCTCTTCTGCCCTGCTGGTCAGGCCACAAAGCATCCCTCAGCTCTCACCAGAACACCTGAGCCTCTTAAGAACCCAAACTCAAAAGCCAAAGGCACTTGCCTTTTCTCAAGAACTTTCATTTCTTGTGGAAAGCAGGAAGCACCCACAGAAGCTCGAACTCCACTTCTCTATGGGATAGAGCAGGTTGAAGTGGAATTTAAGTAACGCTCTTTGCTTGGCTGTGATCTCACATGATGTAAGCCTACATTACTTTGGCTTTTTTTTCTATGAACAAGAAGAGATGAAAAAATGCTCCTTGTGGACACAACAATCTCTGTTCTGCATTATTTCCAGTAGAATAAACTACTTTTGAATCCTTATTCATTCAAAGGGCTTCCTGGCACTAACAGATCCCAATCTGTTCAGCACTATCCAATTTTTCAAATCTGAGAAATCAATTGATTTTATGTCAAAGCTTCAGAGTGTAAAAACTGGAGATTATGACATTTCACGCCTGTTCACATTCCATTACTGACAGACTGAATCAGCTATGGTAAAAAACTTTCCCATCTGATCACCAGCCCTACAAATCAGGTGCAACACCTACACGAGACCAGCAGCACCAGTACCCAAATGCATCTTCAGAACAGCCTAAGCATTCTGTGTTTCTCCTTTCTGTGCTTAGTTCCCTTCTGCAAACGCTTGAAAAAATGTACAGATCTTGGCTCTTGCATTGTAGCACAAGCAATAGAGAGAGCTGAAAGCACCTCTTTTTGTCCTGGCTGCATGGGCTGCCATCCCAAACAGGGATCTACAGGAATCATTTCTTTTCCTGATGAACCAGTGGAAGCTATGAATGATTAGCCAACTTCATTAAGGAAATTTGCATTCTACAAAAACAGAAAGATGGACAGTGAGATCTTCCGCCCAAGGGATGCAGCAGCCCAGGAGCTCAGGATCCCTGCCTCCATCTTCATGCACACAGGCAGCTCTGCTCAGCTTCGTAAGTCAGGACACAGCTCCACTTTGCCTTCCTGGCAGCATCTATAGGACTAAAAATATTTTGTCTATGCAGACACACATTTCTCTATCGATCAAGCTGTCCCTGGCTACAAAGTTGGTGACTTGACATTATGTTCTACATGTTGTGTACCTCCAAGCATAGGGCTTGGGGAGGAGAGACAGGGTGCTTACAGCTGAGAGCCCTGCGAGACCTGGCAGTCTGCACAGGCAGATCTTCTGAAGATAAAAACATTCAGTAATTAGAATTCAGTCCTTAGTGGCAAGAGGTAGTAAAAATTATTCACTGTCTATTAACAGTGCGTATTTATATGAATACTTACATGAACACACACATTTACACCTCCTAAACCCAGCACTGCCAGCCCCTGAATCGGGCACACAGGGTGGTAATTTAGCCACAGCACTGCTCATGGCATAGGAGCCTGCAGGTCTGCTAAGCCCCCAACACCAGCAGTGCTGGGATGCAGGGAGGCTACAAACAGGAGGGGAATCAACTCTCAGAAGGTAGATAACAGCAGGACAAGGGGAAATGGTTTGAAGTTGAGGGAGGGAAGATTGAGGTTGGATGTCAGGGGGAAGTTCTGTGCTGTGAGAGCGGTGAGGTGCTGGAACAGCTGCCCAGAGAGGCTGTGATGCCCCGTCCATCCCTGGAGGTGTTCAAGGCCAGGTTGGATGGGGCCCTGGGCAGCCTGGGCTGGTATGAAATGGGGAGGTTGGTGGCCCTGCCTGTGGCAGGGGGTTGGAGATTTGTGATCCTTGAGGTCCCTTCCAACCCTGGCCACTCTGTGATTCCATGTTTGGTATTTAAACAGACAAGCATTCTCCCTGCCAGTGATCCCCCCTTCTCCAGTGCAATGTAAGTAACACTTAATAGATTTCCTTTTTTCACGGTCACTCTGATTATATCTTACATTTTCCTTCAACAGTGAAAATTATTTATAAATAATAATGCATTTCCACAGCAAAGGGAGGGCATTTAGATTGTTTTTCCTTCCACCATTTCAGCTGCATTTAGGTTGTGTGACAATTACCCAGCTATGCTCCTGCTAATGGAACAACTTTACATTTCCTTGCACTTATGAGGCTTGGAGGGACCAAAGTGCAGAGCAGCACCCAGAATACCCGTAAGCTGAGCTCTGTGCTCTCAGGAAGAAAAGGCCCCATGCACAGAAGTGGCACCGACAAAGTCTGCTTCCCAGAGAGCAGCACAACTTTCAGAAATGAATTTCCCAGCTCTCTCCTTGGAGAACAGCTTTGTCCTCCATCAATCCTCATCAAAATTAGGAAATTTCAGGCCACTCTTTGTAGACCAGGCCTGCAGGAACTCTCTTCCCCAATGCTGATGCATATCATTTCTTAGTACAGTGGCTAAAAGCCTTCCCAAAACCAGCAATCACATTGAAGCCCTAAAGAAATATGCTAGAAAGCACATGTGAGCACAAAAAGAGAGACTCAAAAGCTGAAGTGTGACTGCGACAGGCAGGATTGAGCGGCTGTGGGACACAAGCAGTGTGGGAGGCACCCGGTGACCACAGCCTTTCTTGGAAGATGGACAAGTAGCATTTCCTTGGCATGCACCTAATTGACCTCAGCAGCCTTATGCTCACACCTGGCGACCAGCATACAGGAGCTGGGGCCCAGAGAGCAGAGGGAGTGCTGATGGCATGTGCTGGGGATCCGAAGCCCAAGCAAGAAATGGTTTCCTTCCTCTCCAGCTTTCTAGGTAGAAAAATCATGGGGAGGAAAAAAAAAAACAACACCACAAAGCTATGCCACTAGTAGAGTTACAGAGACGTTTATAAACCAAGCACAGAGGGGAGAGCGGCTCTGGAAACCTGTTGTCTCTTACAGGGGGAGCAGAAAGGATCAATCACATTCAGTCTTCTATGCAGCAGACCAAGCACACTGCTCCATCTGAGTCACATTCAAAGAGACAAAGCTGCTGCTGCCAAGAAGGAAGTTTCTGCCTGCTTCCAAGGGCACAAAGGAAGAGCAGCCCCAGGCACAGCTACCCATCTCAAAGCTGCACTGCCCTGCAAAAAACAATGCTGAGGCTCCTATAGCTCACACCACAGGTGGGATCCAGTGCGAGTCACCGAATGGGCACCATTGGGTCACCAGGGCACTGCTGGTAGCATTGTCCCCCAGGGACAGGCACAACCACAAGGAGAAAGGAAGAAAAGCGGTTTGGAGCACTGCATCGATCAAAGGAGAGATGAAAACTGCAGGATGACCAAGAAAGGCACGATGGAAAAATGCCTGTGGAAAACATCCTGTGTAAAAACTGGGATGGGTGTCAGGTGAAGGAAGAAGCTGTCACGTGTGCAGGAGCACAGCCCAGCTCTGCGTGGGCTCTCCCTGCCCCTCGCTGCCCCCCACCCAGAAACATGGAGCAAGGCAAAAAGACCACAGGGTTACAAACACCCAGCAGCACCTGCTTTATATAAAAGCAGGGAAGGTGTTCTCACTCAGGTTGCTTCAAGCCAGAAAGCTGACAAAGATGCAAAGAATTCCATACCGGCAAATGAGGCTGGAATCAAGCTGGCAACAATTAGGGCTCTTCTGTTCTCTTCCTCCTCTGCTCCTGTTGTTTACCTCTGCCTCCCTGCCTGCTCCCTGCTTTGATATGTTGAATAAAACGCATCTGTTCACACTCTCACAATCCCCTTTGCAGTGCCTGCCTTGAAACGCTTGGATTTCACACGGTCACAGGGTTTTGCCTTCAGATTTCAAGCTCCTTAGGGCAGAGACAATGTCAAATCAGTGTGAAACACCGTGTACTAATGAGGCTATGGAAACAGCGACAGTACATATAGTTAACATCTTTCCTAATCCATATCCTCTAAGCAGCATTTTGTAATCCACACTGCCAAGAATCAAGGGCCAAGAGCAGGGATGTCTTCCTCCTTCCATTAGATTTTACAGCTAAGTATGTTTTCTGGTGTCATCCAGCTCTGCTCTGTAGCCAAGAGACCTGTCTTCCCCTCTGCAGCACACCTTAACTCACAGGCTTCAGATGCCCACAGTGTACTGCTCCCTGGGAAGAGTTCATAAGACTCCATGAAAAGGTTGTTCTGCCAACTTCTGGCAGTGACCCATAAAAGTCAATCACCTCAATACAAGTATTTTGGCAGGTATTTAGGCTTAATTTCCCATTCAAATGGCTATATTATTAAGAATCCACAAGCTGTTGCTTGCCATTTCACTTGAGAACATCCGAGTTCTGCTCAGCCACCTCCTCCTCTTGCAGTGCAGGCTCCTACTCCAAAGGACAGAGAGCCAAGCTCATCAGGGCACCACAGCAAACACAGCCCACAGTGTCCAGATGGGGAGCTTTTCACTGGCTGCTTCAGGATGTAGAGCTGGGCAGCCAATAACCACATTGAGAAGCCCTCCTGCCCCCCAGGTGTCAACCTCTGAGCAAGGCCTCCTGCCACTGAGCTGACCTTTTCCATAGCTTTGCACTCATCTTTCCAGTTTCAGATGTTAACTTCTTGATGTCAGATCTGAACACAAGCCAACAGTTCTGAATGAAAAGCAATTTACAACAGAATGAAAGTGGTGACAGCACACAGGGGGCTCAAAAGCATGCCTTTCCCAAGGGGAAATTAGCTGTGTTCTCTCTGCAGCAGCTCCAGTGCTGTCAGCGATATTAAAAAGAGGGAGTGGGAAAACAGATAAACAAGAAAGTCTTAAAAAGCAAATATGCTCTAACTAGTGGTTATCACTGCACTTAATAATTAGGGTACTAATTAAGAGGGTAAGTAACACACTACCTATTAGCTTCTGATAATTAGTGTTTTTTTTCCTCAAGATAATAACAAGCTGGAAAGAAAACAAAAAGACATGAATCCATTCTGCCATTCACTCTATTTGCATAATGCAAACCCAATACACTTGTTGAAGTTCCTGTTACCACAGAGAAATACTTTCCAATTTTGCAGCATCGTGCAGACCCCCATTTCACGTGCACAGACTGGACCTCGCTGGTGGCTAATGGGATTTCCATTCACCATCCATAAGCCAGCTCCTTAATCCACCCAGCCTTGGCTTCCATGCCATGGTGGTGATCAGAGCTGTGTGTGTGCACAGCTGATCCCTGTGGGCATGCAGTGACACAGCACAGTGCTCCTGTAGCTGGGGAAAGCACAGTAGTCCTTGTAAGAGCAGGTGGCACTCAGGAATAACATACCCCAGGGTTTCCAGTCCTTTCACATGGAACATAGGATTTTCCTGTCTTCCTCCTCAAACTACAGCCCCTCAATGACACAGAGAGCAGTGCCCAGATCCAACTACATTTTGGTAGCTGGAAGGGTGGCAGTTACCTTGCAGAATGCAGCATAGGCTGCATAGGCCTCATAGACCCTGTGCACTTAGAGCCACAGCAGTGACCAGACAGAATCAAGAAGAGACATGAGGGGATGCTCTTGGATACGCCCTCAAGCTGGGGTGGGCAGGGACAAGAGAAGGTGGTACGCAGTGCATGCATCTACACCAGCAATCTGATTGCTATCAGGAGGGAGAAAATCTCCCCGCTGCCCTCCACTCACAATGCTTCAGCCTGCACCGCGGAGCAGGAGATGACAGCTGCACCCCTTGGGGCTAAGGCTAACCCTAAGCTGTGTGCCTCGTGTGCTGCCCTGAGACCCCAGCAGAGCTCATAGGGAATGGCAACATGCATGGGTGGGTGCGGGTCCCCAGCATGTGTTCATCCCACAGCCAGGGCACTGCACTGCAGGGGATGCAGCCAGTGATGTATTTGTTCCCAAAGGACTGAAGGAGTGTGCTCTGGGTAACCAATTAGCCATACGATTCTGTGACTCTATACGGTTGTCCATGACTTTTTATGCAAAAAAAAAAAAAATCTTGAATAAATTGTATGAATTGGGTAAAAGGCAATTCAACAATATAGATTTAGAAAAAACTCACGTCTATCCTCTATTTCAGGAGACATTTTTCAGAAAAAAAAATTATCAGATTACTATTTGCTTGTATGCATTGCTTTTGCTGGTTTCCAGGGGTTGATTAAGATGAGAAAAGTACTTCATGCTGATCTTCTTTCTATGTGTTGACCTTTAAAATATATTTTTTGAGAAGAGAGGGGCGTAGATTAATACCTTATCTGAGGTAATACAGCCACTCTAGTGGGCAAAGTTGCTGAACTGCAGTGAAAGGCAACGAAGGAAACGTTACCCCTTACCTTGCTTTTAGACTTCCCTCCTACATGCAGCTTCTCACACACCTATGGAAAGCACAGCAATGATTCTCCGTGTGCTGCTGCCTTGAGAGAACTGGACTTCCACTGACCTCTGGATAAAGAGCACTTGAAAGAAAGAAAGTGAGAGTTATTCTCTGCTTAGGCCACATTCCTGTGCTGTCATACATTACTATTCCGTTTCACGAGCAGCAGACACACATGCATGCAAATCAGTCCCACTGGGAAAACAGAGTTATTTGAAAAAAAAATAAACAACAACAAAACAAAACCAACACAACTAAAAGTAAATACAAGCTTCCTAGAAAACGGATTTCTTTTTAGTTTGTGTTACAATGCATTAGGTGCTAAACTTAAAATCGTTGGTAGGTGAACAGCAGATAGCATTACAGAGACCCACTCATCATATAATTCTCATTACACCTCTGGCGTGTGTTATGACATGCCCTTGCTCAGATTATGGCTTTGGACTCATGCCCAGCCTTCCACTTTGGAAATGCAAAGTAAGCACGAGAGGTCTGCACAACCTCTGACTGCTTTCTGCGTACGGTTGGGGCATCTGGGGAAGCTGCTGCAAGAAAGGTACCTTGGGCTGTTTGCCTGCTTCTCCCCATCCTTCCTGGCTCCTGAGGAACGAGCGTTTCTCCCCACCGTGCATTCTGCAAAGCGCAGCGCCTCGAGGCCTCTTGCTGATGGGCCAGGGATGGTCCCTACAGAACATCTAAAAACGTTCCTAAAAAGCCTTTCCCTCATGCCATCAGCCCCTGCAGCATCTCCTCTGCAGACTCACCTCCACTCAGAGCTGAGAACAGAGGAATCCCAACCATTATCCAGCTGAGCTGAACGAATGCAGTAAGAAAACATGCAGTTGTAGGAGAATTAATCTCCTGAATGATGCATGGATGTGAGGGAAAATGTCCTTGATTTATATGATGTTGGAAGAGGGAAATATAATTTCAAGAGGTAATTGCTAATTTTGATTTATTAAGTTACACGCTGGATGTAGTGGGTTTATTATGGTTATACTATCTAATTTATTACGATAGATATTTACTGTAATGGGAATATATATTAATCAATAGATACACTGATTAACTAGGGATTATTCTCTACACTGCAGCACTGGAATGACAGTCAAGCCAGTCACAGACAGAGATGACTGTCATGCTGTGAACGATATATCTAATTCTGAATTTTACCCTGGAACAAATGAAAAAATAGGCAATGTTTGTCGGGTTTGGAAATTAATATTTCTGTTTTAACAGGCAGTATGTCAGATGTTGTAGCTGAGGTACTTGTTCAGAGTCCAATTCTTCTCCAAGTGGATGATTTATGCATTTTAATATGAAACGTATCACTCACCAGGCAGTTTCTTTCAGTACGTGACACGTGCGTTCCACCTACCAAGTACACTTTGACACGTAATATATCCCACTGCCCTGCTTCTTGCAGGGGAATGTTTCTAATCCCTTCCATGCCCCGCAGAATCACAGGGGTTGGAAGGGATCTGAAGAGATCACTGAGTCCAACCCCTGCTAAAGCAGTTCCCTACAATTGGTCACACAGCTCGGTGTCCAGATGGGTCTTGAATACCGCCACAGAAGGAGAACCCACCACCCCTCCGGGCAGCCTGTGCCAGTGCTTCACCACCCTGACCACAAAGAATCTCTTCCACATGTCAGTTAGCTTTCTGATGGCTGCGGGAAGCCTTTGCTTTGCAGAGAGACCTATGAGCAGCTGTGCTGCCTTGGGAGAACCTTGTGAGATCACCCACAAACCCCACCTGTGGAGGACCAGTATCCATGCACACTCCTCCTTCTTCCAGCCTGTGGATGACTGGACAACCCAAGTCAAAAGAGTGATGACATTCCCAGTGCTGGATAGAAAGGGGCTGGCACCTGGCTGCAGCAGCCACCGACAGCTCCACTCTCACCAGGGAGCCCTTCTTTCTCCAACAGCCTCCACCAGAGCAGCATTTCTCAGGCTGCTTCCTTCTCCAGGCTCTTTCCAGCCTCCACACCGCTCTGCATGGAGGCAGCTGCTTAGCCTGGGCTCAGGGACTCAAGATGCACAGTCCCAAGAGCTGTTTGTTCAACTTGGTCTCCAAACATTCACAATCTGCCTACGCAGCACATTGCAGCCTCTCAGCTCCCATTAGCCAACACTCACTTTACATTTCTTTGCCACAAAATTTGCATCCTTTTGTCTTGTTCTCATGGAGGAACATGATGGAAACAGTCCCTCCACCTGTGGGATTGCTCAAGTCACAGCTCAGGGATTCCTTTTTCATGCCAGAACTCTGCCCCAGGTCATTTTTTGTGACCTCTTTCTTATTGCTTTCCTTCAGGATGTCACAGACTTATACCCTTGTGTCCACATTCTGCCCAGAACTGGACATAGCATCAGACACAGACCTAACCTACAACTGGAGCTGAGATGATAATGATTTCTCACATACACACAGGACACATCCAGCAGCACATCCCAGTATGAAGCGTAGCACCACACTACATTGTTGGTCTACATTTACTTCGTCAAACTGAACTACAGTGTTCCCCACTTCATACCCTGGAGCTGATGTACCACTGCAGACATTCAGCCACAGCACACCATGGCTCTGATGCACTCTACAATGAAGGTGATACCTACAAGGCAGCCGAGCTCCAGGACAAGGTTTGGGTCAAGGTTCCTGTGCTCCATTAACCAATCCCAGCCCACCAAAATCCCCAGCAGCAGAACAGCAACCCACGTGCTGGTCTCTGATTGCTGCTAAGGTGAACAAACAGACTTTTGGCTGGGATGAATGGAGAAATATGATGGATGAACGACAAACAATATGCAGATGATGCACTGCACCCAGAGGAGAAAGGGAATTGTCACCTGTAGGCGTTGCTGACTGCAAGTGGTGCCAATGGCAGAGAGAATCTCTCAGCACAGGCCCAAAAAAAGTACTCTAATCTCAGAAAAAGTAATTGGAAAATTTCTGAGAATCATGGGAGATAGAAAATGGCTCTTTAATTATGAAAAGCAAAATCCTCTTTCCTAAAGCAGATCCAGAGAACAGAAACGCAATAACATACGGGATTTCTGGGGCCAAGAGCATCAGAAAAGGCACCGTTTGCTGAATAAGCAGAAGTGCTGCTTAGCATATGAGAAGCATATGCAGCAGAGGAAAACACGGTCTAGCTACAGCAATGAAATGAAAACAGCCCCAGAGTGTGGATTTGAAAACCATCTGGAGGTTTCTAAGTAACCAGCCTGATTTTTCTGATGCGCTGAGATCTGACTACATCCCAGCACAAGCAATAGAAGATGCCGATTGCTTGGCAGATTTGAAAATCAGGCCAACTCTTCAGGAGTGTTCACATGGGCAGAAATGCATGATTTTGCCCCACTTGAAGCCTGAAAACACGGCAATGCACCTGCTGATCAGAAACATGCTCACAACACGCACATCCTCTGTGAAGATGAAGGGGGAGCCCTCCCTGTGACAGTCAGAGCGGGGACAGAAACCTGATTTCTTCAGCCTGCCTTTGAAAATGAATGTGCTATCTTCTATTACGAAACAGGAAAAACCCTCCTATAGGTGCTGGAGCATATTACAAAACACTGCATGCTATATAACGTGATACAAAATAGAGGGAATTAAACGGGCAGGAAAATGAAAGTGATGCACACCTGACTGGGAGCTGTCCTTATCCAGCCACAGGCAGAAGGCAAGCCAAGAAGAGAGGAAAGGACGTGGCAACAAGAGAGTTAAATCCACGCCTTCCAGTTAAGAAATCTGCAGACACTTGCTCTGAAGCTCTGATGCTCTCCCCATGCCATGGTGCCCACCGCGTTCTCCAGGCGCCGCTCTGGGCTTGGCCGTTCTCAGCCACTGCCTCCTTTATTACCGCGCTGCAGACGCCCCACTGCCTCGTGTGATGCTTCCCACCTGCTGCATGCAATGGTTCAGCACTGAAGCACACAGCAACACCGATGAGATCCTTCCTAGACTCGTAACTCCCGGCAGGACGGGTTTCCTCTTACGGCTGCAGGATTGTTTCCGTGCTGTAAGCGGCGCAGCTGAAGGAGAGGCGATGAATGGCGGTGCTGTGAAATCCACTCCACTTGTCTGTTAGCTTGCTGTCTCCGTTTCCTCGTCACAGGTAAACTGGGATCTTCAGAGCTTACCACAGAGGTATTTAGAGACTGCAAATGGGGACACATTAAATCAGCTGCACCTGTGCTTCCTTTGGGTTATTTGATTGTTTCCTGCAGCTTGGGGAGCATCTTCCCACCACACAGAACCCTCAGCAGCAGTCTGCATGAGCTTAAGCTTTCTTTACAGCCTTCTCTACGTATACGGGGCAGTGATTTCCACCTATCCAGCCATGAGCTCCCTGCAGCAAACAGAAGCGTTGTGGGAGGATGCATTTGTTCACAGCTTGTTTTGGGTCACTTGTCTGTCTTGTCTCTACCAGTGTGCCATCCTGGAATTACCTGCACTACGTGACTGCAGAAAGGCCTACTGTAGCACTGGTCATGCTACTCCAAGTATTTTCTGAGAGTTTTTGGCTGTGCCATTGTGCCTTGAATACAGCCCTGGCCCAGAACAAGGGTTTTAGGCACAGTGCCATCACAAAATGAGCATCTTCTGAGATGCAGTGGCTGCACAGTACAAAGCCGTGCACCGGAGCTGCAGCCAAGTCATCGTTTGCCCTCCTCTGGTCCTCTGAAGTCCAACACCACCAGTTTCAGAGGGCCACAGCAGGGAACACCTCCCTCTATAAATCCAATGGAAGATGACACCTGTGAACTCAGCTGAGCTGTGTGCCTGGTGAGTGGCAGAAGAAGACACCCACAGTCATTGACTTCCTGCCAGCGGTGTCCTTCAGTGGGGAAAAGCTGATGGTTCACACACTGTGCTGAAGGGACACCTGTTGGTTTTCTTCCCTGCTGTCTATCGGGGTGCATCGGGATTCCCTCCAAGTGCAGCAACAGCAGCTCACAGAGAGCCAATGGGAAGGTGGTGGTTGGGATCTGCTTCTTCAACAAGGAATGCTGTGGTTTGTTCTTTGTTTATTTTCTTTGTTAACATCCTCAAAAGGGCAACCAAGAGCTAGGAGTTGTATTTTGTTCTGCTGAAGTAAATGCATTTATGCTCCCTGACTCAAATTCTGCTGACTGCTTAAATGGCTTTATGTTCTAATTAGTCAAATGTAACGAATGGGTTGTTGAATATGCAGCTTATCCTTCTGCTCTGACTTATTTCTGCAGTACGTGGCAAACCTTACAAATAATTCTGTAACTCTCCAACATCAAACTGCTACAGACAAACGTTGCTGTGCAGCCTTTTGGTGTGTAAGCTTGGGCAGGACCTGTTTAAAGGCAAAACTGCTCTGACTTCCTCTGCGTCTGTCAAAACCTGAGCTCCACATTGCACAAGTTGCAAGCACGGGGAGAAACACAGAGCGCAGTGCTGTGCTCTGGTTCAGCTAGAAGTGATTAACAGTTTGCGAGTCACACTGACTGCTGTGAAGCTCGAGTGATATTTCAGCATTAAAACCCCTCCCACTCACCACCACCACCAAAAAAAAAAACAAAAAACACCACGCTCTTTCGCTATCCACAACCCTCAGCCCCCAGCGCCCCAGCTGTGCCGTCCCCTCGCACAGCCCGCACTGGGCTGCCGGCCCAGCACCCGCAGCTGCCCTGTCGGGGCCACAGCTGCAGGCAGGGCGGTGCGGGGCTGCCGGGGAGGCGGCTGCAGCACGAGTGCCTTCCTGTGAGCAGAAGGCTCGGCTTCTTCTCTGCGATGCTCTGCTGGCAGGACGGGTTTTTGCAGAGCTGCTGCTCTTCTGCCGGCGCTGGAGCAGCATCAGGTGTTGATCTTCACTGCACTGGAGAGGAGAGTGGTGTCCCAGGACTCAGTGGCTTGTCTGAAACTGGGTTTTTTTTTTTTTTGTTTGTTTGTTTGTTTTTTTTTAGTAACTGTCTGTATTGCAGTCTATAAATTAACTATCTCGCAGTCACCTGTCCTTCTATCCACTATCTCCCTATCAGCTGTCTGCCTATGATCTACCTACACCACTAGTAACTCTTGCTTGCCACGAAGTACCTCGCTATCCACAACCCACCTCTCTATTCAAGACCCATCTTGCTATCTCTTCACTACCTGTATCACCACCAGCTATCTATCTCGCTATCAACTCTCTGTGTCCTGCTGTCTGCAGGGGTAGGGAATCCCTTCCCTGATACAGCAGTGATGCCATGTATCCTATGGAGCACTTCCAACTGCAGTGTGCTCCTCGTGGCAGAGACGCCCATAGGCCATCCCAAGGAGATGCTGGAGGGGACAGCAACCTCCTCAGCTGTCTTGGTTGTAGGATGGCCTGTGCTGTAATTTGAGGGATGCTCTTGCTGGAAATTCTAGGTTCAAAGACTCATTTTTCCAGGTGTAATGCTATAATGGGGATGGAAACTACATCGATAATAGCAGAGAAGTAAAGTCTTTTGCTAGAGCAAATGAGAATGAGCTCAGACACAGCAGCTGTGGCTGAAGAAATGAAGGAAAAGAGCTACTTATCTTTGGAAGGCCTCAAGTATACAGGGATCTCCAGCAAGAAATGCCCCCACCTCCCCCTGCCAAACCTTAAATGAGATCTGGGAAGGGGTGGATCCTGGCCCCATCCCTTCCAGTCACTCAGCTGCATTGCTTGCACCTGAGCTCCCCTGGGTTGGCACTGCCTTCCCACCAGGTGCTCAAACACTGTTTCAGGTCGTGACTGAGCATTTGCATCTAGAACCTAAGAACTTCTGTCTAATCTCTATAGAAGGTTTAAATTGCTGTGCCAACACTGAGCCCTTTTTGCTTGACTGGCTGAGGAGGTGTCCTAATTACTCTTCTCATGAAGATGCTGTTCCTGGGACACGCTGCAGGGTGTCTGTGAGCAAGCGGCTGTGCCTGTGACACCTGGCTAAAATGAACCAGATTCAATCTGTCTTGCCTCTTCCCAGTGAGCCTCCGAACAGCTGAAATCCCAGCGTGGGACCACAACCTCTCTTCAGCTCTTCTCAGAGCAGACCTAAAAATCCTAATCTCACCTCCTGATACTCAAAGTGAATGTAGCTGTAAAGCTCTAAAAGGCTGCAATTAGACTGAACTTACTTTTAAAATCTCTCTACACAAATGCTTTCTCCAGAAGAAGTATTTCAGTCCAGTTCTAGGTATTTACAGAGCTGAACAAGGGCAGGTGAATGGCACGGGTGCTTTGTACTCAGACACTTCTGTATTTTGTACTAATAACGCTTTGCACACATGGTTTTGAGTTGTGCTCACACAGACATTCCGTGTCTACACAAAGACATTTTGATGGAGAAGGAAAATGAACTGTTGCACATAGAGGAACAAACAGCTGGAAACACACAGCGGTGGCTGAGCTGAGTCTTCTGAGCTGCAGAGCTGCGCTTCAAGCATGACCTCTTGGCCCCAGGGTCGGGGAAAGGTGGTCTCCTGACACTGCCTGGAAGCAGCTGATTCAAATACTACTGAATCTTTTCACCCAGACTAGGAATTAGGTCAAAACTTTCTAGGAAATTTCTACAGCCTCTTTTAGAGCTCAGTTCAAAAGATCAAAGTAGAGAAATCCCATAGAAATCCGTATACAACCACGCTTGGAAATGGAACATTAACAGGAAGAAATCTCACTGCTGAACTCCACTGAGCTGACATCTGGGGGCTTGCTGGTTTAAAAACCTCAGCACATCTCTGCAAAAGGCAAAGAAGTGAGTAAAGGTAAACCAGCCCTTCCATCAGCACCCATTCACTTTGTTGTGCTGTGGCACCGTTTCCCCTGTTCCCATCTCCACCAGCAGTTTGGCTGCAAAGTGCCACTTCAGCCCTTTATGGGCTGTAACAAGCCTTGCCCTGGTGGTGGAGCTTTTACCAGTACTTGGAGCTCCTCGCTCATGTTTGCTATTGAAGAGTTCTTTATTCTAAAGCACTATTTTGATTAGATGATCTCTTCACAGAGAAAAACACTTAGGGCCAAATTTTTAAAAAGCCATTAGGCTCCTGCTTAATTTAAATGCATAACAGCAGGCAGCTCAGTCTGATTCTCTACTTGAGACCACAGTCTCCTGATTTATACGCACAAGTGGAATAGCTTTTACAGATGCTCATTTTCCCTCTTGTTTTATCCACCTCATGCCTAAGAATTTACCTTTACTTATGATTTTCTTAATTTGCACGGAAATTACACAAATAATCATTTAGTACACAGAATGCATTGGTCAATTTTCTCCAGTTGCCTTGAAAACAGAGTTTATTGGGCTCCTTTTATCCTAGGTCATCCCATGATGAAGGAGTCTTGGGATCAGTCCCACATTTGAGAGACAAACATGCAAATCATGGGCAAAAAGAGCAGAGAATTTAAGTCCAGACATCATCATCCCCTTCCAAACAGCCATGGGGAGCATTGCACCTTTCAATAAGACCACTTTTACCTCTGAAATTCCTTTCAATTCCTGTTCAAATCTCCACACGTTGCTTTGGTTTCTCAGTTCCTTTGCCTGTTGACGTTCTGTCCCAGAGCGGGGAAGGCTTTTATTTAACCTTCTTTTGGCAGATGAAATGAGTAGTTGGAAATGCAGCTCCTCCCTACACGATGGTTAAATTTCAAAACATTCCTGGGACTCTTTCAAATTTCTTCAGAAGATTAAAACAAGACAAAGATCTCCATCGGAAGAACAAGTTTTTGTCAGTGGGTTTGTTCTTTTTTGTTTTGTTTTGTTTTTTCCCCACAGAAGAGAATGGCAGATTGCAGGAAATTATGTTTAGGAATTTCTTAAGCATATTACTATTGCTGACTGTGATTTATCCTGGAATACTGCTCTGTGAGCATCAGCTTCCAAAACACTTCCACCTGATCCATGCAGATTTTCCTGAAAGGACACCAGAAAATCAAGATCCTACTGAGAATGACTGCAACAAAGACTGCCATCTAAAGACAGCAAATACAAACTAACACAGATCAGAGGCCAGTGCTGAAGACCTCAGGATGTCCAGACCTCAAGCCACAGATAAAAACTATTAGATAGGTCTGTATAACCTGGAACAATTCCTGATATTGTGAGCAAGTAGGAGCTGAGCACAGAAATGCCAGAGGTGATGGGCCTAAAACCAACAGACTAAGGTAGATGATGAGGAAGAGAACCCCAAATAAATGGTTACATATAGGAGGCATAAAGTTTTCACTTGCTCAGCTACAGCTGACCACAGAACAAGACCAGTGTGGTCTAGGCAGCCACTGGCTGTGCAAATAAGGCTGAGGGTTACACCTTGTCTTCATGGGAAGACAGTGCTCAGTTACATGCTTTCTGCATTGTATTTTCAGTAATGCATGAGATGGATAGTAAAATCAAGGCTCAGTACAGAGCTGCATTGCAATAACACCTCTGTTTCCCTGAAACTCAGCAGCTTCCCCTGGAACAAAGTCTGTGTCTCCAGGCTGCACTGGTATTACCGTTTCTAAATGTTCTTAAACTTACCATAGAATCACAGAATCACCAAGGTTGGAAAAGACCTCCAAGATCATCCAGTCCAATCCTACCACCAACAGTTCCCACTAAGCCATGTGCCATAATACAACAACCAAACGTTTCTTGAACACCTCCAGGACAGTGACTTCACCCCTCCCTGGGCAGCCCATTGCAGTGCCTGACCACTCTCTTGGAGAAGTGTTTCCTGACATCCAACCTGAATCTCCCCTGGTGCAGAACTTCAACACTTATATTCTTTTTCTCTTGTGTGCCTATAAAATCATGCCATCTAAGTTTTTCTATCAATATTGTATTATATCTTTCAAGCCATCTGTTGTACTCTATCAGTAATATTTTCAGTGCAAGTTTTCTTTAGAAACATTTCTTTGTGTTTGTTTTTTTTTTTCCTGGCATTGACTCCTCAGGTTTTTTTGGCTCACGCTTCTCAAGGCCAGAACTCCCCAGGCAGGATTTCCATCAGCATTAGTTGGAGTTCTCACCTGATGAGAAGCTGCAGCAGAAATGTTTACAGTCACACCTGAAATGTGAGGTTTCTGCTTCTCCTGATGCACCGTTTCAAGATCTGATTTCAGTCCAAGGAGCACATCACAACTTGGAATTAAAAGGCAGTTCCTTTCTAAAATTCCCCATAGAGAAGAAAACACTGAAATAAGTAGAAGATAAGGTTAAAAAAAAATCTTCCCCCCAGTTTATTACCAAAGTAATTTGGAACTTTTTATTTAGTTGCTTGTGTTTCCTGTTTGACTTGATTATATGACGCGCCAGGATCACTTTCTACTCACAGCAAGCAAGCATAAGAGTATTTCTCAGTAATGCTTAACAGTTGTTGTTCAGACCTGAAAATAAAAGGTTATATTCATCTGCCTGCAATACTTAAATAAATGTATATACATATATATATATATATATATACACGACTGGGATTATGCCATGTGATATGGCTGGGAATGCTGATGTGAATTGACATGTAACAGCCCTCTGCTGGTATTAACAAGCCATGAGATAATATAAAATCATAAAACAAGATGAAAAAATAATGAGTTTCAGAAGAAAAATGCACTTTTGATCTTTTCTCAGAAAAAAACTTTCTGTTCTGTATTTTCTCCTAGCCCACTTTTACAGCTGCTAAGGAGGGTGCTTTTCACAAAGCACACCGATTAGTCAGTAAAGTAAGCAACCCCTTTTGCAGAATAAGCCTAACGAAGCCAAAATGTAAGTGGCAGTGCTGTAACCCCTACCTCCAGCAGCTCCTTTGGCTCCCACCCATCTTGGCTGCTGTTCAAACTCCATCAGGCAGCTCAAACAGGGAAGTTTGACAGCGACTCCTGTTTAGCTCCACCAGCAGTGCCCACACTGTCACCAAACTGAAGCATTATCCCATGGCAGTGGTCGGAAATCCTCCTGGGAACAGCTCAGGTGCCAGGTTAAGGAAGATGGACACCTAATGGACGTGATGTTCCGTAGATAAGGACAGCCCCAGGCCTGGTGCACACTATGGACCGAGCGGGTTCAGCTCTAGGCCTGAGCAGATCACCTCTCTCTGGACAGCCTCCATCCCACACGCTGCACAGGAAAGGTCCCAAGGTTGCTCCACCTTTGCCTGCTCCCCTGCCAGCTGTTCAGCAGCTGGAGATGGGCGGCTGTTTCAAGCCGTTGCTTCCCTTTGTCTCATTGTCCAGCACTTCTGGAAATAAACTTTGAATAACAAAACTTCTCCAGTTGTCCTGTGCCAGTTTTTGCAGAGCAACCCCAGACTTCTACAAACCACTGCATTCTCTCCTGCTTTAGAGACATTTCATCAACATTTTTAAAAGTCCTTTGTTTTGAAAAGCACTACATTAGTACCCTGTGGCTTTCAAACAGATGCATTTTTCCAAAATCATCGTTTTTATGCCTGAAGATACTTCAAAAGGAAAGATTAGAAGAAGTGATGCTTCTTATTTCTCCCTTATTTTCTCTGTCACCAGGATGGTAATCTTTAGTATCGCTCATCTTCTATTTCAGTCAGCACTAAAGCAAATGAGTGTTATCTGCCGAGTGATATCACGATTCCATTGGCAGCTCCTGCACTTCTTTAGGAAGCTCCTGATGGAGGCACAGCTCCTGGCTGGTGCATTTGTCCTGGCGACATCACAGCAGAAGTCGTTTCAGGAACAGTCCTTAGAAACGCAAATCACTCCACGAGCTTTTAATGCAAATAAGAGGTCAGTCAAAACAAGTACCTCCAGGAAACTAATTGGAAGTGAAATATGGGCTCTGACGATAAGCTATAGCTCAACTGTACACAGACTAATGCTCCAATGCAGTTACTATTACATCCAAAGACAAGCAGAATGAAAACATCAGTAGCTGGTGTGTTCCTACCTTCCCACCCACAGTGACACCTCTTTCAAGCATACAGTCAGCAAAATGGAAGTGATCTCGAGGAATGTTATTGCTTAAATCACTTCAGTCATTTCATCAGAACTTCCAACTACATTTACACAGCATCTCAATCACTGTCCCACTGTCATCACTGACCAAAGTAACTTGTTAGCCTAGGAAATCTGAACACATATTAGACATGGAGCTTTTGGACACAGTGACCATGTTCACAGTTCAGGAAAAAATTATTGACATTTGTGTGCATGAGAGAAAGCGAGACCACAGTGTTTTACTGCCAGTTTAGAATGCACATGGGACACAGAATTTTAGATATGACCTTTTAATAGGCCCAGTTTGCTTGAAAGAATGACAGATTTTGCCCTGAATCTGTCCAATAGTAAAACTGTATTTCTTGAACTGATGGAAGAATTTGGGGTACAGGCAACCCAACCTGGGAGTGCAGGGAGCTCTCTCTGTGGCAAACAGCAGCAGCACTGAGCTGCAGGGCTTACAGCTTCCTCCAGGTCTGCAAGATTAAGAGAAAGAATGAGTCATTATGGGAATTGTTAAGAAATTGGGGAAACGCATTCAAAGCTGGATACAGACCTCTGTCTGACAGCCAACCACGTCTATGTTAGAGGTGGACTTCTATAAAGCTCAACTGCTTGCAGGTAGAGGTCTGCTGCCCAGCCTGTCCTGCCCTTCCAGCAACCCCTGCTGTCCTCCTGTGCCATTCCCCAGAACAAGGACACCGAGGTGGTGCTGGGGCACAGAGCCTTGCACTGCTAACAAGTCATGTGCTCCATGCAGGTGTGCACATGGCAGCTAAAAGCACAAAAAAGCAGACTTCTGGCACAGCTCTCCTTTGGAGAGGTCACAAACCACTCCTTTCCAGCAGAAACCTCGCCAAGAGAAGCGGACTCCGCACCTGCAAAGCACTGACATCACGGTGAATATATAAGCATCTGTTTTCGTGCTCCAGATAATTGTATCCTTGGGAGGCAAATTAAAAAGAGGAAGAAAATGTCAAATTCAAAATTTGTTTTAAGTCACTCTTTTGCCAGCACTTTTTTTTTCTATAGAAGAGCAGTGACTGCACGCAGATGGCACTGCAGCATCCTGTCAAGCAGCCCTCCACATTGCTCAGGTCCTATTCCCCATAATGGGCATTGCTTCCCAGCAATGACATTGTCACAGCACTAGCACTTCTTACTGTAGGCTTTTCACCTTTTCTTTCACTCTGCACCCACTGAAATCTGTGTGAACACCTAAAAATATGTATGAGTTGGCACATGTGTGCTAGGACATATCAGCAGTCTGCCTAAGGCTCCATGTCCACGGGTAGAACATTGTTACAAGGCACCCACCTAGCTGATAGTGCTGCTTCATTTTTGCTTCCTGCATTGATTTCCCCCTTGATGTGACAGCCCAATCTCCCTTGCTCACTGTCAGCCACCATTTTCTATTTCATGCTGACGTTCAGTCACTCAGGCTCTTCAATATATACCTTCCTTAGCCTTAAAAGTGCTTTGCTATGGGCTTGGCTTGCTGAAATTCCTCAGGAAAGCTTCCTTTCTGTGGCTTTAAAATAACCTATGCTATTTCTTCATCGTTGAAGATGATTGCTTCGCCTTGGACAATGACATCATGCTGTCTTTTACATGTATGTCACAAACAAAAGCACTGATGTGCATATTAGGTATGGCTGGGTTTTATGTTCTTTATACGTATACATAAAGCTGAAGTTTTCAATGCCCTTTAAAGTCCATTTCCAGAAAGGTAAGCATGCACCTTCCCCCCTGAAGCCCCCAGATTCCCCAGCAGACCTGGCTGGAGGGATGTGCTTTTTTCCCTCAGCCAAACAAGCCAAGGAGCTTTAGGCAGACACTTTTTCTGAATTTCCAGCAGTGAACCAGGAGGCCTTGCAAGTCACCTGCAGGTAATTGCATCTTAAAGCAAAATCAGCACTCGCAAACCAAACGTAGCACATTTGTTTAATTTGGTGTTTTAGTTCTTCACAGAAAACAAGAGAATGCATAAAGCACCAATATTTTGATTGCCCTTGCTGTGCTCTGTGTGCTGAGGATATGCTGAAAGCACTACACCCAGACTTTTGGATGACAGATTTTCTGTTGGCATCACTCCCTTAGGCTTGACATCTCAGTGAGGCTCTTGGGATGGCCCATCTTGATACACTTTGTTTACCCCAGCCCAATCACTCTCCAGATGGTTCAAGCTATATCCTGACTCGTTTGCAAGATAAGGGGGGTGCACACACCTGAGGGCCAGATTCAGCTTGGCTGCTGAGTTCCACCATCCAGCACTGGGGAAGCACCAAGAAAAATGCCAGGTTTCCTGGTCTTCTTCACAAGGATGTGCTTCCTGGCCAGGGATATGGGGTGAGCAGGATTTTCTGTCACTGCTGCTGCCAACCCAAGTCCAGCACACCGTGTGCTTCACAGCAACAGAGATTTCAACCCTGGCCCCCTCAGCCCCAGTAAAATCATATTTTAAGGCTAAAACAAAGGACTGGAGATCAAATTGCAGAAGAGCAGATACTCATAATTGTGAACAGATTTTGAAATAGTTCCATGTATGTGGAGTACTTCTGAGTTTCTGACCGCAGAAGACATCAAACACTAAAACTTTCAAAAGCCCTGATGCCTCAAGTAATGCTACAGACTATATTAAAAGATCTTTTTAATATTTCAAGGTTTTCTTAGTGGTAAGCTATTAAAAGTGTACACTGATGTCCACAGAGTAAACTCATCCCTGCCCAAAAACTCAGAGAGAATAGCAATCAAAATATGAAATACTAACCAGAAAATCCCACTAACTGACTGCATGGATTTTGGTTTTATGAGAGCGTTATCCTTAGGAGAGCTCTTCGAGCTGAGGTTGGAGAATAATGACTTTCTGAACAGGAAATCATTTTCCAAATCACAGCAGAGATGAGCCAAATTCAGCCTAAGGCCAATGATATGGCCTTATATGTGCCAGTAATTTTTATTCATAAAAATGGGTGAGAAATAGGTGGCAAACAGTGACAACAAGAAGAGGAGGGGGATCTTCTGGAGGAAAAATTGCTAAAAGCAACAGCCTTTGACTTTTCATCTTCAACAGCCGTTAGGAGGTATATAGTTCAGCAGGCTGCTGGCCACAGAAGCATCCTAAAAATGGTTATTAAACAGAATTCTTGCATATTCTTTCTTCCCTACTCATCAATAATTAGTCCCAAACAGGGAGCAGTGACCACACAAGGCCTCTGTGCTGGCTGCTAAGCGTTCTCACGCAGAAGAGCAGCACCCATTGTCAATACTCTACCTCGAGCTTCACACCTGGACTTCTTCTAGAAGCCCTGCACTTATGCAGGATTCACCAGCAGGCTGTTTTAAACTATTATTAAGACTCACAGTGGTGATGGAGCGCTCAAAAGTGTAATGTGGAATAAAAAGTGTGTTGCCAGTGCTCAAAGCCCAGAGACTAATTAGAAGGCTTCACAGGGTTCTTGCTGCTCAGGAATGCTGATTTCAGCTGCAATCCTGCCCCACACTTTGCACTCAGCCTCATGATAGCACTGGAAGGGCAGAGGGCCTGGAGGAGTGACGCTGAGCTCTGTGTGCCATAGCCATCACCTACAGCACAGGCACCAATTGGCCCTGCCGGTTGCAGGTCTGCAAGTTATTCCCAAGCTAGAAGGAAACTGCTTTGCTGAAGCTAAATAATGTCATTCTTGGAAAACTCAAAAGCAGGACAGGCAAACCATGGCCCTCCCCTAGCACGTGGGGCTGTGCTGGTGTTACAGGATTGCTCAGCAGCAGTCTCTCCTGAGGAAAACTGCACACACCGAGCGCTCAAATCACATGCAGTAACACAGCAGCTCTACGCCTCTCCCCTTCTGGAGTATCACTTCTTTTGATTGCCTTATTTTTTTTCAGCTTCATTGCAAACTACTGAGGAATGCCCATTTTGCTACAGCAGTGCCATCCTCTGCCCTAAGCACAGCTCACACCAAACTGTGGGTACAACTTGCTGGATCCTGACAGTAGGTCCTGCACTGAGCTCGCTGGGAGCCTGGAAGCACTGTCAGATGTAGTTTGGGTTTAATAGTTGGGTATCTGGAAGCTTTAACAAAGCCTTTGTGTGCAGATAAAGCTCGGTGCTGATGTGATTGGCACACTGACATGTTCTCTGAACAGGACAACTTCCCCAGCCAGCAATAAAATGTATACCTCTGCTCCATGTCAGCAGCAAGTGAACTGACATGGGGGCTAATCAGCGGCTCTAATTATGGCTCAGTTACTTCATTAAAGCAGCTGTTCATTTAAGCTGGAAGGAAGACCCATTCTTTGGAGGGAATCAGAACGACGTGCCCAGCAGTAGTGCTCTCCACAAAGAGGTGGAGCAGTGCTGGTGAGCAGCACAGGCAGTTGTCTGAATGGTGCACAGTAAAAAAATCAACATGAGGAGTTGCAAAGGAAATGCAGTCTACAGCCTGTGCCACAACTGGATTCCACTGGGACAAGACTGGCAAGAGTACCTGAAACCATGTGCCAAGTCAGCATGGAGTGTGCAGCTTAGGAAATGAAAAGACCCCAGCAATTCATGGAACCCCGCCGCACACAGCTGCATTCAGCCAAAGCAGAGCACACCAAACAATGGCTGCTCCAGGCCTTCTCGTGGCACAGAGGTTGTGGCAAAAAGCTACTGAAGAGTGTAGGACTCCCACAGCCAGGGCAGCCCTTGGCAGGGCTGAGCCTCGGTCAGACTGAGGGCGAAAAGCAGCGCAGCAAAAGAAAACAGAATGGAAGGGAATGAATATGAAATAAGATTCTCTCACTGATTTGCGCTGGAGACGAATTACGGAGCTATTGCTGCAGATATAAATGAAAGCCAAGCCAAAAGGGCAGAGGTTCTACAGGAAAACAAATTAAACATGTTCTCTTCTTTGCTTTCTGCAGAGAGCATGTCTGACTCCAGAAAGTGGCTGCAGCAAGAGCCAAAAAACAAGCCGAGTGAAATAAACATGCCCTGTGTGGGGAAGAGCAGTTCACAGCTGTGCATTTAGCAGCGAGTTCACAGCTGGAACGGTACACTTTTCACCCCCCTGAGGGCACAGTGAGATGTTCACAAATCCAGCATGACTTCCAACAGCAACCAGCCCAGCAGTGCTGCTCTTCTGCAGGACTGCTCCTTCACAGATGGGCCGGAGACGTTGAGATGTGAGTCTGATCCACAGAACACGTTGCACCTCACAGATGAGGTGAACGTGCTGTTGGTTTGGTTGCTGACTGTGGGAGCCTGGTCTGTGCGGCAGCAGGGAGCCTTCTGTCCAACAGAAAAGAGATTGCTAGCCCAGGAAGAGAAGGAGATGGAAGCGCAGATAACTGCATTGGATTTATATACTCTTTGTTTTTCAAATAGTGGCAGAAGTCTCTGTCTTCAGCTCATGAGCAATCCCTGTAGAAGTGGATTAATGCACAGCACACAGCAGGTGGTAGAAAGTAAAATCCTTTACAAGGTTTACCCGTGCTGGTCAGAAATATATTCATAAGGAGTAGAAATCATTATTCTCCTGAGAGTCCTCAGGTAGGAAACGAGTTTATCATTTGCTAGCAAATGATTTCGACCTTTTTGGCAAAGGTTAGAGGACAAAGATATATTAACTGAAGTAATTTAAGTCAAGTGTAAAGTAGCAAAGAGTTACATGGCCTTGGGGAAGAATCTAAAGACTTAGCTGCTGAAAACATTTCTGCATTTGAAAGCAAGGAGTGTTTCGGTATTCTTTTTTAAGAACAAAACGATCACCAACAATTTATGAAGTTTTATCTGCATATGACTGGAACGCTTTAAATCTCTTAATAAAATGTATTGCCAACTTTGTGTGTCAGCTGATATCTGCATGCCTGCACTGCACCAGGCTGCCAGGTTAAACTGCCAGCTCCAACACGAGCAGCTCTGTGACTAGAGGCTGCAGCTGCGCTCTGCTGCAATGTGCAGGAGTGTTACCATCACCGACCTTACGCTGGGGCTGCACACCTGCATCCACTGAGGTCTGAGAAAAACTCAGGCCCTCAGACGGCTGGATGACAGGTTAGATGGCAGTGGATAGATGGACTGCTCGCTCTTCCCTCGTGATCGCAGACTTGTCGGAACAAGCACGAAGCTGCCTTGCAGGAAGCGCCTGCAGTGGCTGCCTCTGCTGCATCACACAGCATGCTCTCCTCAAGCAGGTGCCCTGAGGAGCAGGACGGATGCGTCCACATGCCGTGTTTGCTTTCAGCTCCATGAAGGTCAGCCATATCAGCCATCAGAGAGTGATGTGCAATGCAAAGGTGAGAGGAGGTTACTCTTGTAACAACTCCCATGAAGCAAAGAGGGACCCCTGGAATAGTAACATATTCCCACGTGTCCCATCCACAGCCGCTCATTGTGCCCATGCCTCACAACCACACAGACCCCAGCAGCTCCCTGCACATGGGACCACAAGGGCCTCACAGTTACAGACTAGAAGGTCTGTCAAAAGACACTGTTTCCTAAATGATCAGCATTTAGTTCCTGATTTCCTCATGCCTTGGTTCCGTACATTATCATACTGCTGCAGTATAAGAGTTTCACTTCAGACTGAAACACCCTTCACTGCCATACCCAGAATAAGAGTTTGCTGAGAAACGAGATCTAAACTCATTATGTTGAACAATGCATTCCTGCTTTTTCATATGTCAGAGGGAAAGCAGGAAAGCCTGTTGTGCTCAGAAGCCTTGAACTCTGCAGTTCCTCCAGTACCACCCAGACCACTGCTCCATATATTGGGCAAGTCAGGTGAACACGCGTGGCCTCCACTCTCACTTTCCAACAGAACGAGAGCCATCTCACCTCTCAGGAGCTTCCTGGAGCCAAGCTAGCTAACATTACCCAGGGCTTGCTCTGTTTTCTGCAGCTAAATGAAAGTTTTTGGAAAGAAAAAAAAATGTCTGAGAGACACAAACATCATTACTGAGAACCAGTTTGGAAATCAGTTCGGTATCACACATTGCCAAGATCTGAAGACTAAGCATGGAAAAGCCAAGTATTTAGCCCTGCTAACATGGTTTTAGAGGATTACCTAGAATCAGGAAAAGGCAGAAGATGGCAGCACATTGACTCAGCTCAATTTCTAAACATCTCTCTAGTCGTAGCATCTGAACCTCACGTTCACTCACAGGCTACTCTAAAGAAGCCAGCACACACTCAGTGGAATACCAAGTGGAAAATGAGCACAAACAGTTCCTGAGAACTTCAGCAGGACCTTGGCCTTGGTCTGTTCTAGTGTCCAGCATCTTCCCTTTGCACCTACAGCTCCTCCAGGCAAATGAAGGTTGAAGGCAGAAGTCTGCTGGAAGACCGGGCCCTGAGGTCACCAAGGCACCAGTTTTCAATGTTTTTTATTGAAAGGGAAAAAAAATATCCCAGGTGTTATCTTTGCCCTGCGATGTCTGCAGCCACAACAACTCAGCTATGGGCCTCAGCCTCCAGACACAGCCTTCTTCCTCCCCCTCCCAGAGGCTGCCAGCCCATGGCTCACCCTGATGCTCTTCCTCAGATAAGGGCTGCGGGGTGATGAATGGCTTCCTTGTCCCACCAGCCAAAGGACTAAAAGACAAAGAGCTCATGATTGTTTTTAGCAAGGAGGGAGACAGATGTCACACAGTTCAGTGGCACAAAAGATGACAAAACTAGCAACCTGCCAAAAATTAAGACATGCTTTAGGTGGGAACATGCCTTCTTTCCCTCCAAACTCACAGCCCCTCTCTGTCCCCCCCTCATTTCTGAGCAGCCATCTGGATGCACACCATGATTCCCTTCCTGGCTTGCATATAATCATCCCAAACTTGCTGACAATTCTGTGCAGGCAGCTCGATGCAGCTCACAATCAAAAGGAGCTGAACTGCCCTCTCCTGGGAGCAGTGCAATCAGCAGGGCAGCCTCTTACAGGCAAATGCACCCTTAGCAGGTGGGAAAAGCTGTTGAGATGAGAGCAGAAGGCAGCCGGCAGCCTCCCCCTGATGGACTTTTCAATTGGCAGTTGCACTGAAGTTGGGCTTTATGGTTCGTGTTCAACCCAAGCAGCATTTCTTCTCCAGCCTTCTGAAACAAGCCTTTCTGCATGCACCTCTTCACAGGTTTGCAGAGATGGGTACCTACAGCTATTCTAGATTAAATCAATAGTTCAAAGGCTAAGCAAATGCTGTGTCAGAACGTGAGGACTGACACCAGGCAGTCTGAAGAGGTAACTGTGCGGAGCAAAGCTCACCAGCACTTAGGATTTTTTTTCCCCAATCTTCTGTTAACTTACTAAAATGAAAAAGAGTCACAAGTAATGAGTAAACCAGCCTTGAACTTGACAAAACAAAAAGAGCTTTCATTGTTACATGCTTTTTGTGCACCAGACTTAAGAGGACTGGTAGCTGAGACAATGCCAGCCTGCTCTCTCAGGTCCCTGCTCTCTGTTTTCAGACTGCTCTATCATTGGAAGAAGCGAGAAGCTAGCTTACAAAGGCTGCAGGCTATCAGTTTATATGCACACTTTCTACATATCACAGTTTTAATATAGTTTTAGCAATAAGAAGCCAGAATTGCCAGGCTAGTCTCTCCACTCCATTACCGACAGAAATCACTAGGTGGGTGATTTCTGCAATTTAGAGAGTTGGGGAATTGGTGCTCGTTATGCTAATCAGGAGAAGTTTGGGGAAAATACCTGAAGCAAAACCCACCAGAAATAAGATCCACATATGCTTTTAAGACAAAAAGCATTTAAGCTGCCTACCTTCACCTCAGATGTTCTGATTTCTTCCTTTTTTTTTTTGTTTCCTTAAGCAAAGTTACATTTCTCCAATAACTTGCTTTCCCTCTGCAGTCACTTAGAACAAGGATGATCAGGTGAGCCACTTAGCAAATGCTCTTGCACCCATATGGCACACACAGAAAGTCCATTAGAATTAATATTTCTTTACATGGTTATTTATTTGAGTAAGCCCTCCCTTCAAAGTGCTGCTGCTGTTCTCTTAACATAATAATCCTGATAAATTACTCTCCTCTTCAATGCTCCATAAGCAAAGAACATAAAGAGTCAGCACTGCTACATTAGGACCCATTACTCTGCTCATTGCAAAGAAAACACCATATTTTTAAAGACATTTCCTCCAGCAACAGATGCCTCCCTACATTTTAGAAGATTTTAGAAGGAAAAAGAAACAAAAACGAGACAGCTCCCACCTGTGATTATAAGAATGCATTCGTTTCTGATAACGTACAGCTCCCACATGAAGTTGGGTAATTCTGCCACCCATTCGCCAACCTGGGCTGCAGTCTGCCAGCAGCGTGCCAGGCTCGTGGTGCTCACATGTTGAGTGCTCTGAGCTCAGCTGCTCGCTTCCATTCCTGCTGGAGTCATGCTGCTGACATGTGCTGAGCTTCTCACCTCTGTTTGGGTCCAGCTGAACTCATATCTCTGAAGGACAATTGGCTGCTTTATGGCAGTTTGCTCATAAAACAAAATTATCAGGCACGTGGGCTGGTTTGGATAAATTCAAGCATGCTCTACTGTTCATCTTTATAGCATAGAACACCTCAGGGAGCCCTGTGAACACCACACTGGCGGCCTGACCTCCTCTGCAGGCCCAGCAGCTGGGTATTGGCCATGCTCACCAATGACACAGACCAACAGACCAAGGGCTGTTGTCATTTCTGTCCCCTTCTTTTCCCTCCTTAAGTATGTTCTTGCTCAGGCTGGCCTCCCCTGCCCCGTCAATGCAGTCCCACCTGCAGCCTTCCTTCCTCACAGAGGGCAGGGAGAGCTGTACAGGCAATGAGAGCTGCAAAGCACAGCAGAAACAGCAGAAGAACCTGAAGGCCACAAAGTTTTAGAGAAAAAAAAAGATCTTATCCTGCCTGAGTGCTGTGGGTGGGACGAGGGGCTGCTTATGGGGAAAGAGTGGAAAGGCAAATTGGAATGGAGCAGTTCCTGCCCATGGACTTCAGGCTGGTAGATAAGCCAGGCTGGGTAAGGGATGTCCCTTCCAGTCTTGCCAGAGAAGCCAGATGCTGCCATCTGTCCCACTCCAATTCCTCCTTGCTCAAACAGTTTATAACCCAGTTGGTGAGGAAGGTAAGAAATCAAATCCACGACTGCCCTATAGCCAGGGAGGCAAGGAAGCAGAAGGCTAACTTAGCTAAATGACATAATTGCTGAGTGATGACTTTTCACCACCCTCCCTCCTCAGTTCCTGAAGCTGCACAGCTAGATGGAAAACGAGCCCTCCCCCCCCACCATGGTCACACCAGTGGCACTGCTGTCCCTTTGGTGTGAGCAGGTCCAGAGCCACTCTCCTGCAGCCCTCCTGCTCTGCTTGGATGGAGGTGGCTTCCAAACCATCTCTGTGCCCCATGCTGTGTGCAGGCTAGTCTGCACAACGTGATAAACCATCACTTCCTTTCTCCTGTGCATCATTGCTGTTGCTACCTTGGGCTTGGCAGACCAGTGCTGGCTGTGGAACACACTCAGGTCCTGCCTGGCACATCCAACCCTTCCTTGCTGGGACAGGCACATTGCAGCCAGGTTTGCACCATTTCCATCAGGACTACTTTGCCTACTGCCAAAATAAAGGATCTACTTCATCAAACCTACTTTACATTTAGCAGACACTATCCCCTCTTAGCTCAGTGTTAAGATGGACCCACGCATCAAGCACTTGGGAGAGCACTCCGCAACACACACCAGCTCTGCTCTAGAAGACCCAACTGCTGCCCCAGCCTGCCATGCTCTTTGCTTCCACACCACATACAGCCTACCACAGGCAACTTCTTCCACCTGGACCATCACCACGCTGAAAGAAATACCACCTGGTTCTCCTGAGCTCATGAGTACATTCTTTCTGAAGCAGAAGTTAATACACAAGGTAAAGGCCGCATTATAACAAAGCAGCACCCCCCCTAAATTTAGTTAGAAGTCCTGCACTTTGTAAGTTATGAGAGAGAAAAAAGAAGGGATCCGCTTCTGAGTGATAAGGACAGTAAATGTTTAGCACTGCTTAAATTAGTTTTATTTTGGAGCCATTCAAAATTTAGACTTTGGATGAATTCCTTATGGAAACAAGTAAAGAATTTGCTGGCACAATGAGGAATAATCTCCTACCCCAACAAATGAAACAGGGCTTAATTTGACTTAATTTCCCCAGTGGTGCAATGAATAACATTCTTTCCAGATAAGTGTTTCCACTGGCAGAGCTTGTGCTTTTGCTGTGCTCAACATCCCCATGTTGCAGACATTTTGCATAGGGCATTATGAGAAGAGCTTGGGGGAATCGAAGGCATTGAGCTCTTCCCTATGGTACTTCCCTCACCTGCCCATCCATATGCTGCTATCCACACCATGCAAACCTGTGCAGCACAAACACTGTAGCTCAGAAATGGGCCTTGTGTTTCCTTTTGGGTAATCCTGAGTGCACACACCAGTGCTGTAATCCACAGCAGGCAGGAGAAAAGTGGCAGGTGTAGGGTTGATGAAACAGGAAGCAGACACTGCTAATAACCAAGCACACTTTACTGCTAAGCACTGGCAGCCACACACAATAAACATAATGACACGTCCTGTTCCATCTGCACTTTAAGCCATGTAGAATGAAAGCTTCAGCATCCTTTGAAAAGTCCTCCAGCACAAAGAAATGACTCAAAAAAAAAAAAAAAAAAAAAAAGGCTGCTCTGTTCAACAGTGATGAAGCAATGAAAACCAGCATTTTCTTTTCTGCAGTCATACTGTAGTCTGTTTTTCACTTTCAACCTTAAAAGGATGTGAATTATCTGGGGGAAAGAAGAAAATTAAAAAAAAAAAAAAAGGAAAAAACAGAGATGACTGGTCTCCACAGAACACCTCAACACCAGGTAAATGTTCCTCTTACAGAAATGAACGTTAGCACCCTCAGATGGCATATTTCATTCTATGAATTGCTCAATTACTTCAGAAAAATGTAGTGGTATTGATGAATACTGGTGTAAACTCATTGATCTGTTCCCAGACTTACCAGTACACACAAAGGATGGAAACACTCAGGCACTGAGTGCCTACAACGTGCCTTATTGATTCTCTGAAACGCCAAAATCTGCAATGTTTTCACTCACGCTGCATTGCAAAGTTTATAGAGAATGCCCAATCCAATTTTTGCTTTTTACAGAAACATTTTGTACGAAAAATTAAATCAGCTATAAATAATACGCATGGATTTCTGCTCGTGCTTATGGTTGCGTTTTACTCAGATGGAACACAACACAGATTTGTACAACAAGAGTTCGCAGCAATTTTTTTAGCTTAGATGAATATAAGTTGAATAGACTTTCCTGCCTGAAGAATGCTGGGTCAGTGTGTCTGCCCAGGGCTCCTGAGCTCTCCTCCCTCTGTACAGCCTGTGCAGAAGAAGTGAGCCTGGTCTGATCTGCAGCATGCAGTCACTGTGCACACACGCACATTTTTCTGAATGCACATAAAAGCCACTTTTCTTGCAAAAAACTGGGACAACAGTAGCCAGAGAAACACTGATGTGCCACAAAAAAAGGTTATGACTGACCTTAAGGCTGCTTTAAGCTACTTTAGGACCGCACAAAGTTCAATGCAACTAATGCTGTAACTAATATCAGTGGGATTTCAAGGTTTGACTCTTCACAAGGAAGCAGCTGACAGCCAGAATGACTTTGTCCTCTGGCTCATGCCTGTTCTCTCACTCTCAAATGAAGTTCTCATTGATACTGTCTGAAATTCCAAGTACGAATTTTTTGCCAGTGCAATTCTACTGCTTTCTTCAGTACTGTCTGCACTACCTGCAAGGCTGCTCAGAGCTAAGAAATAACTTTTTCTTAAGACCTTGACTTGTTTAGCTATTGTGAAGCAGAAGTCTCCTCCCGCCTGCACTGAGCATGCAGTAGCCAAGTTGCTCATACAGTTGTGCTCAAGAGCTGCTAAGGCACTGAAAAACCATACAAAGCAGATCTGAGTAAGTGCACGCCATCACTGGCACCTGAACAGCTCAAGATTCGCTCCATGCTCATTTTTTTTTAATCGAGTTAATGGGTATCACAGCCTGACAGTACCTCCAGAGCCAAAAGTTACCCGAAGGACCACTCTTCCTTCATTACACCTGCAACAGGCAGCAAGACAGGAAGCAATCACAGCCTCCTAATGGTTTTATTCCAGTGTTTCCATAGGCTTTTATCAAAACAAAGAGCATTCTGCAACACAGTACATGCTGCTCTCTGCAGGGTAAAGGCTGTGCTTTTCTCCATCTTCTCTCAAGGTGGAGACTGATCCCAAACTGGCATGTTTTTTGCATAGCTGGGGACAGTCAGCTTTCACACTCCGATCTCCTGCAGAGCTCAGAACTTATGTGTGTCATCTTGCACCTCCTCCTTCCAAGCTCAGTGCGGCCTGTGGGGCTGCACAACCATCCAGCAGGCAGCAGAGGGGCTCACAGCTCTCTGCAAGGGGAAAGAGAGCATCAGCACTACGTGGATAACAAAACAACCTTCTCATCTTAGGGTTCTGAAGAGGAGCAGGAAAGAGGGCTGGAGGGAAGGAAAGCACCTGAAGTCCTGAAGAGCATTTGCCTCCTGTCCGCTTTTCTCCATTACCAGAAAACCAACACTCATCACATACCTCTGAATACCAAACAGAGGAAACAGGTTAACGTGCAACTCTGTTATTCATAAGCTATGGGCTGGCCTTCTCTCCTAGAGTTCAATTAAATTCCTCTCCTTAAGCAAATAGCGTATTGTTAAAAGATTTCGGTTCAGAGTTTGGAAAGTTAATAAATGGACTCTGTACAAAGCTGCAGGTCCCAGTTCCAGGCAGGCTGCATCGGGTACGCAGACATGATAATACTAATTAGATAACAGAACCACAATGTAAAACAAATGATGCCAGGATTAAAATACTATAGTGGGTTTGGAGGTTTTCTCTGTAGGGAGAACACAGGCGCATACACAAGTCTGGAGAGAAGTGAAGAACACCAAATCTAATTGAAACTACAGGGTGCTAGAAGGAAGGGGCACAGAAGACAGACGGTAATTACAGCAGCTGGAAAGCAGCCAGGACACTGAGGTTAGAGCAGCACACTGTCAGAAGCCATTGTGAGATCTTCTGTGATTACAAACCACCAAGACCTAGCTTTAATTCTCCTCTGAGCTCCATTTGGCAGCAGGACATTCTGTTGGCAGTCTGAGGCCCTGCTTCCATTTGGGCTGGAAGACAGAAGACACCAGTCTCTCTCCATCCCTTTCCTTTACTGCCAGGTTTCTCACACAAACGCTCATAGCACCTGGGGAGCCCCTGTTGACATGTCACATCCCTGGAGCTGCACAGCTCTTGGCAGCCGTTCCCTTTAGCAAGGCTTCCTGCAGCTGCCAAAGCACTGCCCTGTGCAACCTTCTCTAAATGGGGCCCAGCCACCAGCTCCTCTGGGGACCAACAGCAGCCCATCGGCAGCAAACAAGCTATCACAGATTCCCTGCTCCAATCTCAAAAAGTCCCAAGCCCCATTTCATCAGACCTATAGCAGCTGAAGGGATCCTTTTGTTTGAAGAGAATGTGGATTGTGCTGCTCCCAGGATACGGCAGTTGCTTTTGATTTTTATGCTCTTATTACACATTAGTCCCCCAGGTTTGATTTGGAAAGGACACAGCTCTCAGTTGCACTTTGTTGCACATAGGGAAGATAACCCAGAGCCACTCATTACTGTCAGAACTACAAGAGACTATCACACCAATTCAAACAAAATGCCAACAGCACAGTCTGCTGCTTACAGTACGTGTTATATCTAGATACAACAGAAAAGCAAGGCAACAGTTTAAGCACACTGATTGTGCCATAAACATTTAAATTGCTGTTAGAATTTTTCTGAAGGATCAGAAAGATGCGAGTAAATAAAAACCCACGTAATTGGGAACAACTGTGGACATTTGTGCTAACATCAGAACCCCAGAAAGCCCCAGGATCAAGGGCTGCAGCAGTGAAGAACAGGAAAACATTCTGCTCAGCACAGATCCTTGCCATTAACAACTGTATGCACAGAAGAGGCATTTCCTCACAATCAGAAGAGCCGCAGATTTGGATTTCCAAACATCCCCACTGCTTGAGGCCCATCTCAGCACTTAGCTGACTTGTGTTTCCTCTAAGACCAAACCATGCCTTTTGTCAGTGTTTTTATGATGTCAGCATAATGCTCTCATTACGTGCTTGCTGGAGTTGTGCAAGTTTGTGTGTGCTTCTTCATTAACTTCTTACCTACCTGTTTGTTTCCCTTTCTGCTTCAGAAGCAAGCCTCTTCCTTAGCTTACAAGATCAGATCCACTTTAGAACAAGCATTTAAAAAAAAAAAGTGTTCTTTTACAAAGGAACTGTTCTAAAACTGCAACTGCCCAGCAGCTACTTCTGTATACTTCTCTCCAAATATCAGCCCCGTGCATCACATAAAAGAAACATTTCATAGGTGGTGACATTACAGAAATGTAAAATTGCCATGGAAAAGGATCCTTGGGCACCCCAGAGCCCAGCGGTCAGAAGCATAACACAGCATAATTATATACAGGGTGGGTTGGAAGAGTTCTGGCATCTCAGTACTTAAGGCCCAATCACATGTCACAGCAAGATCTCCAATGAAAGGTCCAAACCGCAGCACAAGGGATGTGCATTTTGTAGAGCTTTGTATCCCAGGTGCAGGCTTTGTGATGCTTTACTTGGAAAATCTCATTCCAGGCTGCTGGATGGGTGGAGCAAGCAGGAGCGGTGCAAGTGAGCATTTCACAGTCTGGCACAAGATCTGTTCTGAAAGAAAGGGGCAAGACTTGTTATTCTGCACTTCAGAAGACGTTTGCCCTTGAAAGTGCTGTTGAGAGAATGCCAGTACTTGTGATAATCCAAATTCTGGGACATTTTTGACCCAAATACTGTTAAGGAGAATACATGAAGTGAAAGGTGATCCCATTCTCTTGTAAATATATACATTTATATTTAATCTTCTCTCTGCAAATTCTTGCTCTCAGGGTCTTATGTTTTGGTCATTTTAAAAATTGCATCAGGAACCAATCTGCTAGACAAACAGCAAATCTCCAGGCACTTATTATTCAGCAATGGACTTAAAACTAATGTAACAATTTTTAGTTACCTCCAAGCAAAACAAAAACACATTTCCTAAAGTCTCCAGCTTACAAAACCAACCAAAAAGATGCATTTGTCTTCCTTAGAAGCAGCAGAGAGGAAGTGTACAATTTGCACTGTGAAGGTGATAGATAAATCACAGAATCAGGCTGTGCATCTCCTCGACTGCATCTCATTTTCACTGTTCCAAGCCCAGAAGCAAGGCTGCAGCACCCATAGAGGATGCGCATGGCTGTCCAAAAACTCCAGGAGAGCAAGTCTGAGCCTAAAGGACGGCTCCCCTACAGGTACTTATTAGTCTGTTTGGCTTTGTTTTTTCTCCCAAGGATGGAAAGAGAAACAAGGGTATCAGTACACATTTGAGCAGCAGGAAGTTGAAAAGCAAGTGGGAGAAAAGGACACGTTCAACTCTTATTAGACACTTGTTGCTCAACAACATGCTGTTGCCATTCCTTTCTCCCAAAAATGGATGCAGCTTTCACTCCTGCCTCCAGCAATCTTACACTTTTCTTCTGGGTTTCTTTTCAGGCTCGCTCTGTATTTCTCCCAAGGTGAAACTGCTCTACAGGAGGGCTTCCTTCCAACAGGGATGCTCTGGGAGCAGAATCTCTTACCTCAGCAGGCGTTAGGATGTAGCACTGGTGGAAAGCATTCTCATGGAAGAAGCCCTCGGCAGACCATCCATCTAATCCTCACTTGGCTCTGACTCTGCGAGCAGACAAACCTCAGTACAGCTCTGCCAGGCAAACAGATTGGCTTGAGAAAAGGCAGACAGGTGACCCAGACACAAAGAACATAAACCATGGATTTGCTTCTTACGGTACCCAGCCAGAAATGCTGTCCTCACTGTCTGGTCTACAAGGAAGCAATACGCCTTTTGCTGTGCCAACACAGTGACATTTCATGCAGGAGTGCATCAGAATGGCATCTGCTGCTGCAAAGGCTACGCTTCTATCTTAGCTGAAATCCAGGCCTAGTTTTGCCAAGTGTCCAGACAGGTTTCAAGGCAGTGAAGTCTTCATTCTCTTCACAAGGATGCAAAGGGCCAAAGACCTCACTTTGGAGACACAGATAAACGGCATTTGAGATTTCTATATAAACTACAGGCACCAGAGATGCTGCTGCCTTGCTTGACTTCAGAGAATAAATTCAACTAAGCTTGTGAGTGGAAAGGAAGAGAAATGTCAAAAGTAAGAACCTGTAGGGAGCCATAAAAAGTAGGAAAGCTCTAGATGGAAGGATATATCTCCTTGTCCCCAGAATCTGTTGTCACATTTACTTTTCCAATGCATACTCAGGAGGCAGAAAAATCCAAAAATAGCAACCTCCTGTGCCAAGACCTGGGGGGGGAAGGTGGGAGAAAAAAGCATCCAGAGACATCTAAGAGTATTAGCAGGTACAGAGCAGGAAGCTGGCGCTGCATCCTTGTGATAAAGTGCAAGTCATGGGGCTGGAGGAGTACACAATACCTTCCTGGAAAAGGTGTTATCCTGCTATGCAAGTTCACTCTGTTCTGAAGAAATCTGAATCACCTTGAAATCAAGAAGAGACTGAAGGAAAGAAAAGGCATGCAGGCACCAACCACGCAGATGCTTTTAGCACTTTAACTTTGCCAAGTTAGCAGCCAGTCTGAGAGCAGTGGGATGGTAGAGTCTAGCCAAAGTGAAGAGACTGAAACCTGCTTTTCAGCCAGTAAAAGGTTTCAAAATCTAAACAAAAAAAATCGCATCTAATGAAGATATAAGCATATTCATGGAATTCTTCACCCACTCTGTCCCCAGGCAGCCTATAGCCACTATGGTAGAACTCATTGGAAAGGCAGGATACAGAGGTGGAAGAACAAGGACCGCTGAAACTACAAAAATCTCCATGTTCCATCCTTGGTCTCTGTAAGAGATCTGAACACACATCACACCAAAGCCTCCAGAAACAGTAAGTGCTTCACAGCAAGCAGGTATTCTCAGATGTATGTCAACACTCAGATCACTGCCAAGTAACTTCCAGGCTCATACCTGAAATCTTGTTGAGATTAGCCAGTGTGCAGCAGATATCCAGATTTACGCATGCAGGAGATGAGAGAAGCCAGTCTCCCCTGCTTTCCAGTGTTACTGCATGCAGAGCTTGAGCTGGTAACACACTGGACTGAGGTAACACACGAACTGCCTTCCCCCTGCAGGAGCTCAGGAATACATCTGGAGAGCTCCTGCTTTCATTCCCCAAAGCAGAGCAGCTTCATGCCCTATCAGCCTTGATGAGCTTCCTACTCCATCCACATCTCTAGAAGGAAAAGGCAAAGCAAAAATGACTTTGTATCAGCAGAGACAGGGTTTGAGACTGCACACCAGCTGCATCCCCCGTTACACAGGAGCTTCTCATACTGTCCCATGGGTCAATGGCATATGTTTCTCATTTCCTCTGGCTTCATGTCACAAAAGACCAGGACAAGGAACTCAGATTCACCATCAACGGATGGTGGCAGAATTTGACTCAAAAAGAGCAAAACTCTGTAGCTGTTATCTTGATAAAGACTCAGCACAGTGTTAAATCATGGGTCCTCCAGTGGCTGGCAGAGGCTGCACTGCATGCATACACAGGATTAACCCACAGCTTACTCTGAGCTCCCCATGAAAAAAAAACATTAAACAGCTACCTCTGTACATGCAGATGAAAAACACAAGCAAAGAAATGCAAAAAGCAGAAGCATCTCTTCAGTACATGCAGCTGGGGCAGCTGGCACACTGCTGCCATGGAGCGTGGTGCGGCTCCGGCAGAGCGGTGACCAAGAGGCAAACTCCCTCAGGCTTGAAGAGTCCTGAAGCAAACAAAGCCCCCGGCTCAAGTCTGCCAAACCTTCTCTACTTGGATGGCGGCTTGCTCACACTTGGCAACAGTTTGGTGCAATTTGAAGCTGGCTCAGACCTAAAGTGAAAAGATTAATGGGATATTTGAAACCCCACTCCTATTTTTCCTCAGATCTTACTTACGTAGAAGCTCTGATGTTGGTTGCTGAGCTCCTTAAAACACAATCTGCACAACGTGCCACAGTAAATAAACAGATTTAAGCAGCAAGTCCATTTAGAAGGAGTTTATTTAGAAAGCACACACATCACTAAAGAGAGCTTATTTCTTATCTAACTCCAAGCACTTAGGAGGCAATCCTTCAGGGGTGTTCTGCAGGCAGCGTGAGATTAATTCTGTTTGCAGCAATTATTTTCAGGATGTTCTGCACTCCCATTAAGAGCCTGGAAGTTCAGTTAGTTTCTCGGCTTGCGGATTAGAGAAAAGCTGGAGACATTAAGCAAAAGAAGAAATGCCTTCCAGCAAACTGACCCATAAGAGGAACCTTCCTGTCAGAGTGCGGCAGCGTTGGCTGAGACCTGACATGCTGAGCCCTGCCTGGCACAGCCTGGACACGGACCCCCATCCTGCCTGGGAGCTGGACCTGTCACACCACCCCAGGGACACGTTGCACTTGTGCCACAAACATCCACCTTCAGCCTCCAGCAACACTTCAGGATGGAGAAATCTCTGAATTTGCTCTCAAACCAAGGAAAGGCTGACATGCACACACAATCCAGAGAGCCCTCCAGGCCACACGAAGCCCTGCTTATGGTCCGCATGGACTCAGGGCTCGCAAGAGAAGCTCTGGATTAAAAGTCTATAGGAGAGATGGCAACTTGAGCTACTACAGATCTGTGATCTTCGCTGGCTGCTCACTCACCTGCACCTCAGTGTTTAAATGGGCAGAGACCTACAGTCTTGGAGCTTCCTCCAAGAGTGAAAGTTCCTTCATCTCCCCAATTCACCCTGTTGAGGCACACAGGGCTGTGGGCTCCCTCTGTGCCTGTTCGCCTGTGATTTTCTGTGCCAGCTCACCGATTCAGGCAGCCCCAGCCATGGTTCCCTGGTTTTTCTTCCACCAGCATCTGTGGTGGAGTCCTGAGAGCACGCAGCTGGTGCCTGGTTGGTGCTGGCTGTGTGTGTACTGAATTACCAGCCGCAGCAAACAGTAGCTGTTGTACAATCCAGTTTAATGCCGCAATGCTGGTAAAAACATCGGAGAAACAAGGTGCTTCCACTACTTCGGGAAATCAATTCCACATGTACCCTGTTATTTCCCATTGCCAAACTCAGTGTTGTGCAAATATATTGCAAATGACAGCTCTTCATAACCTGCACCAGAAAAAAAAATGTCCATTCTCCAATTCATGTATAACCTTTGGCCTATGAGAAAAATGGTTTATGCCTGGCTGGTATGAAGTGACAGCCACAGAGTTCTGAGGAACTGAGGTGCTAGCAGCCCTACAACCCAGTGGCAAAGCAGTTCACCCTCATGGCAGCCCTTTTCCTGGAGACAACATGCAACTGTGGAAGTAATCAGCATGATCAGCACCAACCTGGTTGTAAGGGTCACACAGAGCAATGAGCTCTACATGCTGTCTTTGGGCAGTAAAATCACAGTGCCTTGGCACCTGTCCTCTGGAGGCAGTTTGGGCCCTGTAGTACTTCTTTCACCATAATATCACCTGATGAGCATTTCTTAGTAGTGCAAAAAAGCCAGGTTAAGTACTGATGGGATTTTCTATACACAAACAGCTAGGCTGCTGAGCATGGTTGTTTTCCTCACATTATTCTATCAGTAACTTTCCTGAAAGCCCCGCTGGCTTCCAGACATAAAGCTTGCAACACTGATACAGCACTGCATTGCCTGCAGCCAAAGAGGCTGAGCTGAGGTCTGCCTTCCTCTCATTTATTCTTGGCATCTTTACACATTTGAATATTTACTCTAACAAGTGACAGCCATTCAGACAAACCCAGTTTTGCAAACAAAGCAAGTAAGCCATCTTGAAGACATCTCCAACTACCCTGAAAAATCAACTCCAAACCCTCTAAAAGCAGATCTCCCATTATTACGACACTTCAAGACACATTGCAGCACTCCTGACTGCCTCTGGGTGATGCTTTCTAGGAATTTTTGGTGCCATGAGCCTTTTTACCATCTTCTAATGCAGCTGTGCTCTGTCACCTCACAGTCATGATGTATTTCTCAGCTTTTGCTCATTCCCACAACTTGGCAAATACATTAGTTTGTATGTTGTAGGCCACTCAAACCCTGAGAGAAAGTTTCCAACCTTATTTCTACTGCTAAAATACCCAAACATCCCATGTGCAAGGAGCTGAAGGAATGATGCAGAATTACTTGTCCTTGGCTTCCTGAAGACACACAGGACAAGTAAATAGCAAAACTTAGCTGGGGGTGCCTGTGCAGTCCCTTGTGGATGCTCCCTGCTAAGACCAGCTCACCAAGCATAGGATTTTAGTTAAACAGGTAAAGAGTAAAACAAACTGCACAGAAGTTCTACTCACTCTGTTTTTACTCATCTCTCTTTTCTTCCGTATCTTGGGTATTCCAGCTACTGAAAGCCTCTCTTAACCTTCTGGTTTCCAGTGATACCTCCAAGCACTGCTGCCCATTTCTACATACACTCCCATTTCTAGGAGGGCTCTTTATGTAAACCAAGTGCTTTTGAGCCTATTTCCTTAATCATGCTAGCCTGGCAGTTACATCCATTCATCCACTGTTGTTTCTCACAGTTCCTGAAATTCTTTAAGGCAATCATGTCTTGATTTTCCTGCAATAACAGGCTGCTCCAAACTTGTCTGTCCACTCAACATGACATGTATTTCCTCATCTAGAAGTCACAGATTGACTCCTGAATTCCCCATAACATTCAAAGCCCTTACTGTGAACTTCCTGCGTTGTGAAGTTGTCAACAGGCACAGCTCTTTGTCACAGCAGTACAGACACACAATGAATGTCCCCAGAAGGTGCCTAAGTCCTTAGCTGTGACAGCGAGTAATTTCTTCACTAGAAAACGTGTGGGACAGTATCATTCAGTGATAAGTTTGTGCCAATACGGCAGTGCTGAGTGGTCAAAGCTCTAGGTGGAAACTTCTTAGGGTCCCAAAGGAAAAGCTGTCTGTGTAAGTGAAATTTCTGGAAACTACATTATGCTTTGTTTTACGACTGTGCTGGAAAAAGAGACAGATATCCTTTTTGCTGGGGAACAGAATTCATCCCTGCAGTTATCCAGACAGCACTGATAAACATCTGCTTCTTTCTAAAGGGCCCATGCAAGGACAGCCACAGAGATGTTTGTCCAGAGCAGGACCTTGTCACAACCAGCGCTGCTCTAAGCTTTGTCAGACACCGATCTTCCAGCCCAGACCTGAAGTCCTCCAGCATCCTGCAGCAAAGCTGATCTCAAGTATTCACAATGGGTGATGAGGTCAGTGACACCAAGCCTCTCATCCTTTGTGAAGCACCCAGTCCTCAGCTTGCAGAATTGTCTGAAAATTCTGGTACAAGAAGTCAGAATGTCACACATTACAAGTGCAGCTTGTTAGCAGAGGTTGTTCACAGAGCCTTAAGCTGGTAATAGACATGAATAATTCTCTGGATGAGGTAAAACATGCATACACATGGCAACTTATAACTATGCTCAGAGCAGGGTCATTAGTATTGTTAATTATTAGTATTATTTAGTGCACCAACCGTATGAGAAAAGTTGCTGAATGTGCCCTTTGAAACAAAGACACAAGAGAATAAATCTGCCCAGAACCTGCTGCAAGGGACCCACTGAAATCTACCAGTTGTGTTTCCTACATTATCACCACCTCAGAAGCATCACAGAGGCCTAGAGAAAGGGTTTCCCAAATGGACTTTTCAAAAACCAGCACTGATCCTCCTTTCACACGCTCTGTGATGCAAGACCTGTTTGCATCAATCAAGAACTGATTCTCTTCCTTCTAACTTTCACACAGTATTTAGAAAAAAATTAAAAAAAGACATCCAGAAGTGGTGCTACTCATCACTGGGAAATAATTAAAATCCTTCTGTGCTTTCCTTCAGCCTTCTGGCTACTCATTTACTAAGTCAGCTTTAATGTCTTCATGAGTGTGCAACCATTAAGAAACCTTAGGAATGGTTAAAAAAAAAAAAAAAAAATCCAACGAATAAACCCATCCTGATGGTCACACTTTCCTCTTCACAGAGCATGGATACTGAGTTGAACAAAAGCTGCAGTATTACAAGCTCCACGTAAGACCTTCACAAGGTTTTGGGATTCTCTTTGCTGCATTCACAGCTGCCATCAAGTGGTGGGAACCCATCCAGAAATAGACAGTCCCATTACAGCACACCCCCACTTCAATGGCAAAATAAAAAGAAATACATAAGAAATAAACCAACAGACAGTGCACCAAGTCATAGAAGTTTATTGGGCAGCAATGCCACCCTTACAGGAATCACGGCTATGTCATGAAGGATGGGACTGTGTATCCCAGTGGTTACTCCCATTAACAATTAATATGTTCTCTTCACACAAGATGCAGATCAGCAATTCATAAATCATCTGGAGAGGGAAAACACAGGCTCTGATATACATAACATGGCATATTATCAGGCACGCAGTGCTCAGCATTGCTCATTTGTTTTGTTCACACTCCATATGCAGCCTGTGGCTCACAGCAGCCCTCACACCAGGAGCACCAAGAGCTGCTGGTCACCACCCTGCACTGCCACACACCCAGCGCCCACAGCACGCGCTCCTGGATGGGGAAGCCATTGGAGGAACATGATGGACTGCAGAGAGAGGGAGCGTGTGAGCTCTGCCCTAGGCAAGCTTCCACCTGCTCGCTAAACAGCTGCACAGGTTTTATGTGACTTTTTACTCCGGAATGCAGAAACAGTTACCATAGCAATTTCCACATCACTTGGTACTTGCGCTGCCTCTGAGAGTTGGAGCACCTTTTTATAGAAATTCTTACCAATGCACCACGTGCACTTTTGATTTTTAGAACCTTCGGAGGAAAAGAGACATCTTATGCTTCCTGAGATTTTAGAATCCTGTTGAAAAGTGGAACCTTTGTTTCAAGGGGGAATGTGGTGTTGGGCACAGAAGAAACTTATTGCATTTCAGAGGAGAGAGAAGAAAGCAGCTCGTTCCAGAAGCATTCATCATCTGCAAACCATCCACAAAGGGTACAGAAACACGTCTGCCAAAAAGAAGCCCCTTGCTCAAAGATACAGCATGCTTAAAGAGAAGTTTTGTTTCCATGGTGACTGAATTTGGAGTAGGAACATCCTCTGCATCAGCCATGGCTAGATCAAAAACCCAGTTGCTTTTGTTCACTCCATGAGCTGAGTTATTAACCCTGCCTCACCCACACATCCTGTTTGCATTCTTGTCCCTTTTGCTGTGCACAGCTTCTCTTTGTAAATGAAGCAAGAAAAAGCAGGAAGGTCCAAATAAATCTGAACAGCCCGATCATCCTATAATATATGTATATATTAATCCTAATGATTAGAAATAATACTATTTTCCAATATAAAACCAGAATTTCAAAACACCATTTTTGAAATGGCGTCAGCAAGCATTGCACTAAAGACAATTAACAATAACCAATGATGGAGAGGTTGTCCTTTCCTCATGTCTCAGACATGAAATCTCACCCTTCACTTATCTTATCCATCTCACAAATTTCTACAGAATGGGAAAAGAGGGATTCTCAGCAGCCAGCTTTGAAGGGGTGACAACCTGGGGCACAGACACGTGTAAAAAAAAGGTAAATTAAGGCTGAAGGACCTCAGCAGACACATTTTGATTGGCCATCTGCTTGCTTACATTCTGACCTTCCCTACTTCGAAGATTTGGCAGTGGTTTCACCTCAGCCAGCCAGATCACCACCATTTAGCCCAGTGCCAGGACTGGACCCCAGACAGCAGCTGCCAGCTTGAGCATCTCACAGGATGCACTGCTAAAGCACCACATGGGGCACACCATGAAAGCCATTAACAGTGTGAACGCGTTGCTTTCTGCTGCTCCTTACATTCACCTGAGGCAACGAGGTCACACTCACTGTAGCCCCAATTTCTGATGCTGATGAGATAATTTGCTGAGGCACCACAGCTGCTTCAATGGAGGTTAAATCTAGATGCTGTATCCATGGATCAGTGCAGCCACACTTCCCAGCGAGCACTCCCTGCAGCTTCCTACCCTGCAGCATAAGGAGAGGGGACATGACAGCACCATGCTGTCACCACTTTGCATGGAAGGCAATTGCTTTGTCTGGGAAAAAAAAAAAAGCATTCAACAGATTCACCAAAAAGCAACTTCATGTTTTCATTCCATAAAGTCACACAGCCAACTTCATGCCAGGAACTGCATAATTTCTCACAGTGTGACTGCGGTGTCATCTGCTGGAAGGAGGGAACACCCATTCAACAGAGCTGAGAGCCAGTTCAAGTAGAACAGACAAGTATAAAGTCCTCCACTATTTTTCAGTGACAAATATTTGCACAGAGGCGATGCTGGAAGCCCCAACTTTGCACCAGAGCAGCACTGACAGGCTGGTGCTGCTGGGGCTGCTCAGCACTGTGTGGCTTCATGAAGTGGGGACAGCAGTGGGACCAGAGCTGCTCTGGGGACATGCTGTCACATGCAGAATGTCATTCTGCCACTGAAAAACAAGGGTGAGTTTCTGCATCTGGTTTTTGACAACAGCCACCGGAAGCAAAATCGGACATAGCCATGAAGGCAACCAGCACCTTCTGGTAACTGCATGGAAGCTATGGGAATAGCGTGGGAAGGAGCAAGAAGTCTATGATAATTCCAAACACAAACAGAATTCTCTATGAAATACAGAAATCAGAGTAAACTTAGATGCATACTCAGCAGAAACAGTTGCTCCAGTGTTTCTGGCCAACATATGCCAAGTTGCACAACTGTCAGCATAGAGAACTTCAATTTTTTTTTTTCCCAGCAAAGAAAGTGCTTCAGTACTTGTTCCTGTATAAAGAATGCCAGCTGCAAGCAACAAACTTGGGAAAACAATGGGCATTAGACACACACACCTAAACATACCTGAAAAATCAGAGCTTTCATTGCCCAAATTGCCCAACACTTTCTAGTGCAAGGCTCCCCATCAGTTATTTATACCACTGCCAGGCCTCAGGCTGAAAGTTTACATGCTGGGTGTATGCCTGGAGCAATTTCTTTCATCTGTTTTATTTTAATTTCAGCTAAGACAATACAGTTGTTTCTGAATTAAAAATGAAGAAACAGAGCATTGCTTTGCCACAATAAAAATGCCTCCAATCTCAGCCTTGCCTGCCTCTGCCACTCTGCAATTAGGAACACAGCTCAAAGCTTTGGCACCTTGTGGCTACAAAGCAAGCTCATTTTATGCCATCTCCAGGAAAACCCACCCAAATTTAGCCACTTCACTTGCTCTGGGAACAATAACACCTCAGCTGGTATCTGTCCACATCAATGAGAGTTCAAGATCCTTTTCCTGAAATGCAGCACTCCACACTTTGGCCTTAAGATGTGATGTTTTGCTGACTATTGTCAGCAGCACTGTCCAGAGCCCCTGCTACATGCAATCAAGCAGGGAGAAGCCTGGTGCTGAATAAAACATCTCCTGCCTAGAGCTCTTGGCTCTGATGGCCTCTACAGCACTACCCTGCCCTGTCAGTAAGCATTCAGCTGGGATGATTGGAGAAAGAAACAAAGAAAATACAAAAAGCACAGAAACAAGCGAGTCCAATGAATCTGGAAATTCAAAAAGCTTTTCACCAGTGTCTGAAAATGGGAATTCCTCCTATCTGGTTTCAACAGAACCTGCTATGGAAGAGACAACTGAGATTTAATTTCCATTTTCACTTGAAGCTGAACAAAATGATGATCCAATATTAAGCTTGTTTACAAAAGCTAAGGCTTGAAGTCCTTCCAAAAACAATTTTGTTCTACTCTTGAGTCAAATTCAATGCAATGTTCTCCCTCAGATGTTACCCACATGACTGTTTACTAAGTCAGATCTTGTGATACCACCAGCTTGATTCAGCAGATGTAATTAATGGGTCTGCTCTTGGCTCACACAATGGTGCGTGCCTAACGAAGCAGAACAAAGCAGCCTCTAGAGATTCGTGCCTCTCAGCTGGCCACTGAATGTAGAACCAGGCAGTAAACTCCCAGGCAGCAACAGCTACATGAAGTAAGGCTTAAGAAACACTGGATATTAACTGCTTCTGCTCCCAAAATAAGAAACTGCAGGATGAAAGCTTGGTTCTCCTTTCTTCTTTGTGAACTTGTGGCTTCAGCCAGCATCAGCTTGAGTCCTGTTACTTGCATGATACTTTAAAGAACTTTCCTCAGAACTGCAACACAGAACATTGAGAGATACAGTAATTATTTCTTGGTTATGAGAAGCATTTTCAGGTCTGGAGGAAAGGTTTATTATGTCACAATGTACAGGAAGGAGATATGGCCCTTTCACCAGATTTAACCACGACTGTCATCCTTAAGAATATCAAATGAGATGCCTTTCTTCAGCTACGCTACTTATCTGCGAGCAAGGGCCACAACTCCACCACAAGAGAGCCAACCCATAGGTGCGTGCTCTCATTCCTACTTAGCTACCACAGAAGACCACGTCCTTGTCTCACAGCCTCTCTTCAATCATGTTACCTGAGCTCCTTATGGCTCCAATCTGAAAGAGTTGAACATGCAGCAACTGAATTCAGCCCACCCAGCATCCATACACCGGATTCACCATCAGTACTGTGAGGCAGGAGGCTCTCAAAATGGTACTTGGACAGAAACAAGCTTTGCATTTTATTGTACCCTATGACACAGCCAGTTGAGAAGCACAGGGGTGTCCATGTCCTCCACAATATAGGTGCAATCTCATTAGCCTAACAAGTAGGTAACAATCAAGTATTTCTTCTCAGCCTGAGTTGAGCAGCATTCAAGTTTTCTTTCCAACTTTTCATAAGTTGCATGATGGAAAAACATCCACCAAAAGCAGAGCTTAATAAAGGCTCCCAATAATGATGCTTTCCTCTTCATCCAAAAACTGACACTTAACAATGACTAGGGGGAAAAAAAGACGGCATGAAGATACACAAATAGAGAAGAAAAGATTTGAGACACTGTGCACAGGTGAAGAATTAATAATTGAGACCAAGTTATAAACTGTTCATTTCTGTTGAAATAGAAATGGGACAGATAAATATGATGAAAAAAGATGTTTCACCAGAAACATAATGACAAAGGATCAACACAATAGAAAGGTGGTATAAAGGAAGCAAAGACGATTGCTTACCTATATCAGAAGATTCCAGTTTTGCAGGGGAAAACATCACCAAGAAGGGATCTCCAACCAGAAACCCTTCCCTGTTAGCAGTCAGCCCTTCAATGAGGTCTAAGAGAGGTGCAGCCAGGCTCCAACCCTTCCTGTCTCACAGCTGAACTGCCTTCACCTGTGCTCTCAGGGCTGACCAGGTCCTTTCCCCACGTGCTCAATCAGTGGTTCAGGCTGGGACTCATCAGTTCCCATACAAAGCCCTCTGTGACTAACTCGTTAGTGCTTATGAAAAATGGGAGTTGCTAATATGATCACCAGGGCCTCAAAGCACCCTGTAGAGCCTCCTGACAACTAGTCTTCCTGAGGGATGAGGAAGGGACAGCAACAAGCAATTTGGGAACAGCATTGCATCACTCAGCTGCACCAGAGCCCCCAGAGTGCAAGAAACAAGACGGCTCCATGCACTGTCACTTCTCCAGCAGCACTGTCAGCAATTGGCACGGGTAGCCAGCAGCCCTGCATCAGCCACTTCTTGTCCTAAGATCCATGAGTCCTTCCAGTCTCCTTCCAGTTACTCCAATCCCCAGAGCATGGTGATTTTCTGCCAATTTTGCATATGCTGCTGTTTCCAGAGATTCCAGTTCAGTGTTTACACGTATTTCACAATGATCGCTGCTAACAACCATTGAGAGATGGTAATTATCGTGTTTCAATTTCCTACAAACTGCTGGCTAAGGCTGCACAAAAAGTCCTGAGTGCCAGATGCTCTGATTTATGTTATTTATTCTTTCAGCATCTATACAGAGCCATAGGTACTTTATGCATTTTGTCATTTTAAATCATAAATGCTTTCCCACCCTAAAATTCTGCCACCTGCCTTGGCTATTACCTTCACTGCTTCATCAGTCACCAGTCAGCATCCCAGGCTTGCCAGCACCACAGCTGATGTACAGTTCAAGGAACTGCAAATCCCAAACAACAAGCACATCTCAGACAAGCTGATTGTCAAGCAAAGCCCGTTTGGTGGGCAGCCAGAGTTTTTGCTTGGAAATTCTGTCGCTGGTCTTGGATAGTGGAAATCAAGTATATGAAATATAACATGAAATCAGCATTCACTTTTTTGTGGTTCACATGACTTCAAACATTTAGTAGACCGAAGCAGGGAGTCTGAAAGCTCCTGTTTTTATTTCTCCCCTTGGCTTTATCTCAGCTGACTGAAAAACATGGGCTACTTTGGCAGATCAGTCACTGAGAAACAGCAGAGGGACCATGAGCTGGAAGTCTGTCTTGAGTACAGACAGGAAATACCAGCATATTCCTTTCTTGTTTTGAAGTATGTCTATGAAGAAAGACTCTTTCTAACAGCCAAAAATAAAAGGAAACTAGAAGGTTATCAGTCTTGAAAAGGCAATTTGAATTTACAGCTCAAAATCAGCAAATGTCCAAGTAGACACTCTGGGAGCTTTTCTGATCAGAGCTGGAGCCCTTTGCTGCAACAGGATCCACCTCCTGCTCCAGGATTAATGGAAACCATTAGCAAGCCCTCCAAATTTGGTACCTTTCTTCACGGCTGAGAACTCCTGCAAAGGATCCCATGGCACAACAGCAAAGTGCCTCCCAACCAGCTGCAGACCCAGCCAACACACAAGTGGGATCCTCACCATCTGCTGCCTGGAGGCAGCTCAGCAGGACTCATTTCATCAAGAAAACAATGAAGGCAACTGTTGTGTTACTCACATTGTATTTAACTACAAAACCCCCAACACCTCCCTTTCTTCCAAGGCCCAGGCTTTGAGGCCAGAGCTGCCCGCTCCCCTTGTGCTGTCACAGCCCTGGTCCCAAACAGCTCCTCAGCACTCTGAGTTAGGGGCAACAAGCACAAAGTGAGATCAGAGGAATGTGACAAGCATTTCAGCATTATTAAGCATATCCAAATATTGTATTTATGGACTGCAATTTAACTTTTCTCCTTTTATTTGTTATAGTGTTTACTAAGCCATTAGATTAAAAAAAAATCTACTGGCAAGGAAAAAAGCTGGGGGCTGCTTCATTGAGACTAGCAGGCATGAGGACGGTCCAGTTTTATTATTTGCTGTGCCACTTAGCTTATTCTTTGTCACCAGTGTTGCTCGTCACTGCCATACAGTGCATCTACCCAGTGGCCAACAGAATTGTTTCTATGCCACAGGACAAAGAGACATGATCACACAGGTTAGTCATAAAGGCAAAGCAACAGCTGACATGTTGTTTATATGGAAAACGGTAATTTGAAACAGCTTTAAGAGATGAAACATTCTGTGTCAGATAACAGAATCCTCAGTCTGTGCTCCTCCCAGGCTACTAGCTCTTGTTGAGCATCTCACCTAGGAAGAAAGCTTGGCTGTCTGGAATAAGTGCTAATTAACTAAAACTCAGTTTTGAAAAAGAGTATCTGCACAGGAAAGTTTGTCAAATGTTTCTTTTCCAAAGCATTTCATTTATCTGAACAAAACACCACATTTTAGCTCTGATTACAGTTTGACCAGCTATACTGCTGCTTACCAGGGAGATACAAATCTGCACCACAGAAGCAGTCAGACTGGCTGGATTACCTTTCTTTTTTTTCATTTATTTATTTGTATTTATTTATTTGTTTGGTTTGGAAGCGCTGTAAGTCAGCTGTTTGCTCCTTCCTTCGAATGAGAGCCATTCTGGACACAGTTTCACAGTCCGACTGCAAATCCATTGCTGATGGAAGCTGCTAATGCAGAGCCTCACGGCTGTACTGCGGTCTGAATTAACATTTCTGGGTCTGCCAAAGACGTAGAAACATTGCTACTCATTTAATAGATGACAAGAAGGAGTTTTCCAGGCAGGCAAATTCAAAGCTTTGTGCAGACGCTATTCCTTCAATTTTTTTCTGCGAACGTCAGCAGGTAGAGCAGAGAAGCACGACAGACAAAGTAGCTTCCCAGCCTAAGCCATATCCTCACAGATGGGTGCCTGGCTTGCAAAAGAAGAAATTTTTATTTCCATTAAAGACAGCATTTAAGAGACTCTCGGTGCAAACTTTAAGCAGTTGTTAGAGATCACCAAGCTTAGCTGTGGAGAACAGAGAGCAACACTAAGAATGTCTTCATGCTACACAGCAAGGATGTGAGGGCAGTTTCTGGGACAAGCTGCAAACAAGTCTGTCATTTATTCAGGCATCCTAAGAACATCCTTCAGTTGCTATGTGAGGGTGACAAAGGAGCAAAAGTAACCTCCTAAGGTTTGGAGTCAGTGTAGTGATGGCTGAGACTTCCTCTGCTCTGGTTCTGTGACACTGGGAGATGAGCCTGGCGTGTGCCCATGGTTGCACATCTCACAGCCATCAGCAAAGCACTCTGTGCTGCACAGGACAGCTTCCTGAATGCTCCCATCTGCTAAAGGACACCCACTGCTGTGTTCCTGGGGTCTTTTACCCAGCAGCTTGCATCACAATATTTGACACTGCAACACAGAAAGAGATTACCCACTTTTTCAGTATCACAATACACTTGTTTTGTCCTTTTGAAAATCCACAGCTATTTCATGAGCATTCACTCCATATTTCCCACTGTAAGTACGGTTTGAGTCACACAGCTTTGCAGAGGGAGCACATTCCATGGCTCAAGGAGTTGAAACCATCCTTGCCTTAGCATAGCTCGACAAAATCCACAGCTACCAAAGCTTCAAGATGCTTGTAGTTCTTGCAGGTGCCGTTCTCCGCCTTGAGGAGGGAGAAGACACAGCACACACATATTTGCCAACCAGATCTTCCTCTAGTGCGGATATAAAAAGATGGCTCAGAGCTCAGCTCTGCTCCCATCAGGAAAGGCTGTTGCTCCTGTGTGAATCTCTGGGGAGCAGGCAGCACCTCCCCAAGAATGCAGGCTGTTCATTCAGCAGCGTTGCTGTGGAAGGGCTGTTCCTGCTGCACTGCACACTGCCATTCAGCCACTGTGCAGCAACTGCACCTCTGCATGGCTCCAGCTGCTTTCTGGTGCTCTGCAGGTAGCCAGGACACAGCTGCTCTTCCAGCACAGGCTTAGCAGCAGGCTCCTCTCCTACTGGGGCTGCAGATGTGTTCATCCAGACAGCAATAGTTGGTGATATTGGCTACTGGCTAATAGTTGGGCATGGAGTTATGTTTTACTGATCACACATTAGCACCCTCTCTCCATTTTCAGGAAAAAAAAAAAGATGCTTCCCATATGCAGGAGCCAAATCCACCAACCAGAAATGGGAAGAGCAGAATAAAACACTGCCTGCTTCTGCATGTGCTAAAATCATTAGTGCTCCCCTTTCTTAGAAACGTTCCTTGGGACTGACACAAAATGTTTTCAATTAGATTCTGGACTTTCACTACATGCAGAAGTTACAGCTCTCCCTTCACATTTCACTCCACCTTGCTGGTTTTGACAGACTGTGCTTGGAAAATAACACCTATTACAGAGTGGTGTTCCATGATGGTGGTTTTGTGCAGACCCGTCTCTACCTCGACTCACAATCCCCTCGACTCAGCCATGCAGCTCTGTGTCATTCCAGAGTCACTGCCTCCTTGTTTGTTGTTCTTCTGCTTAAGTCCATGAGCATTTACAAGAGAAAAGGCTCTGGATCAGCCTCCTGCTTCCCTGACACCCTTGTGCTGTGTCAGACACTGCAAGCCTGCTTGCTAAAGCATCTATCAAGAAACCTCATAGTACTGAAGAACTGCTCAAGCACCTCTTTGGCTGTTACAGACCAACTATCTACATAAAATTTCAGTTGCAGAATGAGCTTCAGTTTTCACTATGTCAAACCTCATTGTACTTTGCTTTCAGAAGCAGAGCAATAGTTTATTTTGTCACAGGTTGATGAGACGCCATGGCCAGCACTCCCCTGGCCCACATACTCCCTTCTGAGACGTGCAACAAAGGAGCTGAAGACCTCTATTTTTAATTACTTTGTAGCATGCAATTAAAATAAACTCGAGGTAAAACGAAGGGGGGAAAAATAACTCTTGAAAAAACCACAGGTTGCTGTACTCCTTTCTTAATAAAAGTCAAATTGTGGCCCATTGCCTGGAGTTGCCCCTCCAGTGTGAAAGCCATACTACATTATTTGATTTTTGGACTTCCCAGGAGCTCACAGATAAGCTTGAACTCTGTGAGTTTAACTCACAGAAAATCTCACAAAGTCACAACAGCAGCAGCAGCTCTCATCTGACCAAAGGCAGCTGACCCAGCAGCTCCCCACTGCTTACCCTGTACAGGTTCCTGGTGTCCACCTCTGCCTTCTTCTCAAAGTGACAGAGCAATGTGACTCACCAGTACCTCACTGATCATTCCTGCTCCATTTGTACTATTGCTTCTTTTTTAAAAGCAAGAGCATGTGCCACTGATTGTTACTCTGAGATGTTTGGACTCTGATGCCCTGGTACGAAGCATGCAGCCAGACATACTGAGCTGCAAAAAACTTGAGCAATAGATGCATTTCATAATCTTGAGAAGTTACTTATTAGCAACAAAACCTACAGGTGTTTCATGAATATATAGACATGACAGATGCTGACAGAAGCATCAGCAAAGTTCACACCTGATAAAATGATTGATTGATCTCAGGGTAAAAGCAATTGCTTCCTTTCAAGGTAAGTGACATGAGTTAATCATATGTTTAATGTTACCAAGTTAATTTCCTGTCGTGTTTTTTTGTTTGTTTGTTAATTTTTGGTGTGTTTGTTTTTTAAATCAGTAAAGACACTTCCTCTGAATTATTTTCATTTGGAACCAAACCAAGACACGATCCTCCATATCTTCCTAGAGACCTCTCAATCACTGCACTGTTATTTTAACAACACAGCAGTTTGCCTAGCTTGGACCAAGTTAGTTCAGTTTTTGGACCAAGTTAGTTCACCTATTTGATGACAGCTGTCATAGGCCCTGAAAGCACCCTGTCCCAGAGGCAGGCACAGTAAGTCTAACTGCATTCTGTTGTTGCACTGCTCATGTCAGCTTGTCACCAAGTTCTAAGAATGAGTTCTGTAATTCTCTTCCTATCCCTCAATTTAAACAAATCATGAATTAACCACACCTGATTTAAACAGTCAGTTTTTCTTTTCCTTGTAGCACGCAAAAATGCCCAAGCACTGTGAACACAGTCATCTCCAGGAAGAGTGGTGCCATGTGAAACCAAACACCCACTGTTCTGTTGTCACTGCTGTTAATATCCTGAACATGACATGCTGGCCAACAGCTTCCCCTGGGAGAGACAGCTCTAAGAGAAGGAATGCAATAGAGCAGAGTGGAATGAGGGGGTATTCACAATTCGTATGTATGAGAAAACCCTGTGGTTGTAAAGGTTGGAAAACAGAAGTGATCTTGCTGCTACACACTGGCTGGCAAAAGGCAGCAGTGCGAAACGATGCTGCAGAAGTGAAGTATGCAAAGATGCTGCAGTATCACAGGGCAGCTGTGGAGAAAACTCATTAGCTGATCTCAGGTTTTTGTTTCAGAGATCAGGGTTTCTCAGCAGGCAACAACCACACTCCAAAAAAGCCTCTGTGTATTAACAGTGCCACCCCTGCCTCCCTGTTATCCATCAGGAAAAAAAATCAAGTCAAAGGCTCTATCAGACTTATCAAAACAAGAGAATGCTCCTGCATGTCAGCCTCATCAATCAGCTGTTGACACTGCAGGAAATACAGCATTAGGTTTCACGTGGATAACAAACACTTTTTATGCCTGGCATTGATTTTTAGCTTTTCCTATTAATAATACTTTAGACCAAAAAGAAAGAAGTCTAAAGCAAGGCAGAGAGAAATGAGAGTGTTAACGAGCGCGTTCTGTTTGATCTTGATGACAGCTGGTATTGGCCCTATCCACTGATGGAGGCCAGCTCTGCTGCCCAGGCCTGCTCTGTGGTAGGGTCTTAAAAGGCCATCCATTGCAAATTCTGCTTTCACAGTTTATCACGCTGAAAAGCATGATAAATCTCATGGTTTGGGGATTCCTACTATTATATCAGTGATCACAGTTAATTAGAAAAGTAGTTCTGGGGTTCACTCCTCCAGTAAAAGAGATGACATGCCCAGAACCTTCACCGACTCAGCCCCGTGGTTACCTCAGCCTGACTCAGACCAGAAAGACACTATAAAACCACCACTCCCAGCCCCACAGGGACATGGGGCTTCTCATGGCACCCATGCATCGAGATGCATGGCAACCTGCTTCTCCACCTGGCAGGATGCCTCACTCAAGGCAAGTAATTAATGCAGCTGGATTTCCATCTGTGTACGAAGGAAAATGACTACCTGACAACAAAGGCAAACAATCAGTTAACGTTTGTGAAGCACTAAGACCTGTTATGCCAAATGCTGGAAAATCGAGTAATCCCTCTGAGTGCCACGCCACCCCAGTACCAGTCAATCACACGGCTGTAGGCTCTTGCCTTTCCTTTGTACACACTCACCTTTTTCATCTTGTTTTAATTCCCACACAGTTTATTTTGGTGGAAATGAGGTATTTTGTTTGTTTGCTTGGGTTTAGCGAGGCTTATTTTTGTTAAGCCACACAAGAAGGGAAATCAATACCATACATATCTTCTTCCCTCACCACATATTTGCTTATCTCTGGTGTCTGCTCTAGCACCAAAGACAGGCTCCAAGAAAACACATGTTCAAGTTAGTTCCTGAAAATATTGACCAAGTAACGATAATACACAAAAGTGTGCCTTTCTGGTGAGACAAATGCTTGGCAGTTGTTGTCAGGCTCTGTCGGATTTTTTCTGCCAGGACATCAAGGAGCTGCTGTGCTCCAGCTACTGCAGCCCCTCCCCACCACCTCCAGCACCCATCTGCTTCATACAGCCATCCCATTTCCTGCAACCTGAAACACAGAAATCTGCTTTTGTTCTGCATCCTGCCTTGCATAACAGGGCTTTAATTCAGAATTCCACATGCTAAATAGGAATAGTTAGCATGTCCATGTCTCTATATGGCTGATCTCGTTGGCTGATGCTACTGGGAAGTAGAGGGGAAAACTTTCTGCACTGAGTTGGCTGCAAGCACTCCTCCAACTTCTACACTGCTCCTCTGAAACCACAGCAATACTCTTGAAAGAACCAAGAAGGATTTCAACAACTGAAGCTCCCTTCCAAGGCGGCTTTTTCACAGCACAGAAGCCACTGACTCTAATACAGCAGCTAACCACAGGTGCATTAAAATCAGAGTGCTTTGCCTAAAATCATCTCAATATTCAGTGATATGACCACAGATTGCCATGGTCTGCCAAAATAAAAGCAAGGACTGTAAGCTGATGCAGGAGGTGTGCACATCTGCATATTCTAGCTACAGGCTGCTAGGGAACACATAAAATCATGCAGTATTAGGCAGTGTCCATTGTTTTGGTTTGTGCACATTACCCTGGGCTCCTAAAGATGTGCTGTTTGTTGAAGATGGCCAACATCGAACCAGGATTTCAGCAGGAGCACTGGGAGGGGTGAGCTGCACGGTGGCTGGAGGAGGTTGCAGCCCTTTGCTGGTTTGGGGCAGCATGGGCTGCCTGAAGGGGCCTACAGGAAAGCTGGGGAGGGACTCTTTATATGGGCATTAGTGACAGGATGAGGGGAAACGGTTTTAAATTGGAAGAGGGTAGATTTAGACAAGATAGTAGGAAGAAATTCTTTACTGTGGGGCACTGAAACAGATTGCACAGCAAGGTTGTGGATGCCCCCTCACTGGAAGCACTCAAGGCCAGGCTGGATGGGGCTGTGAGCAACCTGGGCTATGGGAGGTGTCCCTGCCAACAGCAGGGGTGTTGGAACTACGTGATCTTAAAGGTCCCTCCCAACACAAACCATCCTATGATTTCATGCTTGTAGTCATGTATTTTATTAGGTAGACTAGCCAGCAGATAAGGCTGATGAGCTTTTTCATCGGGTGGGTTTGAGGGAGCCTCCATTCAAATGCGGTGGAAGCTGCAGGATGGAGGTGGTAGAAGCTATAGAACAAGATTTAAACATCACCCAGAGTTGAGCAGCAGCCAGAGACATGGGGATAGCGTTTGGTGCTTTCAGAAACCCAGCAGCAGAGCTGCCACTGGGCCACGTGATGCAGCTCTCAGAGAAGTGGCAGAAGGGATGTAGGCACTAAGGAGAGTGCCCCAGAGCTGGAGGCTGCAGGGACACAGAAACACACCTGGCTTCAGACAACACAGAACAAACTAGGCAGGGTCCCTCCACTGCCAGCCAGCTTCTGGCACAGAGATGCTCCAAGTGGGCAGCCTGGGGACTGGCACCACCCCACCACAGAGCTCCAACAAAAAGCAAACCCCTCTGCTAACCTGCTGGCCATGCTGAGCTGCAAAAGAGCCTCGAGGAGAAATCTGTAGCCTTAACCCTATTCCTGAGCACAGGTGACAACTGCTGTCACCCACGACAGTCATACAACGCCTGGTTCTGAACTTTCAGGTCAAAAACATCATTCCTTGCACAGAGAGAACCTCATCCACATGTGCTCCAAGTGACAAACTGCTCTGGGCTGCTTTGAAGTGAGATCTGCCCAACTTGTTCTGCCTTCTCACGTTAAAATTCACACCATTCCAACAAAAGAAACTCATTTCTCATAGTCTTGTCTGAAAAGACACGATATATTTCTGCTGTTCTCCAGCTGTACAGCATCTGTAACTGAAATCATTTTTCAGCATTTTTGTAATAACAGTTTTAAATATTTCTCCATGAGCCACACTGGACTCTTTAAAAAGAAGTGGCTATTAGCTTTTATCGCAGATCCATATTTATAGTCCTTCACCAAATGTATTTCAACCTTTCATTTTTTATGTTTCCTATTTTTTTTTTTCTAGAATTCTCAATATACTGCAGGAGAAAAGATGATGGGATAAAGCTCATCCTAACTACGTGCTTCTCCACTCGTGACACATCACAGCCACTGATTTGTTGACGAGTTCCACTTCAAAAGCTTCATTCTGCACCTAACACCTGCACTCATGTCAGCAGTGGCACCTGTGTGAGAGTGAGGTATGAACTGCAGTCCTCACTCTCATGTCTGCTCTAGTAAAACTGGGGCATCACTTTCTATACATATAAATGAGTGAATCCTCCAATTATGGTAGTCCTAACCACCTCAGATAAGAACATGCAACCCAAAGAGCTCTGCTCAAGTCAAGGATTTAGCTTCAGGACTGCATTTACTGCATTTGGTTATTTTCCAGACCAATGCCCACTGCTGCTTTCCGAGATCACTTTATCAAAGCACACGAGAAGAGACACAATGCTCCACAGCCACCCCAATGTGGGACGGTGCCACAGGAACCCCAAGGGTTTTGTGCCCGTTGCTCTTCCCATCCAGCTTTGCTTGTAGTAGAGATTCTGCTCAAATATCAAGATAGTAATATTCATGCAAACAGAACAAGTTGCAACGCAGTGTGAAACCTTTTACTGCACTGAAAGGAGCAAGTACTGTATTACAGCTACTACTACGACTACAGCAATGTAGCAAAAACATTGACAGACCCCTAACTATTATGAAGCCTCCTGGCAATGCTATAATTAGATCCAACATAACTATTAGTCATCTTAATCAGTATACACATCGCTTGCTTTGCACAATAAAAGTTACAAAGTAAGGATGCCACTTAATGAGGTGACCTGGGAATTGATTCCTGTCTATATTTCACTTATTTAAAGTCCTTACCAAGATTAAATCTAGTATTTATAACAAAGCCTGGGGATTTATATGGAACTCCACCTGTACATAAAATCACCTGTTAACATTATATATATGTAGATAAAATACCTGAAGGACACTTCTGAAATTATACTAACAGTTCATTTGGAACTGTGTTCTGAGGAGAGAAATACAGCCAATTTTAGAAACTCAAGGTTAATTGTATATTCTAATAAGTGTCAAATATGTCATAAAAGAAAACGCATTCACTTAAATTCTCATCATCCTTCCAGTTCTCCTGATGATGCCTCACTGTTTCCCTAGCAGAGTTCTCTTTACAACCCCCCACCAACGTGACAGTGACTGCCTAATGGTTCCACTGTCATAAGGAGAAGGCAATGTCAGACCCAAAACCCCACTGAGCTTCAGCTAACCCCAGCAGTGAAATTTCCACATGTAGTAAGACAAATATTAAAAACTATGTTACATGTGCCTGAAGACATTGAGGCACATTGCACCTGCAGCTCAGGTCAGTGCATCCATCCATCAGTGCTCCCGCATCCTGACTCAGACTTAGGGATGCAAAGCAGTGCCTGCCCTGCAGCCAGCAGTAGGGAGGAAGAGATGGAGTTTCAGAAGAAAGCACAGCATTTTGAGAGCACTGAGAGATAAGACCTCTATTAAAACTGTAAATGCCTACCTGCTCTGAACTGCAGCTGTAACTTCTGCTCTGCTGGGACTCAGAATTCATCCACGCTTTCCCCTTTTTGGTTCCTCGCCTTCTCCATGCTTGTTACAGGAGGCTTCCTAAGGAATACAGGAAAGTGCTCTTCCTTCAGAGACTATCCAGACATTTTCTACAGGCTTTACTTTTTACTTATTTATTTCTAGTATGACTACATAACCTTGTTTCCCTGTCAGAAAAGTGTTTGTAAGAATGAATGTCAGCCAGACATTTAAAGCCAGAGGAAACTTGGCATCAACACAATGGCACAACAAAATCACCCTGTACCCCGCAAGCACCTGATTCCTGCAGTGCTGGCAAGGCACTGAGAACGCATCTGTGTCACCCAGCAAGCAGCCCTGCAACTTGGGTTAGATGCTGAGTCTCTGTCTTCACCTCAGAAAGCAGCAGCAGGTGGCCTGTGCACTCTTCATCTCACAGGTCTGTGGCAGTTATTTATCGGTAACTTAATTGAGACTTGTGGCCTTAGATTTGCAGCATCAGGCAAGGGTGATATCCAGAAGTTCCAGTTATGCTTTGCAATAGCAGCTGCACAAGTTCCATATAGACTTCTTAACAAGAAGGCATGCCCACTTCGCCATGCACAGATGCACCCTATGCAGCAAGAGACAAAGAGTGAAGCAGAACAGAGCAGCTGACAGCCTCCAGTGTGTGCCTTTACCCACACAGAGGCAGTGTCATGTTTAGGCTTGGATTGGGTAGAGAGCCTCTCAGTGCTCCCAGAGTACAGTATCACACACAAAAAGCAGCTTGATGTGATACGATGGCATTTGGCAGGGAAACTGCTCCTGAGAACAAGAGCCTGCAAGAAAAATGAAGACAAAACAAAAATGTCATCACATTTGGTGCAGAAGCCAACCATACCTCCTTGCCAGCTACCTGCTGACGTTGCCAGACTTGAACCTCCTGCCTCCAGCCCAGAAAGCCCACCACGGCAGTTAGCAATCTGTTCACACTCTCATTAAGCCGATTAGCCATTAGTGATGGAGCAGTCTCCAGGAATGCCACAGCACCATTGCCCTGTGACAAATCCCATTCCTCCTAAGAGCAGAGCATTTAATACTTACTATCCCAACATTAACTTGAATTTAAAGAAAAAGAGAATTAATGAAGAAAATTGCTTCAGTAGGCAGACTATAGTAAATATCAACGTTTCATCAAAGCTCTTCCTTCATTAGCTCTAGCCCAATTACATCAACCATTTCTATTCCAGGACAGTTCTTCCAGCTATTAAAAAACTGTGTGGAAAAAAAATGAAATACTCTCTCACTTCCTCATGCAAAAGCCTTTCAAATGAACATTATTAAAGATATGGGGAGAACAGGAGAGTTATTATTTACCACAGATGAAGTGCCTTGCCAAAACAATGCAGAAAAATCGATATTCAGTACAGCCTGCAACAGAAGACAAAGAAATAAAGCTTATGTATAAAATCCAAAGCAACAACAACAGAAGTTTAGGAAGAGGTAAACAAAGATATGTGAGTTCAGCTTCAGCCGTGGTACACACAGGAGTTGAAGCATGCATTACCTGTCCAACCTGATGGGACACCAAATGCAGGTTGCACTGTATCATGTCTGCCAGATGTCCACCCTAAACGATGGTCTGAAGAAACAAAACAAATGAAGCACAAGGCCGATGTTCAGGAAAAACCGATCATGCCTCAAAGAGACATTTGAGCAGACCGAGAGGGATTCAGCAAGCATTCACTTGATTCTTCTAGACTAACATAGTTCTTGTTCTTTTCAAAACATCATCTGTAATTTGTGCAGCAAAGTTATCCACTGTGCTCATCTCGCAATCATGTCCAGTCTCCTCAGACCACAGGTGACATTGCTGCTGTCACAGTTCTGCTCACAGCACCTCACCACCAGTGCCACTGCAGGCAGGGATGGGAACAGCTGAGCTACTTCCACAGCCCCAGACACAAAGCCAGGCCTGGCAGCTGGGCCAGCAATACCAACAGAGGGAGGCACTGCTTACCTGGCATGAAGGTACAGAAGGCATCCTTGGAGACAATGCTTTTCCATGCAGCTTCCCATTGCATGCAGACAGCAGCACAGCTTTCAGTTCAGGCTGGCAAATGCTGTATACAACTGCAGAGGAATGGCACAAGCACCTTAATTGCCTTGGGCCACCTCTCTTCATAAAGCAGAAGGGGTACCTGGGATCCCAGTGAGATGGAGAACCTTATCTTTCACTACATCATAGCCGCTGCCAAGATGAGATGTGACAACATGCTGTTGAGTACCAACTTCCCTGGTAAAGCAAAGAAAAATTAAGTCAAAGGCATATTATAGGTAAGTGAATTACCAGATACAAGACCTTCCAGAAGACTACAGAAAAGTATTTAAAAGATGCACATAGGTCAGAAATCAGTTTTACAACTCATTTAAAAAGCAGATTTCCTCAACACTGCTTCACTTCCTCCTGGTCACATTAAGATCAGCATTCATGTCACGACAATACAAAGCATAACCTCGATCTGAAGTGGGTACAGGGAAAATGATACCACATTGGAGGCACATCTCAGGATCACAGGCAACTGCGCTGCAGTTTGAACCACCTGAAACATGACCTCACCACATTCAAACTCTTCTGCTTCCATTCTGTGCCATTTATCTCCAAAATCAAAATTAAAAAGCACAATGAAAAGAGCCTGGCTCTGCATCTTGGCTCCCTCCCACCCGAGGCAGTGATATGCGTGCACACCAGTGAGACCCCCAGCCTTCTCTTCTCCAGGCTGGGTTGACAAGAGCAGTTGTGTGCTCTGCATCATCATCACAGTTGTGAGTTGTGAGAAGAACTGTTCTGGACCCCGAACTGCCAGAAGGACATTGAGTTGCTTAAGCACATGCAGGAAACAGCAAAGTTGGTAAAGAGACCAAGAGAGAAAGAGGACTAGAGAGGAACTGCTGAAGGAATTGGGGCTGTTTGATTTGGAGAAGTTTGAGGGGAGACCTCAATGCTCTCCTACTGGAACTACCTGGAAATGCTACTGGAACTACCTACAGGAAAGGTCTCAATCTCTTTTCTCAGGTGACAAATGACAGGATACAGGGAAAGAGCCTTAAGTGGGGCCAAGGCAGCTTTACATTAGATATTAGGAAAGATTTCTTGACATAGGAGGTGCTCAAGTGTTGGAATGCACTGCTCAGGGCAGTGGTGCAGTCTCCATCCCTGCAGGTATTTAAGAGACACGGGTAAGTGGTGGGATTTGATAGGCCAGGCTGATGGTTGGACTCAGTGATCCTGAAGGTCTTTTTCAACCTAAACGACTCTTTTGATTCTAATCACAGTTTCTTTAAGGTCTCATCTTCTTGTGATGAAGAGCTCCAGATAATGGAGCAGAAATTCCACTACGGCCCATGAGAAGCCCACGCTGGATCAGGTTTATCCTGAAAGCCCATGCTTCAACAACAGAGAAGTGTGACGACGATGGGAGGAAGAGAGAAGCTGCTGTGGGCTTAGCACAGGCCCTCATGCCCATCCCCCTGCGCTTCTCAGGGTGGGGAGTTAGAGCACTATGTTTAATTGGCAATAAATCAATTAATTTTCCCTAAGTCAAATCTGCTTTGTCTGCTACAGTAAGCAGTAAGTGATCTCCCCATCTTCACCCTGACCCACCAGCTTTTCCATCTTATTTTCTTCCCATCCTATTGAGAAGGAGTGAAAGAAAGGTTAAGTGGGAACTGGCCATGGTCAACTCTCTCACCCACCAATCCAAAGCCCTTCATATTTTAAATTCTTCCCAGGGTATTCTTTCCAATGCTGTGTGATTAGCATTAGCATATGAACTCAAACTCAGTAAACAATTCTACAGAACTAACAAATAAAGGCCATTCCCTGTCAGATGAAAAGGAAAAAAAAAAATAGATGCTCAAAATTGAAGCAAGTTTTAGTACTATACTGTTCAAGTGCTCGTTATCACCTCACCTTCCATTTATTTCTCCAAGTTACAGCTGGACTTCAATTCTGAAAGATTCTGAAGCTTAAATAAAGAGGGAGAAATTGAATTGTTATGAAAGAACATGTTGTTTTCAAACAAAACTCTTTTAAGTATAGAAATGGTTTGCTTTCACCCCTAGCAGAGGAGTATTTCACTACTGGGAAGAATTGAATCAGCAATGAAGATTTTGCTTCTCCCCCTGAAATACACGCACTTGCTTTGAAATATAGGGATGAAGGATTTTATTCTAAGAATTCATTCATAATAAATAAAAGGAAAATAGTTTCAAGCTGAACTGCTTTGCAAATTAGAGCTTCACTTCAGCTTTTTCCATTTCATGAGTCAAAACTTTTCCTTTTTATTAAGTGCAGCTGAAATTTCAATTTCCTTGTGACTGAATATAGTGCTCCATTCAAGCCACAAAAAATATTCTATTTATTGGAATGCTTCAGTTTCAGATCATTCTGAGCTAATATTTGCTCAGCTCAGCTAAACTGAAAACCAGAAGCATGTCTGTATTTAAATAAAGCAGAATAATTTTCTCCAATCCTGTATCTGTGTCAGCCTAATCAGGTCACTGGTGGGAGCTGTGGACTGGTAGAAACACAAGACTTTCTCTTTATGAAAAATGACTGCCCTTGCTTTCAAGCAATCTAGTTTGCGTCAACATTGCTTTTCTCGGTAAACAATAGGCTCTAAGTGGCACATCCATTCCTCTTCAGTACAGACAAGTCTTGGAATGTTATTTTTAGGCATCTCACAGTAATAATGCGTTCAATGCAATGCTTGGAGCATATCTATGGTAATTATTCTTTGTCTGTTCTCTTGCATTGGTCAGCTCCAGAGACACCTCATAAAACCGCAGCCCTACTTGGCTGCAGAAATGGTAGCAAAACCATGTAATCCTCTGGTAACACTCGGCTGGCTTTGAACAACACCACTGCATCAAATTAATTAAGGACAGACACACCCACCTCTGGCTGAAAATGCCAAACAACTGAACCTCAGCATGACTCCTCCTGCTTTAGCTGCCTCTAATTCTCCCCCATTTCCTTTACATGCTAACAGAATAACCCAAGTTGGAAGGGACCCACAAGGATTGTCAGCTCCCAGGTCACACAAGAATTGCAAGTAACACAGGTTATCAGAACCAAACCAGCCCTGAGCTGCTGACCTCCATTGCAGCCATATCAAATAACCCCACGCTGCTTCATACACAGTTCCTCAGGTTCTCAGTCCAGGTCTCCAGATGAGGTGTATTACAAGAAGTTTGTCAATATCCTCAGTAATTTAGTAGTACTTTTGGTCACCATGGCATAGTTCTCAAAAAAATCACTCCCCTGGAATTAAAAAGATGCCAAACCAGACCAAAATAATCTAATGACTGTATTTAAATACATGCTTTGTCATCCGCATTACTAGGCTAAATACATAAATGTCTTTGCTATACATTTAGTAGTCAGTGTGCTGAGCAGAGGCAATTCTGCTTACTCAGACTGCTCTCTAATCACAAGTCATCTCTACTGAGAAATCATCTGAGGTGCTGTCATGCTGTAGCATACAAGCAGCTCATCTGAGCTTTTTAATGATTTATTAATGCAGTCAATCTGGTAGAGTTAGCACTGGTTATCAGAGAGCTGCAGTTAGCAGTGTTGATTGTGCAGTATAACATCATAACCTATCCTTGCAATGTAGTGCAGGTTAGACTGGGACTGCTTTGACTAGGCCTGACTCTTGTTTTAACAAGCAGATGTCTGTCTGCATCAAAAGGAGATTTGTCCTCTGCCCAATACAGACATTATTCATAGGATGCCTTAAGGTTCTTCATCCCATTTAGTGCAATGTCAGGTCACTATCTTCCTCCAGGAAATGCTGTTAATCAGCATGATGTGATTTGTCTTTTCTAGGTTGACGACACCCAGCTCTGTGACTTTTCAAAGCCTAGCCCTGCATACTCTGTCATACCTCTTCAAACATGAGAATTAATGCAAAACTGCTTCCACTTGAAGTCAGATAAAAGATGGTCTGTTAATGGGTCCAGGCACTTCAGAACAAACTGCTCTTTCCCACGCTAAATTCTGGAAATGGAAACATCAATTTAAATTCTTGTGTAAGGATTTGGTGTTAAACCTGCATCAGCTTGGTTCAGACAATCTCAAAGCAAAGCAATGCGTAGCTCCAGCAGCCCCTCCAGCAGCACAGCGGCTGCACCTTCACTCCATCCAGAACAGCTGCCCATGGCCTGTGCTTCCAAGGCAAGGGTTCATTCTTAAGGAAGATTCAGAGCTCCAGAAGTCCGTGGCAAAAGATGCTTGGTGCCTGCAGCCATACTACATACAGGGAGATTGCTTTTTCTGAACCCAGAGCTCTCAGTCTGAACTGTTCTCCCAACAATTAATCTGACATAAGACAAACTTGAGAATCTGAAGTCGTAAACAGTAACAGATGCCAACATTAAGTTTCTCCCCATCCAACTCCTAACAAAAAGGCCACTACTATATTATCCCTTCTCATAACTTCAACAGCACCATGGCCAAAATGCTTATGGGGCAAAATCATTCCCCAAGCCACACAAACAGGCTTTCAGAAGAAAAGGTTCGACTCTTCGTTGACATGAAGTTGATCAGAAGTTGACCAAAGCAATAACAGATTGAAAAAACCTCTGGTTTGAAATCAGAAGGCAAAAGCAGCAAAACGGGAAAGTGATGTGATTTGCTGATCCCCTAAACGAGAATTAATCCTTTTTTGTTTATTTATCTAGAAAATATGTATTTCTTCCTCCAATAAGTCTCCAATCCATTCAGGCAGACCAGCTTTTAAAACAAGAAGATATCAAAGCAGTGAATAATTAAAAGGCTGTTTCAGAGATTGTCAGTACTGATTATACACCAAAGGAATCTCCTGATAAACACAAGTGAAAAGGAATCCAGAATATCTGGAGTTCTGATTCATTAAAGACTGGCAGCAAGGCCTGAATCTCTTTGTGAGTTGCACTTCATTTACCACATTAATACTAGGTGGAACAGAGAAGTTTCCTCAGACACATTAATCAAAATCTAGTCCAATGCCTTTAGAAAAGCCTTTAAGAGATTACTCCTCCTCGGCTGTTTAAAACAAACTTTGAAAATAGTTCAGAAGGTCAAAAAATCCTTGATTTTTTGGCCCAATGCACAGGGATGGTGCTTTCTTAAATACGTCCTTTAACAAACCCTACCAACAGCCAGAAAAGTACAGCCGTCAGGTACAGATTATTGCTCATCTCAGAGAGGCTGAAAATCAGCACGGCAGTTCAGTTTTCCAGAGCTGAAGTCAGAACTTCCGTAAGCACAAAAAAGTAATCACAGCACCAAAAAAAGAAGAGAAGAATTAAGAGACAGGGAAGGCCCACAGCAGAAGGCCCTGGATTTTAAAGGCAGAACAGCACTTCTCTCTAGACCCAACACTTCAGTACCTTATAGTTGTTTGCCTGAATGCTGAAGAGATATCCAGGAAAATGTAACAATTGGCAGTGATCTCAGGATCTCTGAAGGATGCTGTCTGGTATTTCTACATGTGTGACAAGCTTGTTGACAGAGCCATCAGTACTTCCTGGGAAGAAGGGGATAGCTGTGCAACTCCTCTTTTCAAAGCACCACAAGCAGAGATGTTCTGAAAGGCTCCCTGTGCTGGCTGCTGCACTGCACTACTTAAGTAGTGAAAAATGTAACAATAATCAAGAAAAAAAAGCAAGTTTTGGTTTTTGTAAGGTGTGGAAGACCTTATTTATGACTCAAACAGGCTGCGTGAATATATGTGTGTATCAATTAGCACAGCAGAAATCACAACTCACTGCATGAGCAAAATTCCACATATGCTACTCCTGAACCCCAATTGCTCCCAACAGTGTTAAATTATCCCTCACAAAGCAAAACAAAACGAAGACAAAAACGTCACACCAACAGTGAGCACAAACAAACAAACAAGCTGCCATACAGCTATAGAAATTGCTTGCCAATAACAACAGAAATTGAAGACTTTGCTCCCAAATACAATTATTTGTATTGTACTCAATGCACTCATTGTGTTATAATCATTTAAAACCTAACAATCTGTATAATTAACAGATGATGTACTACAGATATCACTGCAATAATCCACACTCTGCTATCAATTTATACTTTTTCCCAAGAGCGTGGAGGTCAGTTTATCAGGATGAATTACCTTTACTTACCATTTTGCCCAATGCAGCTACTTTTCCCCCCAAAATAAATGCAGTTCCAGCAGTTCCAAAATCTTCAGGAAGTGCAGATGGGAAGAGTGGAGACCAGAGAACCGGTTCAGAAGGCTAAGACTGAACAAATGGAGAATGAAAAACATTTGAGAAGATACAGAGATATTTCAGCTGACACTGAAGCACCCCGAGCACTGGACAGAAGCTATGAATACAAACTGAGATGCAGCCGTATTTAATCTCTGCAAAATGTTTCTGCCAGTCTTCTCTTCCAAGTGGGCAATAAAGAGAAACGGAAACAAACTCCCACAGGAAAATGGAAAACACACTTTGCTGCGATGCTTCTGTTATGGGAATTGTCTGTGGCCTACAGCACATGGAAGCAAGCAGCCCGTTGGAGCAGCTCCAGTCAAAGTCACTTGGCAGACCAGCAAGAGCTGCTGCAGTGAATTAGAGCTCTGCTCCTTTTGGATCAGGAGTGAGAAAAGGCAGACTTGTTCTGAGACCAACCCAGGGCTCACTTCAAATGTCACCTTTTTAGAACTGCAGGCATTGCCATTCTTTAAGTGTAAAGAAAAACACTTCTTTGAAATTATGAGCTATAACCTCTTCACAATGTTACAACACTGGTCAGTTCTAATTCAATTAACAGTTCTTTTCTTGCTGCACTCGTCCACATTTTTAAACAATCATTAAAATAGACATGAAAGTTGCAAACCTGAGGTGGTGAAATAATGTTAACTGATGAATACAAGTCTCCGTTTTCCTATGTATTTTGATATCGAAATCCCACAAAAGGATGACAGGATGCAGCACCAAAGCTTGCGATTCAGGCTCTGATGACTGAATTACATTGCATCAAAAGGAAACATGCACTGACAAAACTTTGATGCAGTTCTTCTTTCATTCAAATGCAGTGGGCTTTGTTCCCTAGCTGAAACACTGGTGCTGCAAAGCACATCTCTTTGTACATCAGTGCAAGACTTTTAGGGCTGGAGCAACACTGAAGTTAGCGCTGCTCTGTGCAGAGAGGGTTAAAAGTTATCAACTAAGGTCTCTTTCTATGTGAACTACCTCCATGTCCTGTGATTTTGCCGTGTATTAATGCTTCAAACCAGCAGCTCTCAGACCGCACCCAGTAAGTGTTCAGGATTCCCATACGGTTATGCTTGAGGCTGGATGACAGAAGCAGGGAAAGAGGGAAGGGAAGATCACACTGTTTCAGTAATATCATCAAATATCATTAACATCCCACCGCCTACAAAAAACAAGCAAACGAAGAAAACAACAAGGAAACTTCCTGCAGTGATAACATGTTATCCAAAAACTCTGCTGAAACTCAACTGCGAGTGAGTTGAGCAAGAGTAACTCAGGTCGCAGTTTAAGCTTTTTGCATAATTAGTTTACATTTAATCAGACTGCTGGTATGTAAACATAATTACCATTCACAGACCTTTAATTGAAATTGTCACAGCACTACTGCTAGCTTCTTCTCCAGGTCTGCTAAAATGGATTTCCTCTCCACAGACACTAAGTGGGGATGGCAGTTCTCCTCAATACTGCCATGCACCAGGCTGACCAATGCTCCTCACACTCCTACTGGTGAAGCCAGACAAAAAAAAACACCAGAGTTCATTTGGAATAATGCATGTAATAAATTAACTTCAGCTGACATTAATTGTACCAAACACATTTGAGCTCATGCACGACCATCAAACTCACGGTGTGGATTCTAACCATTCCAGTAAAACTTACCTCTAAAGGGATAAATCCACACAAACTGTGATTTATATTCAGAAATGCCAAAGACCATTGGTGACCTTTCTTAGGCCTCTGCCTTCCTGAAATGAGTTCTATGATTCATTTGTGTGCAGAGAACATGTGCACAGTGCTCTTTAAAATTAAAATGAGGCCTCCACCTACACCTGAGTGATTGTCAGCCAAGTGTTTAGAAATAGTGTTAAGTAACAATACCTTCTTACACGTGCATTGACTTCCAATGCATTAAGGAGAACAGGACAGAGGCAGCCTTACAAAGAAGGCTTCTCACAAGAGTGCTGTTAAGGCACCTGTGGTCTTCTCAACTCCATCATCGTTGTGCCTCTCATTCTGAACCACTCTCAAACTGGGGCTGTTGAATACTTTTCAGTACTTGTAAAAACTAGGTATGCTTGTATGATTCAATTCTCTACCCTATCCTTTTTCTTACAAGCTCCAAAGGCAGCAGCATCAGAGAACTCCTAACTGGGCTGGTACCACACATCCCAGTCTGACTGGATGACACAATCACAAAGGAAAAGCGTCAGTTAACTTCAGATTTTTTTCCTTCAGCTCCTCTTGTTTGCTTGGCCTGCCTGGGAAGCCCAGCCTTTATTATCTTTCATGGGGATGTGCAGTGAATGCAATGACATTGACAGCTGCTCAGTACTTGATGAGCAGCAGCCAGGGTTAGCCAGCAGGGTCAAGACAGAGTAAAGCTGTGGGGAGATAATGTACGCTTACAAATTTGACTTAAATTCTCCACAAGTTTAAATTACTTTCAATGAAACCAGTGAAGATTTGACAAATGAGATGAATGACCCCCTGAGACCTAACATTTCACAGGGAATTTGCAGTGAAATTAAATTAACAGGCAAATTTTAAGCATGTCGTTTTCACCATTAAACAAAGATCTTTCTATCATTTACTTTCTCCACATTATCTAACTTTGTCAGGCTTCAATCACCTCTCCTGTGAAAGCAGTGCCAATTATTTACTCATTAATGTCAGAAAGTCCCTGTCTCCACACATGTGCATGTACCCACATCGCTCTGCACTGTGCATTTCAGCAGCTACAGCTGAGACAAACAGATCTGTTCTGGAGGAAAAGGTGGACTCTGGCAGCTTGGCAGCTTCTTCCAGTTGCAGGAGGGGTTGCTGTCTCTCCAGACAGATCCTCCCAGCTCTGACAGGACAGAGCCACCTCGGACCCCTACAAAGGGGTTTTGTTTTCAGAAGTGCGTACCAAACCCATGTGTGTCATTTCTGTGTTCCACAAGGCGCCACTCAGGGAAGGCACAGGTTCTGCCAGAGCAGCAGTGCATCGGCAAGACAAGGGGATGCAGGGAGCGGCACCTGGCGAAGCGGGGGGTGCCAAAGTGTTACCTTGGAAGCCTCGGGAACCGAGAGCAACGAGGGCCTGCAGCCATCTGAGCCCAGGCTGGGACTTGCCTTCTCACAGCGCAGCAGGGCAGGCTGTGGGCAGCGCTGGGCACAGATCCCAAGGAGAACGCGGCCACTTCAGGAAGCGGCGTCGGACATCTCACGGGCTGCAGCGGCGCGGCAGAGCAGAGCGGGACAGTCCTTTCCTGGGCAGTGCCGGGCCTGATGCGCCCCACGGTACGGTTGATCCTTCGCCATGCCCGGCAAACGTCGCGGGAGCGCGGGGAGCCCCCGGCGGAGCTCCGAGCTCCGGTAAGCCCCGAGCCGGGCGGCGAGCGTCGGGGCGAAGAGGACGCGCCTTCCGCTCACGGCGAGGTACGGCTGTGTCTGTAGGCGGACCTGCACCAGGTTCTCCGGGCAGTGGGGAGCGAGCAGGGAGAAGAGCCCGGACAGCGGAGGGCTCCCTGTGCCGCGATGTGCGGTCCCGCTTTTCCTCCTCGTTCTCCCCCTCGACCCGGTGCCGTCCGACTCCGCTCTCCGCATTTGTTGCAGCTCCCATCCCGCCGACTCCGGCGGCGATGCCCGAAAAAGAACCGGGTTGCAGAGCAGAGCCCAGTCCGCCGCAACGACCGGCCAACGCCGCCCCGCAGGCGGTGACAGGTGGCGGCTCCCGGCGCCCCTCCTGCTGCCGCCCCGCACCGCCCGCATCGCGCCCGTCAGCGCGGTGCTCTCGCCGTGCCACCCGCGGCCCCCAACCTCGCGCCGTGCCCGCCGCCGCCACGTGCCGTCCTTCCGCGCCGGTGCCCGCCCCGTGCTGCCCCGCCTGCCCTTTCCGGCCCTGGCAGTGCCGGTGCTGGCGGTGCCGGTGCCGGTGCTGGCGGCGGCCCCCGGCTTCCCCGCGCTGCCCAGCCTGCGGAATGCGGGCCGGCAGCCCAGAGGGGGCTGTGTGAGGGACGGGGGGAGAGCAGCCCAGGGGGCATCGGGGGCCGATAGAAGCAGATGAGGAATTAGAGGATGTGGAGATAGTCGTTGTAGAGATAGTAGGTAGCAAGATAGTTGGCGGTGACGTAGATAGTTGATAGCAAGGTAGTTGATAGCAAAATAGATAGCTGATGGTAATACAGGTAGTGAAAAGATAGCAGATAGCAAGATGGGTCTTGAATAGAGAGGTGGGTTGTGGATAGCGAGGTACTTTGTGGCAAGCAAGAGTTACTAGTGGTGTAGGTAGATCATAGGCAGACAGCTGATAGGGAGATAGTGGATAGAAGGACAGGTGACTGCAAGATAGTTAATTTATAGACTGCGATACAGACAGTTAGTAAAAAAAAAAAAAAAAAAAAAAAAAAAAAAATCGCCATTTCAGACAAGCCACTGAGTCCTGGGACACCACTCTCATCTCCAGTGCAATGAAGATCAACACCTGATGCTGTTCCAGCGCCGGCAGAAGAGCAGCAGCTCTGCAAAGACCCGTCCTGCCAGCAGAGCATCGCAGAGAAGAAGCCGAGCCTTCTGCTCACAGGAAGGCACTTGTGCTGCAGCCGCCTCCCCGGCAGCCCCGCACCGCCCTGCCTGCAGCTGCGGCCCCGACAGGGCAGCTGCGGGTGCTGGGCCGGCAGCCCAGTGCGGGCTGTGCGAGGGGACGGCGTAGCTGGGGCGCTGCGGGCTGAGGGTTGTGGATAGCAAAAGAGCGTGGTGTTTTTTGTTTTTTTTTTTGGTGGTGGTGGTGAGTGGGAGGGGTTTTAATGCTGAAATATCACTCGAGCTTCACAGCAGTCAGTGTGACTCGCAAACTGTTAATCACTTCTAGCTGAACCAGAGCACAGCACTGCGCTGTGTTTCTCCCCGTGCTTTTGTCACTTGCAACTTGTGCAGTGTGGAGCTCGGGTTTTGACAGACGCAGAGGAAGTCAGAGCAGTTTTGCCTTTAAACAGGTCCTGCCCAAGCTTACACACCAAAAGGCTGCACAGCAACGTTTGTCTGTAGCAATTTGATGTTGGAGAGTTACAGAATTATTTGTAAGGTTTGCCACATACTGCAGAAATAAGTCAGAGCAGAAGGATAAGCTGCATATTCAACAACCCATTCGTTACATTTGACTAATTAGAACATAAAGCCATTTAAGCAGTCAGCAGAATTTGAGTCACGGAGCATAAGTGCATTTACTTCAGCAGAACAAAATACAACTCCTAGCTCTTGGTTGCCCTTTTGAGGATGTTAACAAAGAAAATAAACAAAGAACAAACCACAGCATTCCTTGTTGAAGAAGCAGATCCCAACCACCACCTTCCCATTGGCTCTCTGTGAGCTGCTGTTGCTGCACTTGGAGGGAATCCCAATGCACCCCGATAGACAGCAGGGAAGAAAACCAACAGGTGTCCCTTCAGCACAGTGTGTGAACCATCAGCTTTTCCCCACTGAAGGACACCGCTGGCAGGAAGTCAATGACTGTGGGTGTCTTCTTCTGCCACTCACCAGGCACACAGCTCAGCTGAGTTCACAGGTGTCATCTTCCATTGGATTTATAGAGGGAGGTGTTCCCTGCTGTGGCCCTCTGAAACTGGTGGTGTTGGACTTCAGAGGACCAGAGGAGGGCAAACGATGACTTGGCTGCAGCTCCGGTGCACGGCTTTGTACTGTGCAGCCACTGCATCTCAGAAGATGCTCATTTTGTGATGGCACTGTGCCTAAAACCCTTGTTCTGGGCCAGGGCTGTATTCAAGGCACAATGGCACAGCCAAAAACTCTCAGAAAATACTCGGAGTAGCATGACCAGTGCTACAGTAGGCATTTCTGCAGTCACGTAGTGCAGGTAATTCCAGGACGGCACACTGGTAGAGACAAGACAGACAAGTGACCCAAAACAAGCCGTGAACAAATGCATCCTCCCACAACGCTTCTGTTTGCTGCAGGGAGCTCATGGCTGGATAGGTGGAAATCACTGCCCCATATATGTAGAGAAGGCTGTAAAGAAAGCTTAAGCTCATCCAGACCACTGCTGAGGGTTCTGTGTGGTGGGAAGATGCTCCCCAAGCTGCAGGAAACAATCAAATAACCCAAAGGAAGCACAGGTGTGGCTGATTTAACGTGTCCCCATTTGCAGTCTCTAAATACCTCTGTGGTAAGCTCTGAAGATCTCAGTTTACCTGCCACGAGGAAACAGAGACAGCAAGCTAGCAGACAAGTAGAGTGGATTTAACAGCACCGCCATTCATCGCCTCTCCTTCAGCTGCGCCGCTTACAGCACGGAAACAATCCTGCAGCCATAAGAGGAAACCCGTCCTGCCGGGAGTTATGAGTCTAGGAAGGATCTCATCGGTGTTGCTGTGTGCTTCAGTGCTGAACCATTGCGTGCAGCAGGTGGGAAGCATCACACGAGGCCGTGGGGCGTCTGCAGCGCGGTAATAAAGGAGGCCGAGCCCAGAGCGGCGCCTGGAGAACGCAGTGGGCACCATGGCATGGGGAGAGCATCAGAGCTTCAGAGCAAGTGTCTCTGGATTTCTTAACTGCAAAGCATGTTCTGGAGGGCGTGGATTTAACTCTCTCATTGCCTCATCCTGTTGCAAAGAGGTGAAAGAGGAAACTTATTTGACTACTAAATGAATAACACTTTATTTTCTATTGTTCTCTGACCCAGTAATTAACCAAAAAGCTTCCCTGGCCAACCAAACCAAAAGATTTTCTTACGACAGCCTGGATTTCACATGTACAGAAAGGGAAAAGGACCACAGCATTTACTGTAGAAGTTGCCATAAAAGGAATTCCAGAATTAAAAACACAGTGGCCATCATCCCTTCACACAGCACAGCAGCAACACAACATCCTAGTAACTGTACCTCTAGGGTCAATTTCTGATTCACATCTGGCACTGTTTTGACAAACGAGGCTGGGGATTGTGTTCCTGTGCAATTCAATCACCTCTGCTCAAACATCTGTGCCCCAGCTGACCCATTTACACACATGAATGAGAGCTTCCTTTAAGAACACTCATCCTGTAGTTTATACTTGTGCTCCTCCTATAAGACTAACACAACTAAGAGTTACTAAGGCAAGAGTTCCACCTTCTCATACCAGCAATAATCACCTTTGAACATTCTGTTCCTCACAGCCCATATTTTTTTTTAGAATCACAGAATGGTTTGTGTTGGAAGGGACTTCAAGGATCACTAATCTCCAACCCCCTGCCATGCAGGGCCACCAACCTCCCCATTTCATACCAGCCCAGGCTGCCCAGGGCCCCATCCAGCCTGGCCTTGAACACCTCCAGGGGTGGACGGGGCATCCACAGCCTCTCTGGGCAGCTGTTCCAGCACCTCACCACTCTCATAGGAAAGAACTTCCCCTTGACACCCAGCCCAAATCTTCCCTCCTCCAACTTAAAACCATTTTGCTGTTGCTTAATGTAAATTCACTGTCTGTGTGAACTCAGATGACAAAATGAGCAGAGCTGTAGCTTATTCCAAGGTGAGAGGAAAGCTAATCTCACCATATGTGCTAACATGGCCTATGGCGTGTTCACAGCCATCATCGCCTTTGGCTTCAAGAAAAGCTGCTGTCTGCTTCTTACGCCACGTTTGTTGAAGGTGGGTTCTGCCTTGGCGCAGCATCCAAAACCATCCCAAGATCCATAATGGGGTTTGCTACAGAGTGCTGTCTCACATTCCTCTCACCAAGGCTTACGCAGCATTTTGCTGTTTCGTATTACAAGAACTGTGATTGCTTCTGCAGCCAATTACCTGTGTTAAAAAAGAGCAGTAGGGGCAGAAATGCATCACTTGATGCTATAAACACATTTTAATTAGGTTTTCAGGTCTCAGAATTGAGGAGAATATCAGCTTTCCCTGCAAGCTGTAAGTGCCACTATGAACAAGCAACTTTTTTTTTTTTTTTTTTTTTTTTTTTGCATAAGGAATGCATGCAATTTTTTTCTTTTTGTGGAGCTGAATTGCATATATAAGCTCACATAAGGCAATCTGAATGTATGAGTTTGGTCCTGCAGAGTACTGCATACATATTCACTATGCCAACTGGTAGCACAATTTGGCTGACAAAGGCCATTCAACAGATGGCTTACCCTGCTATGCTTAGATCAAAAGTGCCCTGTGCAACAAGCCCTCCGCTACCACGTATTTGTGTCTACATGCCTGCATTCTGGTAAGAGAAGCCAAGAGATGAAAGTAACGAACCAAAATCTGTGGTTTAATTGTGTTTGATAAATGTACCCCTGCTACTGTAAGTGCAGTCAGGAAGAAGGGAGGGCTCACAGTAACTCAAGACAAGAGACAGGATGGTCTCAAACACAAAAGCCAGCTGACCAGACAAAGGTCTTGCCAAAATCTAAACTAAACCATGCAGGTAGGCTAAGGCAGGAGCAAGCGTAACCTAAAGCAACCTACAGTAACCAAATGGCTTGTAAAGGCCCAAATCCATATGTAATTACATGCCTAGAACAAAGGAGGAGATGTAAGCGGTATCACAGCACAGTACACAATCCCTTCCCTGTGCCATACATAAATGAGGGAATGCCAAATGGAGCATGCGAAAATGGAAGGAATGACACAGGGCATACGTAACAGGAAAGCCTTCTGGCTCAGTAAAACAGTGCTATAAACATCAGACAGGGACGATGCAAAGGTGTGAGGGCTCTGCAAATGACTGCCTAGCACCCAACAACCTCCAGCCCATGTGCAGACTGACTGCATGGACCCAGCCCCAGCTGCTAGGACAGCAGCACACAACCTGTGGTTGAACAGCAGTCTGCAAGGTTAAAGCATGCAGACTACCACAGTTCCAAAGGATAAAAACCTCTCCCAGGATATTTATAAACTTGAGGGGCTGGGAGGGGTGGTATTTCCACTCATTTTGACAGTGTAAGAACATGAATGTAGGCTATAAACTTGTCCTAGAATGAATTCCCCAAGTCTGCTGTTACAAAGCGATCATAACAAGGAGTTTCAGCTACCAGATTCTTCCATTTTTCCTTAAGCTGACAATTTAAAGAAGTTGAGAGATTCACAAAGAATAGCTATGATTCTGCAACATCGTTGTTTCCAATGCAAAAACACAGAAGTTACTCCAGCGCTTCCCAGAGACAAGATGGGATGCACCCAAAATCATCATTAGCACACATTCTAAGAAAAAAGCTAATCACAAAAGTTTTTTTGTTGCTGTTGTTTGTTGTTAGTTTTGTCTCCCCAAATCAGATGTCATTCTAAGGATACATCAGGTGACAGCGATGGTGCAGAACAATTTGCTCTGGGCAGACCATCAGCCTCTGCCAGCACAGGCTGGGCTGTGCCCTCAGCTCCTGTGAGCAGCCCCAGGCAGCAGCTGCTGGGGGACACCTCTGAGAGCTGGGCTGGCGCTGCCAGCTCCAAATGCCTGAGCACTTGGACATGAAGCAGAGGCGTCACCAGGAGCACAGCAAGAGCCAGCACACTTACAGCAATTCTACCCGGTGCTTGACACTCCAGCTATCTGAGAGATGGGGGCTGAGATCAACATTGCACCTCCAACCTCCACTGGATAGAACACAACCCTCTATTTAGCTTCTTCAGCAGAGCTACGAGGGCCAGAACATCTCTGCAACAGCACATCTCCTCCTGCACATCCAAGTGGGGAAAGCTGTGTCTTTCAATGCAGTGCAGCTGTCACACGCGTGGTTTAAAGGCATCACCAGAGAAACAGCCAGATGCTGACAGGAGCAGAGGACTAAGGAAGCAAACAGCCAAGTAATTGCATCTTTTGTCAATGCCATTTTACTCCTCACAGGAGTGCTGTGGGTGATAATTGACATTGTCGTGAAGTAAAACAGCAGCTGCCTCTGGGCACCGTGGAACATGTGCTGCTTTGAGACACCCTGACCTGAGAGAGTGAACACAACCACCTCACAGCAGTGAGGTCATGCATTAGCCAGCAACTGCAGCACGAGGCCCTGCTCACCCTGCAGGGCATGGCACAGGACTTCTTTGCAAACAACTGGTTTTAAAGTCACGAGCTGTATCTAGCAGCAGCCAAGAGCAGGGCAGCAGATGAGTGCTCAGGCACCCTGGTTTTCTCCCAGCTCTATACCTTGCAAGATGTGGGGAACTACATTAACTCCAGCCAGGGGTGCTCTGGGTGCATGCCTCAACACTGGCATCGCTGCTACTGAGCATCCAAAACTCCTCCAGGAATACGAGGGAGACGACATCTGCACACCCCTGCAGCCTGCCCAGCATCACCATGGATTTAAATCTCCTTAACTATTATTAATGCCTATAAGACTGTAATAGGATGATAATAGCAGCATAGCAAAGTTCTTGGCTACAGCAAGTGAAAACAAGCCCAAATGCAGCAGCCACAGATACAGAAATGAAGGGAAAAAAGCTGCTTACCTTTGGAAGGCCTCAAATAAGCAGAAACCTCCAGTAAGAGATACCCTCACCTCCACTGCCAACCCTTAAATGAGGGTTGGGAAGGGGTGCATCCTGCCTCCACCCCTTCATCACTCAGCATTGCTTGCACCTGAGCTCCCCTGGGTTGGTCCTGCCTTCCCACCAGGTGCTCCATCACTGTTTCAGGCTGTGACTGAGCATTGCCACTACAATGCCCCTAATGAATTCATTAAGTTAGCCATATAAGATAAAATGAAGAGCTCTGAAAGTCATAATGTCTGAAGGAGTAAAAGCAGAATAGCTCGTGCTGCTGTGCATGCAGGGCCATAGAAGCTGCTTCTGACATCAGCCTCCTTCGTGTACTCAGAAGGCAAGCAGAAGCAGAGGAAAAGGTCCATATGGAACAAACACTTGGTATTTTAAAAGTCATTCCTAAAGCAAAAGTGCACAATAGGAAACCACTGCCAGTTACAAATACTGCAAGTGAAAAGAGATGTGTTGGAGGTGTGAGTTGTGCAGCTCGTCCCACTGATGCCCTGTGTACATTTCACATGGTGTCTGAGCGTTCAAGTGCCTGTCAGGAGGGCACTTCTGAAAAGCAAGTGCCAGCCCTGCGTGCTCGGGTATCTCCGAATGTACGCTGTGCTTCTTGGGCTCATGCAAAGGTGGAAAGTAACCCAGCTGTCTGCCTGCAATACTCACTGTCTGGCAAGGAAGCATTTGTCATTACTCTCTTTATTGGATATCAAGACAATTACTATACATGATAAAGGATTTCCCACCATCCTTGAGGATAAGAAGGATGGCACAGAGAAAGCTCTGTGTTCTTTCCACGTTCCCAGAACAAGCCTTGTCTGCACAGAGGGACTTTCCTGCAGCCCCAGTGCAGCAGCCCCAGCAGCAGCGCTGCTCCACGCCTCAAAGGAAAGCTCACTTCCAGAGGAAACTGCCTTCAGGTATTAATCCAACTCTCTTCTGAGGCTTCCCATCATTTCTAGCTGTTGTGATTACTCTTGAGATAAAATCAGTCAATGTGTGAAATGTAACGAGAAAAACTTCTATTACACAACAGTATTGAACCGTCAGATACTTTCTGAGTGTTGCCAAGCTGTTTGAGATGTGAGGAAATGGCCCCGAGGGGAAAAGGTCATCAGATTACTAATGCATGATGCTATCCAGCTGCCTTCCAAACCTGCAGGCAGTTTCTGCAGAAGGTACTTCACAACAATCATTCAAATGCCTTCTGCCCAGCAGTGAAAAGTCCATCAATGGCATCTGGAAGGTTTAAGGAGAGTGGAAGAATTGTTGCCATGGCCATTTCTGCACACTGCAGCCCAGCAAAAACAATCAGATATGTCAGACAGAAGATGACAATGAGACAGCCTGCAAGAAATGATGGGGAAGGCATCTTCCAGCTCACCTGCTTAATCGAGACGCTCACCTGCATCTTTGTGAAGTGCCAGCAGGTGTGAGCCAGCAACACGTCTGCACAGGGACTGCTGCAGAGACACACGGCTGTATTAGAAATCGGGATTTATAGTGGGAGCTCTGAGCAACCTCAACAGGTGACATTCTACCCAGGTACAGAGTTGCAAAGTCTGAGCACTGTAATCACAGTTACAAGCACAAAGAAAATAGTAACCTGCGTGCAGATGTGAGCTACACCAAATTACACACAGCGCAGATTCCCACAGCCAGCAGCCAGATATAACAGCAGTCATGGTGCCATTCCTCCTGACTGAAGCAGTCTGTGCCTCCTGGTCAGTTCAGCCCTGACATCCCTATCCTGCTCCATTGCCTGGCAGATTTATCAGAAAGGACAGCATGTGAACGTGATGTGAGCAACGTCCTGCAGGGTGGTTTAGTGTGGCAAAGGCATGGCAAGCTGCAGAGTGTGCTGTAAGATTTGTGGCAAAATAAAACCTATTAATGTAGCAGCTGGCATGTTGTTTGTCATCGTCCTTTAGTGCCTAGGAACAAAATCGCCCTCTGCTTGGCAAGTGCTCCATGTGATTTCATTAGTGCGTCTCTGGCTGTCAGTCCTGTTGTTCTTTGTGGGAATGCACCGTGAAACTGAGTGCATGTTATAACCCACAACACATCTGCAGCACTTTCACCAGTGCGCAGCATAAGATACCTGCACCAACACTGATCCACACACCTGTATGCAGCAGGATGCAGCAGGAGCATTTCTAGCCTGTTTTAGCAATAAAAAGCCTGAAGGGAGAGGGAATCTCTGATATGGCAAGAAAATCTGCAGCAGAAAGGCCCTATTTCAGACAGCTGGAAAATGGAACCAATTTTCCTGGATAGCGGCCCTGAGTTCAGTAGGAACAAAGAATAATGTTTCAGAAAGAAGCAGTGGGAAGCAGCAGCCTTGAGAGCATGAGCAACGCCATGGGTGTGCTGAAAAGCAAACTGATGTGGGTTTGTATTGTTGTGAATGAATAGATTCACTTGTACAAGAAACCCACCTCACACTGCGCTCTGGAACACAACGGGATGTTGGTTCTGATGCAGGTCGGATATTAGGAAATACTTCTTCTCCAGGAGATGGTCAGGCATTGGAACAGGCTGTGCAGGGACTGGCCCTGCAGGTGTCCAAGAAACGTTTAGGTGTTGTATTGAGGGATATGGCTTAGTGGGAAATACTGGTGGTAGATGATTGGTCTTTTCCAACCTTGGTGATTCTATGATTCCCCTAAAATTATCAGATTTTGGTTTCACATTAGCAAAATGGTTTTAAGTATTCACACCTTGAAGTCACTCTCTTCTTCTCTGTGCTAGACTTGATAGAGTTCTTCCCACTGATTGACACAGAAAATGAGTAACTCCATCTATTCATTTCATTCATATTCATATCTTTTCATTTCCTGAAGTGAAAACAAAGCATTCCAGCTAAACTTCAGTGATATGACACTGATCTGCTGCAGTTATTGCTACAAAGTGCAAGGCTGGTGGAAAGAGATTCAGGCATAAAATATTTCAAAATCAAGTAAAAGCAGCCATACTTTGCAATGCTGGAGGAACCACATTTGGAAAGACAAAAGGTACAACCAGGAAACTAAAATGGAAAGAGGAGGGAGCAATCTTTTTGAGATTCAAGCAACAGCAACGCACTGAGCATGGGCCAGAATTCTGCACTACACACAGAGCAACCCCATCTCTGCTTCCTCGCTCAGGGGTCTCTGAGGTTTTCACCACCTGGAACCCCTGGCACAGCTGCATCCAGACTCTGCCCTTCAGGAATGGCTCAGTGACACACACCCAGAGTGGTAGATACTCTTCTGTTTTGTTGTTGTGTTTTTTTTCTTCCAGTTTTTGCTATTTAAAAAAAAAGTCAATATCGGAAGGACTCTTGGATTAATGGCGGAATTGATCTTAGCGACCCTCCCACACGAGTCTCATTGATCAGCTCTGTTAATAAGCCCTACTGGCGCCTTACAGAATCATCACCAGAACAAGAGGAGAGGAATTGTGAGCCCTGACATCCTTAATAAGGCCTCCATTATTCTGAGCCATGTGTGCTGCACTGGACTGGCAGTGGGATGGGTGCCTTGGGAACTCACACAGCTTACCGAGATCTCTGAAGAAAAAGAAGCCAGCAGCTCAGGCAAATCCACCTCTTACCAACAAGACCTAAGAGGATCCTCCAGCAGCTGTACGGCCCTGCTCTGCTAAGAAATTTCAGTGAGGCGTTTTAGGCAAAACAAGTTTGAGGTGGAAAGGCAAGCAGGATGGTTTTATTCACCTCCACGCTCAAGGAACTCCAGCAGAAAAAGTGCTGATATTGGGTACCACTGCACAGCTCTCCATTTTTGTTAACATGAGGAATTTAAATTGTGAGCGTAGGGCTGCTACCGCAATGAGCTCGTGGCCATTACACTGCCACCAGCATCAAAGCTCGTGCCATCACCTGCCTGCCATCTTCAGAAATGCACGGAGTATTATGTCATATGTCAGACTTCTCTGCTGTGCCAGATCCTCACAACCAAACCTCACACAGTATGATAAGGTAACTACTTGCCAAGGTAACTACTCTTCCAGAGGGATACGATATCCAGCTATGGTCTCTGTGCACTCTCACCTCACAGGCAATCTGCCCCAGGTAACTGAGGCACCCATAGACCTGAAGGGTCTCCATGCTTTTGTACCCTCATCTAAAACGTACCTGCCTGGTGGTTGCTCAGGGATGGGGCTGCTCTGCATGGAGTTAGGAACTCTGGATCACCTCAGCATCACATTGCTCCAGCCTGCAGAATGGAAACACGAGTTCTTGGGAGAGGCCAGTAAGATTGTCTTTAGGATGTTTTCAGAATCTGAAGCTCAATCTAAGTTCCTAACAGAATTTTTGAGTTATAATGAAACTGAAGCTGCTAGAGCTGTATTAAAAACATGTTAACCATTGTATTTCCTGAGAATAATACAGAATAGAATGTGAGATTATCTAGGTGACTGTGGAGCAGTGTCCTTCAAGCACTGTCAGTAATAATCTTCCAAAGGCAATAGGCAAAGCAGTAAATACAAGGGACGTAACAGTCTGACAGCCTCCAAGACCCATTCAGGGCATCCTCCTTTCTTTGATGCTGCCCTCCTCCCCGGAAGAATGGTGCTTCGGTTCTACTGATGGAGGCAAAGGCACCTCCATTAGCTTTCACCCAAAGGCACTGCAGCCAAGCAAAGAGGCTGAGCTGCAGCTCCTTCGTGTGGATGCAACTTCAGAACACACACATAAGTAAAAGCTGCAAACAGTTACATGCATAATCCATAGGTTGTATTTCAATCCAAATCTTCAGATTTTTAATTGTCCCCATGTATTGATGGGGATGCAAATGCAGACCTCAGGTACATGAATGTTTTCACAACAGGCACAAGGTTTATCCACTGAAATTAAGCTGCACTTGGGCTCTAAATTGCATAATGTCATTTGCTTGAAAGGGAGGTGACAGAACTGCTCTTGCACAGAGACTAGTAATGTGATTTTACACATTACTACAGGAAACCCACTTTAAGAGTCTGCCTTTGATCAACAGACTTCTCACCTACAATTTTGTGCAGGAAAGATTCAAGTTAAATTAATACAGGCTGTTCTATACTGAGTGAGATACACAGAGCTGGAATGGGAAACTTTCCAAGGCTCAGCAACTTGTATGTGTACCCTTGTGCTTCCTTAACTATCAAAGTATTGGCTATTCATTTTCTATTCTCCTTGCCTTACGTTCCCACGTAGCAACAACCCAACACTAGAGTTTCACTGATACAATCCTTAGTACACAAATCCCCCTTCCTTGGAAGGACACTACTGAAGTGATTTTGGTGCGTTTGAACTGCTGCGTCCTTACAGGGGAAATGAAATAGGAAAAATAAGCCAAAAAAAAGTAAAATTCAAAGCAATCAAATGACACCAGGGAAAAACAACAACAACAACAAAAAAACCCAACCCTTTATATCCCAGCAGAAAACTAGGGAAGTTGATATACTATCCTATACTATACTTACTATGATTCAGAAGTCTCAGTGGAGCTTATGAGTGCTTCCTTGAGATCCATGAGGTTAATGAATGTTGATGGACATATTCCATGTTCTTATAAGTGAAAACTGAGCCAGTATCATCACCCAGGGGGAAATTCAGCTTCAACACTTGGTGCTGGAGAAGAGATCCCCCAACACAGAAACTCTTGCAGACCTTCAGCATTGGCTGCTAATGCAGCTCTTCTACCCACGAGCAACACTCAAGGCTGCTGTCAGCACTTTGCCCAGCACAGCCCCCATCCCTCATTCACTGCTTTTACAAATCTTCAAAGGTTCCATAGCCCAGCCTCAGTCTGTAGCCCAAGAAACAACGTGGTGGAACAAGTCTAAAGAACCCCTAAAGCTGATTTAATAGCATGAGCCAGATCTTCGTTCTGTGTGGCAGGAGGAGTTACGTGACACAGCAGCTGTGATCCTGAAGAAAACCTTATTATTTAAAAATTAGCAATTATTAAGCCAGTCAAGAACGAAAAGCACTGCCATGACAAGGTGATGCCACACCGAGTGTCAGCCCCAAACGCTTAGAATGCTTCTACAGTTTGTACAGTTTGTCTCTTATTCAGAGACTAACTCAGCATGTCTGCAAAGTGCAAGTAACGATGAGATAATCCAAACTAAAAGCACATGTGTGTAATAAATACCAGAAGGGCACACGTTGTTCTATATACTAATCAGATTCATAACAACAGACCAATTTTTCTTTCCCTGGGGTGTGAAGAACAAGACTATAAATCAGAATGTGAATACTTAAAGATCACACTTGAATAACTTAATTGTGTACAGCGGTGATGGGATGAAAGGAAACTCAATCAAATGCAAAACTGTTGTTAGATTTTATCATCCTCAATACATTTCTTTGACACCGTTCTGATAAGTTCTCTAGATAGAAAAACAAAATGTTGGCTTACCTTATTAATATCTTAAGCTTCCCATGCCTGTTTTCTCCTTGCTTTACCTCTTCGTTTGAATGGAGCATTATCACATAGAAAGACATCTGGTATTAACGCAAGTTTTGCTTCTCTTCTGTTACAAATCACACCTACTTTTGTTTCAAGACATTTACTGCCTTACATAGGAACCAGAGGAACTAGAGTTTTCCTACATTCAAAAACTGTCAGACAATCTTTAAATATTTATCTTTGAATTCCCCTGGCTGCATGTACTGCGGAATGTTTTCATAAATACATCAATAACTGTCTTGTACAGCTCATTAAGGAAGCTTTTTATCCTTTAGTGTAATAGTTCAGTTTGCAGTTGCCTGTAAATCATTTTTATGGACCTCCATTAAGCATGCCCTTCAAAATGCAATTATTTGTCAGATTTTCGTATTCACGGAAGCAATCGCCAGAGAAAGCATGAAAGAGGCTGAGAAGATGCATAAACATTTGGAAGCAGAAACTGGCACACATCCAGCAGTGCATTCTCTCCTGTAACACGTGGTCCACAGCATATGAGATGGACCTAAAGGACTGACCTATGCAGGATGGGCAGGGCAGATTGCCCACAGGGCCAGGTGAGCAGAATGGCTTACATCAACCAGGGCTGCACACCTTGAATTTCCTCCTCAGGCATGACATCAGCCTTTCTCTGAGGCCCCAGGACCTCCATCCTCACGTGGAATTTTACCACAAGATACAGACACTCACATTCCTTGTCCAACCTAAAGCAACACGTGCCAGCAAACTTCTGTTACAGATACAACTAGTTCGCAATAAATTACAGTAAGTTGCTCTTCAAGTTACTTTCATTTCCCAGATCTTAGCAAAGCATAAGCTTGGATAAGCAGGCTTCTAAATATGAAGTTTAGAAACACACTTTTAAAAATGCCTTAAATATGTGTATGTGCTGAAAATCATAGAATCACCAAGGCTGGAAGAAACCTCCAAGACCATCCAGTCCAACCGTCCACCTACCACCAGTATTTCTCCACCAAACCACGGCCTTCTGTACAACATCTAAATGTTTCCTGGACACCTCCAGGGACGGTGACTCCACCACCTCCCTTGCAGCCCATTGCAGCACCTGGCTGCTCTTGGAGAAGAAATTTTTCCTAAATCCTACTGTACTTCCCTCAAGAATTATCTTCCAAGCAGAGAGCAAAGAAGCAGCAGTTTAATCCCTGTGTCAGCTGCTGACATGCCTCGTGGCACGATGGCACTGTTCACCCTTGGAAGGGAAGAAAAATCCCAATTGTGGGAAGACCAATGAAGGTGCACAGTTATGTCCAGATGGAAAAGCTGTCTTGCATTTTAACAGGGATGGCAGAAAGCTCCTTCTTATCTGCATTGTGTTGAGGTAGGCTACAAATCCACAAAGGCTGTACATTTAACAGCAGATCCTCACACAGATGCAAATACATGGATTGGTTTGGATTTACCATATTTACATAGGTGTGCCAAAGAACTACAGAATTGATACAACCATGACATCTCCATACACCAATGGCACACTCTTACCTCAATCAAAACGGCCATCAACACAATTCCATTAAATGCTGATGTGAACACAAAAGCCCAGCATTAGAGTTGATAGAGCAAAAATAAATAATCAAGATACAAAGAGAAAAGTAAGTCTACCTCCCAGACTGGGAATCCTGCTTTCAGACACATTCTGTATATGCGCTGCCACCCTTTGCTGAAGATATTATCAGGCTATGAATCACAGAATGGCCAGGGTTGGAAGGGACCTCAAGGATCATGAAGGTCCACCTGCATGGTAGCCACATGCAGGGCCACCAACCTCCACGTTTAATACCAGCCCAGGTGCCCAGGGCCTCATCCAGTCTGGCCTTGAACACCTCTAGAGACGGAGCATCCACAGCCTCTCTGGGCAGCTGTTCCAGCACCTCACCACTCCCATAGTAAAGAACTTCCCCCTGACATCCAACCTTAATCTTCCCTCCTTCAACTTCAAACCATTTCCCCTTGTCCTGCTGTTATCTCCCCTTTCAAAGAGTTGATTCCCCTCCTGTTTGTAGGCTCCCTTTAGGTACTGAAGGCTGCAATGAGGTCACCCCGCAGCCTTCTCTTCTCCAGGCTGAACGAGCCCAGCTCCTTCAGCCTGTCTTCATAGTGGAGGTGCTCCAGTCCCCTGATCATCTTTGTGGCTCCTCTGGACCCTCTCTAACAACTCTCTGTCTTTCTTGTACTGGGGGCTGCAGATCTGGATGCAGGACTGCAGATTGGGCCTCACAAGAGCAGGGCAGAGGGGGAAAATCACCTCCCTGTCCCTGCTGGCCACCCCTCTGCTGAGGGAGCCCAGGATCCCATTTGCTTTCTGAGCTGCAAGAGCACACTGCTGGCTCAGGTTAAGCTTTTCATCCATCAGGACCCCAGGTCCTTCTCCACAGGGCTGCTCTCAAGGACTGATCCTTCCAGTCTGTATGGATGCCTGGGATTCCTCCGGTCCAAGTGCAAAACCTTGCACTTTGCTGTGTTGAGACATTTGCACACTTAATTCAAACATTCTCAGTTATGAGGGCCGCTCAGAAAGTAATGCCTGCTATTTTATGGTGCTGACCCACAACATCAGAATGGTGGGATAGCAGTAGAGGCTGAAACTTCTGATCAATATTTCATTCTATTTGTTGGTTTTATGACAGATGGCAGCAGAGGTGCAGTCTGACAGAATGGCATTTGACATGGATGGAGCAGAGGGGTGGGACTGAATTCCTCCATACAGAAAAAAATGGCACCCATTGACATTCATCAATGAAGACCAACAGAGGATGTGAACACAGTGAGGTGGTGCACCGTGTGTTTCAGCAGTGGAGATGTGAAAGACACGCCATGTTCTTAATGGCCAAGCAGATTTTTATGAGTACAGCTTGCAGACTCTTGCTAATGGTGGCATCTGTGTTGAAAAACAGTGTTTTGTAGCTGAGATTGTGCTTTATCAAACAATAATATTGTGCTCTTTGTATCTGTTGTAGTTTCCGTGGAAATAAATAGGAAGAATTACTTTTGGAGCTACCTCTGTACATTTGTCCATACATGCCAATCAGATATCACACAGACTGCCTACCACAGAGTCAATCTGTAGGGACTACTCAGCAAGGGTATCATAAGGGGAGAAGAAAGGTTGGTGACCAGGTGACATGTCACTAGGCCAGGCAGAGGGAGATTCTACTGGGGAATGCCAAGAGAACAGGCTGTGCTGCAGTGGAGGAGGACAGGTTTAAAACTCCAGTCCACTCCAGTAACAGCAGTCAGCATCTACACAGACACTCTGTAAGGGAAACAAAAGACAACGACAGTGCACAACACTACACTCAAATGATCCATCTACCTGATGAAGAGAGATGGCAATGAAGTCTAAGATGAAGTAAGAGGATGAACAAAATTAGATTACTTTCTTACAAATGGGCAGTGCTCTTGCTGCCAAAGGCAGGCAACAACAGGCACCAGTGCCTTACCAGCATCCATAGACAGCTAAAGCTCTAAGGACAAATCAGATCAATCGCCTGATTTGTGGATCTGACCCACTGCTGCTGAAATCAATCAAATATTTCACTGTCAAAATTCTCCTTCTCCAAGGGCTGTGAGTTTAAAGAAACATAAAATGTTAACAGATGTTGTCTATTACTGTTACAGTATATGTATTTCTGAATGTTCTTCTGAATGTCAGCTTCATAAAAACACTTCCGTAGCACTACACAATGCATTTCAATACATGTAGATGTGGCTGCTGTATTTTCCATCACCGTTCAATAACACACACTGCATCCTTCCAAGAACCAGCAACTGTGACAAACATTACAAATACCAAAGGGCAGTGGATGGAGTGGGAGTACAGGTGATGTTCTCTTTCCCTTCGGTGGCAGGGAGGGACACTGAGAGGACCAGGAAAGTCTATCTGATAAATACATGACTGACAGCCTGATGCCACCATGGGAATTTTGGCTTTTCTGACTATGGGGTGGTTTACTTGGAGCCTGGCTTGGATGGAATCCACCTGAATCAAAAGGGGAAAAGAATTCTGGCCCAAGAGATGTCTGAGTTCACTGAGGGGGCTTTAAACCCCTCAGTTTTTGAAGGGGGAAAGGTGGACAGTGAGCCTGCCCATGACACGATGTGGGAGGGCACAGCAAAGTTAGAGCAACAAGGTGCTAGCAAGGGCCCTCAGCATGTGCATCTTATGATGATGAAGGCAGCAGGGAGACTAAAGGTAAATGCTTCAAAGGAAATAATGAGTTAACCTCCAAGAAGACAGCAATGCCAGCTGCCCAGCTGAAGTGCCTCTATACCAACACCCACAGTTTGGGAAACAAACTGGAGGAGCTGGAAGCCACCAATGTGGTTGCTGGTGCTGATCACATCGTGCACACTGCTGAGAACATCTTTTATCCTGATGCTACTGATAGATTTCAATGTCTCTCACATTTTCATGAAGGCAGCCTTGATGGGTAATAAAAGGTAAAACTGGAGATGAAAGGAAAAACCTGCTCAGAAGTGATACAAACCCTACCTTGTTGTCTTAAAGGAAGGGTTGGTTTTTTAGCTGTTTTTTAATCTTTCATAGAATCACGGAATCATTGAGATTGGAAGAGAACACTGAGATCATGTAGTCCAACCACAAACCCACCCCAAGCACCAATCAACACATCTGGGTTGATCTGGTCATGTGAGGCTTTGTCTAAAAACTGTTTACTCCAATTATTATTATTGCTAAATAGGCCATGTCTGAAACAGCCGTAGCATGTTTCAAAACTCTCTGTGACATCCAGTGCTGCCACAGATTGTGGTGTTGTTATTTGCTTGTCACACTTGAGCAGGTGGAGGAAGAGATTTCATACTGCAACATGTCTCCCAGTCTCCCCAGTTGTGTCAGTAGCTGCGGTTTATTTGATTGTTTCTAATTGCCACGTGCTTCAAGGAACTGAATGTTTTCAGAAGTAAACTTCTTGTAACTTGGGGCTTTGCTCCACACCGTTTGCACTTTGTCCAGCCCTGGTTGGTATGTTGTATCTAGGACAGAGATTAGCCTTTACGTGCATCTGAACGGAGAAAAAATTAAAGTAAATACATGGCATGATTTGATCTGCCACAAGCTTCTTTGTAAGCAGTCAAATTCCCATGCAGAGCTGTCTGCAAATTTGAAGCATGTATTAATTAGTCTTACAGTTGAATAATTACCTCTTTGCTACAAAATAGTGTTTACAGAAAGTTCACAGTATAAACACACCTGAAGAAAGTTGCATTTTCCCACTATTTATCTCATTACAAGAGGCACGGCCACAGCAACACTGCTCTGCAAGGCAAAGCCTCTTACCCGTACATGCACACACTGGGTGAGCAGTATCCTGGTGTTTGTAAGCCTAGAGAAAGGCTCAGACTCAACCTGCTGCCTTAGTGCCAAGGTATACATGTCTTGCAAGTCGCAGCACTGGTTGGAGTTGGGATGAGCAGACAGGATCTCCCAGCAGCCAGGGCCTGCAGCAACTTGCCCAAGAGGTCTGAGCAGCACCATTCCAAGCAGGCTGCCATAGCTGATGGAACCTCAGAGTAGGAGACAGCAGCAAAGTCTGGTCCACAGCTGTTTGGACAAAGGAAGCTCAGGGTCCCACTGTTCTGACCTGCAAAGGGTGCATCTGTCTGGTCAGTGCTGGAGCACTTCCACGAGGATGGAGTCACACAGCCTTGCTGCTCAGCAAACCTCTGCCACCTCTCTCAGGACAAACTTCCTTTCCTGGATGATTCTGCTTTTTAACAGAGCTCTGCACTTTTCAAATTACTTCATTTGAGGGGAAGAATGAGGAAGGTGAGGATTTCCTTGTTTTACTTTCTGTAGCTACACATCAAGAGCATGTGCTGTGGCAATTATGATAATGGCAAACTATGTAACACCTAAGAAACCTCCAAAGTAAGAAGGCAGCCTCCATAAAGCGGTGCTGCTTCCCACATCTGACACTGTGTGATTAGATCAGAGCTGCCCTGTGTGCAGCTGTTGAGTCCTGGTGAGAGAAATCTCTCAGCAGTGACAAAAAAGTCCCCCTCCAACCCCCTACTCCCCCCCCCCCCAGTTACCCAGGTGCTGTCCTAACAGTGACACTGCACTCCTCCAGCCCTGCACCTATTTCCCGTGTCTGGCCAGGCAATCAGAGCTCTGCATTGTGGTGAAAAAGCTCCCCCTCGGGAATCTGAGACCCTGGAGATTAGTGAGAGGATCTGGGGAATGGAAGACCTCCCTTCTGTCAGGGAAGAGATGGTCCAGGAGCGCCTAGGCAACACCAATGTTCACAAATCCATGGGACCCGATGGGATTCATCCACGGGTGCTGAGGGAGCTGGCAGAGGTGATTGCTGAACCGCTTTCTGTCATCTTTGAGAAGTCTTGGAAGACGGGGATGGTGCCTGAAGACTGGAAGATAGCCAACGTCACCCCGGTCTTCAAAAAAGGCAAGAAAGAAGACCCAGGCAATTATAGGCCAGTCAGCCTCACCTCTGTCCCTGGAAAGGTGATGGAACAGCTTGTACTGGATGTCATCTCCAGACAACTGGAAGAAGAGGAGGTTATCAGGAGTAGTCAGCACGGGTTCACAAGGGGGAGGTCGTGCTTGACCAACCTGGTGGCCTTCCATGATGTTGTCTCTGGCTGGGTGGATAGGGGGAGAGCAGTGGATGTAGTCTACCTTGATTTCAGCAAGGCATTTGATACTGTCCCCCACGACATCCTTATAACAAAGCTGAGGAAGTGTGGGATAGACGAGTGGACAGTGAGGTGGGTTGAGAACTGGCTGACTGGCAGAGCACAGAGGGTCGTTGGTGGTGGTGCAGAGTCCGGTTGGAGGCCTGTAACCAGCGGTGTTCCTCAGGGGTCTGTGCTGGGTCCGGTCTTGTTCAACATCTTCATCAATGACCTTGATGAGGGGATAATGGCCACCCTCAGCAAGTTTGTGATGATACAAAGTTGGGAGGATTGGCTGACAGCCTGAAGGCTGTGTTGCCATTCAGCAAGACCTGGACAGGCTGAGAGCTGGGCAGAGAAAAACTGGATGAGGTTTAACAAAAGCAAGTGTCTTGCATCTGGGGAGGAAAAATTGCATGCACCAGTACAGGTTGGGGGATGAGCTGCTGGAGGGGAGCTCTGCGGAAAGGGACCTGGGTGTCCTGGTGGATGACAGGTTGGCCATGAGCCAGCAGTGTGCCCTTGTGGCCAAAAAGGCCAGTGGCTTACTGGGGTGCATTAAAAAGAGCGTGGCCAGCAGGTCGAGGGAGGTGATCCTCCCCCTCTACTCTGCCCTGGTAAGGCCTCATCTGGAGCACTGCGTCCAGTTCTGGACTCCCCAGTACAAAAAAGACAGGGATCTCTTGGAAAGAGTCCAGCGGAGGGCCACGAAGATGGTGAAGGGCCTGGAGCATCTCCCCTATGAGGAAAGGCTGAGTGAACTGGGTCTGTTCAGCCTTGAGAAAAGAAGACTGAGAGGGGACCTGATCCAGGTCTATAAATATCTAAGGTGTGGGGGGCAGAATGGCGAGGCCAGACTGTTTTCATTGGTGAGTGGAGACAGGACAAGGGGAAACGGCTGGAAACTGCAGCATAGGAAGTTCCACACAAACATGCGCAAGAACTTCTTTACAGTGAGGTGACGGAGCACTGGAACAGGCTGCCCAGGGAGGTGGTGGAGTCTCCTTCTCTGGAGATGTTCAAGACCTGCCTGGATGCCGACCTGTGCTACCTGCTGTAGGGAACCTGCTTTGGCAGGGGGCTGGACTCGATGATCTCTGGAGGTCCCTTCCAACCCCTACAATTCTGTGATTCTGTGATTCTGTGATGCCTGCAATGTTCCTGATGCCAACAACTGACAGCCAATCATTTATCTATAAAATGCAATCAGCATTTTTAGCAATTCTAGGGAGTGACAGAAGGATTTTTGTTCAGATACAGTGCTGAAGAATACATTTGGCACATCAAGCACCTTTGTTCCACATGTTCCAGTACTACTGAAGTTCAATGACCTGCACATACTATCCAACACACCAGAGCATTTAACCAACCCAGCAATCTTTGTGTGTCAGTGAAAGGGATACAAATTCCTCCTGTCCAGCTGGGAGAGAACCGCTTGGAGTTGCACTACAGGGGATGTTCCAAGGGTTTCATAGCACAGGTATGAAATTAGCCGCTGCACAGGCAAGCAAGCAGACTGGATGCACTTGTGTATGGCTTCTACATTCCAGGGCTATCCAAAAACAGGATGTCATGCACAGAGTCTTGCACTTTACAGCTTAATTCATCGCTTCTGCAGCACATCACTGGCACAGCCGTGCATCGCATGAAGCAGCTGCTCATGCTCAGCCCAACAACCAGCAGCAGGTTGTCCTGTTTTCTCTTCTGAATCTGTGAATGTTAAATGGGCCTTTTTATATCCTTCTCCAGCAGCTGCGCTGCATCCGAGCAACCTTTTGCTCCTCGCTCTGTGTACAATGATTAATGCACTTGCCAGGCTGCAGAGAATTACACTGAAAACTACAGGTTGCAGAGGTACAAACATTTAGCCACAGTGTAACTCCTTGCAACAAATCCAGTGAGATTTAATCTAACTGCACAGTTCCGCTGCATGGAAACCTGTCAAGTGTCACTGCTGCTAACTGGCAGCTTCACGGAATGCCAACCAAAAATATTTACCACTAGGATCCACAGATGCTATGTGAAATCATTACTGAGGAGCTTCAAACTTCCTCTGAAGACTGCAGAACTGCCAGAAGGCCACGAGGGTTGCCAAACACTTGAGGTTAAACTGAATCTTTGTAGTGGGGATACACAGCAGAACATGGGAAGCATTCAGGGCCACACATACAACCGGTCACTCTGTTTCACGCTAACCTGGGCAGAGCCCAAATCAAACCAAATGAAGTGGTATTCGTTATGGCTTCATATTTCTCTGAGATTAATTAGACTGCGGGTTCTCTTGACGTGGCATTCTGCTGCTACCTTAAGGCTCTTTTATTTTTCCTGGGAATTATACGACATCAGCAGCACCATACAAATGTAAGGTTTCTCTACAACATGGCCCGGGAGAAATTGCATTTCTCATCACCTTACCTCTACGATTGCTCCGCTCTGTAAGTTCGGTGATGAACTGATGCTCAACTGAAGTGTGACTTTTTTTTACAACAACCAAGTATCCTCTCTTCCATGGAAGCAAAGCAACGTGGTTTTAATTCAGTGTAGATTTGGCTTCTTGACAACCCCTGTTGCTTTCGAATAAGCAGAAAAACAAATTAGTCATGTGCAGTGCTTTGGAAGCATAAACGCTCATTCTCAAGCCAGGAGCCATTAATAAGCATTCGCAGCCTTACAAATGAATAATCATAGGAACCCAAATGCTGTAGGAATTTAAACACATAATTTAGTCAACAAAATTACTAGAATGTAGGAAACAAAGAATTCAACAAAAATTAGGTTTTAGAAGACGCCTTTTGAATCCGTGTCAAGCTCATCTAGTTTAGTATTACCTGTTTTCTCCATAGCATGGATGACATTGATCCTTTGTGCTGTTTGCAAGCCAAGTTATACTCTTTATTTGAGGCATCTCAGGTTTAACAGTGGTGTGACAAAAACTTTGTTGACTTGAACAAATTGAGCCTAGGAATGAATTTGTTGTGTTGCATTTTAGCAGTAGAAATACAGCCGCTGATGAAAACATCCACTGACAATGAGATTTGAGGTCAGTATTCTAAACCAGACAATCTTTAAGGAATATGAATTTTTTCAGTCAAAACTGTGCCCTTTCAGCTGAAGCTTTTTTCTTCATCTGCTGATCTCCAAAGCAATGTTGCTACCTACTGACTGGTTTGTTCAAAATCCACACCATTCCAAACCACGTGAAACCTCCCATATAATCACCCACTCCATGATGCTGTTGGATGTAACTTAATTAAATGAACTGTGATCATCTTATCCATCCTCCTGTCAATACAACATTTTTCCTGGAAAACTATTTGCTACTGCTTTCTCCAATCAATTTTTCATGTGTCAAGTGATGGGTCTTTTGAGACTAGCTTTCTATCTGAAGAATCACATTGTTAAAACTTTTTCCCTACTATTGATTTAATCTTTCCTTTCCCTCCAGTTTCTTCTCATCACACTTCTTTGTTTATATCTTCCCAACTGCAAGACGGAACGACAGAAGGCTGTTCTGAGCTGAGCTGCACTCACCCTTAAGCTCTGCCTACCCAAGTTGTGCCTGTCAGCTGCCTACTGAGTTTCCCAATAGTCTACAACCGTTGTGGACAGGATTGTTCATCTCATTCAAGAAGCATTTCATTCCCTGCTCTGTGACTGTTTCCTTTTAAGTAAAGCAGTCCAATCTCATGTTAACAGCATGAGGCTACTACTAATGGCTGCAAGTTGAGTTCTGGATTTAAAGGTAAAGAGTAACGTTTTGGAACTGCTATCGCATGTTTTGGCAAGGAGCTTCACTATAATTAATGGTAATATTTCAGTGTACAGGTAAATCATTTGTGTCACAGTGAGCTAAATGATAAAATGGCACTTTGGCGATGTGACTTCACTTTTTATTCTGGCATTTAAAAAGTAAACAGAAATTGAAGAGACACAGAAAAGCATCATTTTTGTGAAAATGGTTGATAGCAGGATCTATAAAGCTTTACAGCAAGGGAGATTGGTACACCTAACCCACGCATGAGAAAAAAACTGCATATGTTTCCGTTTTATTCTGCTTTCACTCCACTCACAGATTCAAAGAACAGTTTCCTGTGGAAAGGACTTTGCTGACTTTTCACCAGCTCACAAAGTGCAGACTCCTTTACTGGCTCCAGGTGCCAAATTTCATTCAGACAAGTGGCATATCACCAAACTGGACAGCACAAATGCTAAGGCTGTGACAAGGATGCCATGAGATCCAGTGGGAGAGGGGAGTGCTGCAAAGAACAATCCTGGTGGCCAGTGGCTGGCAGTTGGTGCAACACTGAATTCAGTCATCTCATTACTTCTGGACTGTAGGTGGTAGCAAATGAGACCAGTAAACATTTTCCATTTGCTATTCAGACTGTGGTAATCAAAGCCAAATATAGTATAGCAGTCACCATTAAAAAGCTTGACACCAACTGTCTTAGCAACTTCAGTTACCATGGCATCTCTTCATACAATGCCACTCTATTAAATCTACTGCAGAGTGGTGAATACCAGGTTTTAAAGCTTTTACATTCATTCTGTAACACAAAAGAAAAGGAGAAAACAAAACAAAATAGAAAATACATTATTTAACAAAGCACGTTTCCATGAGCTTCCCACAATAAGCATCTGAAATGTTTCTGTAGTGATAAACTCTTTGAATTTAAATAAAGAAGAGCAAATATCATCCTAAGGCATCTCAGCCTAAATTTGCTTGGTGTCCAAACGAAGACATTAAAAGTGAAACTCATCTTCAAGTTCCTGTGTCCACGTCCTCAGAGCACTGATCCAAACCGCTGGGATGAGAGGGCAAAACCAGAAACTTGCAGAATTGTCATTTACCCTAAATGAAAGCAAAAGGGAGAAAAGCAGACAATTCAAACACTCTCATACCTAAAATATATTAAACCCTAACATAAAGACTTACAAATAATGAAGGCTTCAAGAAGTTACATTCAAACAGACATAATTTAAGGGACAGAGTAAAAAGTGTGAAAAGCTACGTTATGAGCATCCAACAACTCTCTAAGTGGCAGAGGTGAAACTCTAACCAATAAGAGTCAGTAATTCCAATTTCAGACATTGCTATTTTCAGTTATTAACAGCTCGTTTTCACTGCCATATATGGACACTTATCTTATATTTCACTTGTCTTATATTTCAGTAACCTACAGCAATGGTCTTCTGGAACAACCTCAGCCTGGGCTTGGCTCTGTGTGTCTGACACTGGGACTTGAGACTACTGAACTGAGTGGCATCCAAACAGCCCCCTGCACTTGTCGGGGCTCTGCTGCTCTCCAGCTTTCATGCTGGTAAAGGAGCAGTTGTACCTTTTAGAACTTTCATGAGCCACATGTTTTAGAAACTACAACTGCTCCAACAGCCTCCTCATGTGGTCTCCCAACATTGCAAAAGAAGTTTGTATGAGAACAGCAGTTTTTATAACTGAAAACCCCTGAAAGGAGTTTCTTTCTGCAACTTTAAGTTCTTTAACAGTAGTAAAAGAATCCTCGACATTTTTATGTCAGGAAGGATGGGTTTGTCGTAGGCACTTTACTACAGGCACAAGCATTAGCCCAGCATAACTCCATGGCTTCAGAACATAAAAAAAACATACATCCCTTGTCCAAAAAACAGTGACAACATTCTGAAGTGTGAAGAGAAATGCTAGATATAAAAGAAAAGAGACAAAATCCTTCCTTTGGCTTTCACTGCAGATCACAGTAGAAGTACAGATGGAATGTTTTAATGTTTAAATGGAATAAAAAGGCCCAGGTTGCCCCCTCCAAACTCCATCCCACATTTCCGTCTAACAGGCAGCATTCCCTTCAAATTAGAGATTAATTTATGCTCACAACTAGTCACAAAGGCAAAAAATCAGTCAGATTTACCTGGTCCTGAACACTGCAAAGACATTATGAATGATCTGGTGCCGATTGCTGTCGGATGCCTCATAAATGAGCCCTCACAGGCTCCAGGCTCTGCAAATGAATGGCAGCAGTCACTCTGAGAATTTCTGTCTTTTTTTCCTCCTTCTGACTGGGGAAACTGCAGAACACTCAGTACTCAAACCTGAGCTGGAAGCTGCCATAGAACCAAGTCCCCAGGCACACAGTTGTGCCCGCAGCCACTGATGGGGAGGTGCTCAGGAACAGAAAGGGCAGAGCTGAGCAGAATCCCTGAAATAAATTAAAATTAGCTCAGACAAATGTAACAACTTTACATTGATTGTGCTCAACCACAGCTTCACTCGTAGGGATGTTAACAGAACTATTGGTGTTCAAAGAATCTCTGCAAGAACATACAGGAGAATCCACAGCAGAAATTCTTCTGGCTCCTTGTGCAGCCTGAGCTGAAGCCCATGCAAACAAGAAGCCCCCAAATTAGCTCAGAACCTGATTGTTTCGTGTTTTTAAAACAAATCTTCTGTTCAGCATGCCTTATAGGAATGGATGGTAACCCTGATCTATTCATGGACAATCTGGTAGTTAAAGCGTTGGGAAGTACTAAACTGTCAGGGACATTGGAAGGTTGGATAAATGACTAAACAAAGCTTACAAGTGCTATAAGAGCTCATAGAGAAAGGCAGCTTCCTCAAATCCTGCCTTGTGCCTACAGATGGTCTCAGAACCGACAGCTGCTTCTCCTGGTAGCACAGGTTTGGGGCAGGTAACTAACGTGGCTGTCAGAGCAGAGCACATTCACCCAGGCTGGTCGCCAGCTTTCCTTGCCTTCCTGCAAGGCAGCAGACAGCAGGAGGAGACTTGGGCAACAGCAATGGCTTTAGAGGAGCTGCTGATAAACATTTTGCTTTGGCTGGGGAGAAAAGGTTCCCACTTTGGGCTACTTCAGTCCATCACAGTAGCAGTTTAAGGTCAGCAGAATGCAGAGGAAGTCAGATCCAGCAGCAATCAGGGCTGTGCACATCCCTTTGTAAATGCTCAGCACAAGAAGGCCAGAAGCCAGAGGCAATGGTAGCCTCTTGCAATCACACCCTTGCCTGCTAGAGGCAATCTGGAGCTGACAGCTGTCACCAAAGGCTTGGTTACAAGTCCTCAGCTGACTGTAAAAATGCCCACGAAGAACAGTCAAGTGCCTGAAACAAAGTCATTGAAAGTTAAGCGTGCTTGCAGTATATTGCCTCTATTTAAACAACTGCTTTTTTTTTTGCCAGCAGTAATTACTGAGATGCCAAAAATCAGATAATTAATCTCCTAGCGAGGAGAAGGCTGCACCTCCCCCCAGCACTTCTTCCACATCTCCGATCAAAGCGCACTCACCAAATGGCTCAGAAATAAAAGCAGCTTCTCAGTGCTGCACTCAGTGCTTCAGAGAGCCAGGAGTCAGCTCACAGACTGGTGACTGCTGGACCAGTTTTGCCCACTAGGAGGAATTAAACGGGGCCACCACTGCATGTCATAGCAAATGTCTGATGCTGAGGTGCATAATGTTTCTTTTCTGCAGCACGCATATTTAAAGACAAAAGATTTTTCTTCTGCTGTAGATATGCTTGGACTTTTAGAATTAATCCCACTGGGGATTTCTTTCAGATGGCAGTTGGAAGACAACAGAGAAGGAAAAATTAAAGCTTGAAAATAGAAACCCCACTACGTTTACGCATACTTCATGGCTGAGAATCCTTTACATTAATGCAAACACAAACAGAATATGTTTTCTTAAGGTTCAGTCAATCAGGCTGTGCTCTAATTGACTGCACTCTGACTGCACACTCTGTTTCCCCACCACCAAATTCTGAGTTGCAAATTGCCACGGTAAGATAAAGAGCTCAGCTGCAGCTACAGAAGTCAGTTCATTCTCCCAGCATCTTTGGTCCCCCCTTTTTATACCCCTGCAGAATATCACCCACTACATTATTACAGATGTTTACGTATCACTTTGCATTTATAGATTTCAATGCTCTTTATGAAAGACAGCAAATATATTATTCTGTTTTCAAGGTATGGAAATGAAGTGGCTTGAGAATCAGTGGTTACTTCAGGAGAGGAATCTAGAATTACATCAAGATGCTTTTTCAATCACAATATTTGTTAAGGTGTTTCAGACAAGAGTATCTCAAATTGAACACAAAAACTTAACAGATGGACATGTCTGTATTTTTCAGCACAAGACAAAGACAATGAATTTTTTCCCCCGGAGTCATTATTAGAAATCTATGACCTAATTGCTATCATAGAAACATGATGGGACAAATCAAAACAACTGGAACGCTATGATTGAGAGCTAATAGGTTTTTAGAATCATAGAATCATCACAGAATCATAGAATGGCCTGGGTTGAAAAGGACCACAATAGGTCCAACCCTCTGTTATGTGCAGGTCGCCAGCCAGCAGCCCAGGCTGCCCAGAGCCACATCCAGCCTGGCCTTGAATGCCAGGCATCCACAGCCTCCTTGGGCAACCTGTTCCAGTGCTGGAGTTGCTCTCTAAGTTAAGAAATCGATAGATTGTGAAGAGCTGCCTCTGAGAAACAGCCACAGTCAGACTGAGAGCCTGTAGGTGAAAACTGGGGACTGGACCAACAAAGGACATCTTGTAGTGGTCGGGGTCCAAAGAAGCTTTGCAGACTCTAATCCTGATGGGGGATTTCAAACATCCAGATGTCTTCTGAGAAAGCAACACGGTGAGCTGCAAGCAGTCCAGGAGACTCTCAGAGCCCACTGACGATAACTGCCTGCCCAGGTATTAGACAAACTGAGCAGAGGAGAAGCGTTACTGGACCAGAGAGCTCAAGGATTCAGAAGAGATCAGTAAAGAGGTGAAGATTAGAGGCAGGTTGGGCTGCAGCTACCATGTCCTGGTCACATTTGTGAACTCAAGGAATACGTGCCTGGCAAAGGGCAGTCAGGACCCTGGACTTCAGGAGAGCAAACTTCAGGCTGCTTAGGGAGTTGCTGGATGAGATCCTCTGGGAAGCTGTTCTTAGGGACAAAAAAACGGAGCAGAGCTGGCAGCTCTTTAAGGATGCCTTTCTGAGAGCACAAGAGCTCTCCAACCTCCAGAATAAGAAATCAAGTAGAGGAGGCAGGAAACTGGCATGGCTGGGCAAGTACCTGCTGGTCAGACTGAGGGAAAGAAGCAAATGTAGGCAGTGGAAGCTGGGCTGGGTGGCCTGGGAAGAATACTGAGATGCTGTCTAGATGTGCATGGACGGGAGCAAGAAAACCAAGGCTGCAAAAACAAAACAAACTCTGGGTACCCATCCCTGGAGGTGTCCAAGGCTGGAGGGCCCTGGGCAGCCTGACCTAGTGGGGGGCAGCCAGTCCACGGCAGGGGTTGGAACTGTATGGGCTTTAAGGTCCCTTCCAGCCCAAGCCATTCTTTTATTCTATGATTTCCACCTCTGGGGGAAAAAAAAGAAAAAAAAAAGCAGCCTCTATTAGACCATGTCCAACCCTCCCATCAGTACTCCATTTAAGGAGAGTCAAAGAGGGGTCACTTCAGGACAAAAACATTTTCAAATAACTCTGTAAGCTGCTAAACTCTGTAAATAACTGCTAAAGCAGTTCCCTACAATTGGTCACACAGCTCGATGTCCAGATGGGTCTTGAGTATCTCCACAGAAGGAGAACCCACCACCCCTCTGGGCAGCCTGCGCCAGTGTTCTGTCATTCTGACAGTAAATAAGTTCTTCTCTGCATTAGTATGGAACTTCCCATATTCCAGTTTCTGGCCATTGCCCCTTGTTCTATTGTTACTTGCTGTTGAAAAGAGTCCACCCATATTTGCCTTGGACCCCCTCTCAGCCTTCTCTTCTCCAGCCTGAACAGCCCCAGCTCTCTTGGTCTTTCCTCATACAGGAGATGCTCCAGGCCCTTTATCACTTTTGTGGCCCTCTGCTGGACTCTCCAGCAGTTCCCTGTCTTTTGTGCACTGAGGAGCCCAGAACTGGATGCAGCACTCCAGCTGTGGCTTCACCAGGGCACAGCAGAGAGGAGGATCAGCTCCCTCGCCCTGCTGGCCACCCTCTTTGCAGTGCACCCCAGGATACCACTGCCCTTCCTGGCCACCTGGGTGCACTGCTGGCTCATGGCCAACCTGCAGCCCACCAGGACCCCCAGGTCCTTCTCTGTGCAAAGCTCCCCTGCAGCAGCTCAGCCCCTGACTGCACTGATGCATGCAGTCATTATTCTCCAGGTGCAGAATTCTTCACTTGCTCATGTTGAACTTCATCAGGTTCAAATTCAGTGAAGTTCCAGAAGAAACAGCGTAGCATATCTTAATTCAAAATATCGTTGTCCCGATGACAAAATATGTGTTTTCACAGTGTCTTTGATTACAAAAAGTCAGTACAGACTTACTGTAGAAGTCTGTACTGAGAATTGTCTGAGATTTGTCTGTCTTGTTAATAATCAAATGTTAGATTTTTAATGAGAGATTCAAGGATGCTCACATGCCAAAGCAACATAAATGTTTTTATAACATTATGGAAGTCCCAAGGTGGGTGATTTCTGAGTCGTCTGGCCAACTCCTCTTAGCAAAATTGAACAGTGCCACCAGGAACGTTCTTTTGATAGATATATCACCAGGGTGCTCTTTTGATAGAAAAGGTCTTAGGTAAATGTTCTAATTTTATAGAAAAACATTTTAGCTTAACAAATCTGAATGAACATTCATAGCTGCCTGTAAAAACAATTTTTAGAGCAACTAATACATTTCCAGGTAATTCCAAGACTACGCTGTAAGTTCAGTGCACAAATATTTAGCAGTCGTAACAGACCAGAATTAAAACACTAAAACATTACTTTCCGTGGTGATAGCAGAGCATCAACCATCATTTATACAGACTCAGTCTTTACTTATGTAAGAGATTTAAAAAACTACAGCGCAACAAAAGTCATTGATTTCACAAGATGTGACTGCTAAGAAAAATGGCTTTCATCACACTTCATAATAAATTTATCTAAAAAGTCATTTGTTTAAAGTGTTGCCTCAGAGGGATCCCTGGAGACATGCCTTTTTGATGGCACTCTTTTCATTATTCAAACATAATGAAGTGATTCTGCATAGTTGTGCTGGACTATAAATCACTGCTGTGAAAAAGGCACTTTCAGCATGTTAATAGACTGGAGATCAGATTCTGAAGAGTGTTTTATATCTACACGTGCACTTTATCTCTTGCACATACACACTAGATAGCAGTTCGTACACCTTTCCCAAACTCCATCATTATTAAGATAGGGAACTGACAGGGGAGAGATTTTAAGGAGACTTCAAAGAGCATTTTGCACTTCACGTCCAGTGCTACTGTAAATATACTGCCTGCATAAAAGCTGACAGCAGTCTCACGCAGCAGTAGATATGGGGGGAAGCCAGCAAAAACAGAAAGGAGAGCTCTCCTGGTTCTTAGAAAGCTGATCTCCAAGCCTGCACAAGTTTGGTGTCAGAGAAGTGCAGCCCTGCCAGCTTAGAGTGTCCACAAGAGAGAAGCTGCTCGGCACACCAGCAGTAGCATTTGTTGCAACCTCTTTCAGGTTAACAAGGAATTAAGCATGCATTAACATGGAGAGCTAAACAGCATCTTCAGAAGAAATTGCCACTGGGTCATCTGAGAGAAAAACTCACTTTTAGAGCTGAGCAAATGGAGTCTAAAAGACATGTCTTCCTCCCAGAGCTGCTGGGATTTTTGTTTTGATTTCATTTATACTTGGCCTTTAAGCTGAGTGAGTGTCAATACTTCCCTACAGCTGCAGACTGCAACCCAGCAGGGATGTTCCACTCCATGGCTTATCCAGGTGTGACTCAATCTGGATTTACAGGATAATTCTTTGACAGCCTCACAGCAGCCCAGACATACAGTTTTACTTTGAGGCCTACGACTCTGTGTGCAAGAGAGTTTCTGGGGAGGTCCTGTTAAGGTTTAAAGAACAAACAAGCAATGTAAGTGCAGTGGAACTGTCAGTACGCACAGTGCTCTGGATAAGGCCCCCAAACTGTAACTCTGTATGCTTCTGTGTGCAAAAGAAGTAGGTGATGAGAAAGTTTCAAAGGCTGTATTCCAGTCCGTAGTGTCTGTCTTCCACTAACTAATGAGATTTTGCCCTACGTTTTTATTGCCTCTCATCACTTTATCACATAGCCATTCAGACCTTCAAAAGCTGAGCCGGAGAACACAAAGACAACAGAAGGAGGCCTAATCTACAATTAATCTAATGCAAGGTAAAGTATTTGAGAAATTCATAAATCATTTCCACTTTTGCATCCATTTTGCATCCATTCAGGATGCAAATCTGGAACGTGTAGCGAGTGAGCATGGTGGAATGCTATTTAAGCTGGCTGACGGGGAAGTCTTGAAGATGAATGACATTTAGAGTGGAAAATGCAAAAGGTTGGTGCACTCAGCTTCCTCCAGACTTGCTGAAAAGGTGAGAAGGTGACAAAGAGAAGATCTCAAGATCAGGAGATGTGCTTAAATCCTAGCAGCCACTGCAGCACTGCTTACAGCCAGTAGTCCAGATTATGTGCTGAAAAGCTAAACAGAGCAGTGTGAAAGCTGAATCTTGCAGTGGTTTTGTGTTCCCCACTGTACAACCAAGTGTGGAGCCAATAATTTTTGTCAAGCTCAGCCGAATATGTGTCCCACCTGATGCCACTGGCTTCAGTAGAGCTGACTGTTTGATTGAGCCAAACAAATTCAATTAGTTGATATGGAAGCACCCAAATTCTGTTAACTATTTTCAGGGGCTGCATAGATGTCAGCATGGAGAAAAAAAAAACAAACTTATTTCCTGTAATCCCAAGCAGAGGAAGTAGCATGGCAATACTTTCCCACCAGGACCCTGCAGGTTTGCTATACAGTACTCCAAAAAGTAGTTTGTATGTAAATAAGGCTGAACAAAGGAAATACCCAGGTTCACAGAATCACAGAATTGTAGGGGTTGGAAGGGACCTCCAGAGATCATCGAGTCCAACCCCCTGCCAAAGCAGGTTCCCTGCAGGTTCCTATCCTTCAATCACTGAACTTTAATGCGATACCAGTGTCACTGAGAAGACAGGCAATGACAGGGTGGGACTTCTTAGTAGACTCAGAAGACCCTTAACTCTAAGTCACATCAGCTTGCTAAGCATCTCTCAGCTGTTCCTCAAGATTTTGACCCTCACAAGTCTCAGTCTGGTCAGAACCTCCAGATATGGCTACACTGGAAAGGAAAAGGCACATCTGGGAGTAGGAAAAAAAACAGATAAGCAAAAAACCCAGCCCAATTCAAATGCTGCCATATCTCTGTTTTAACCCTCATTCAAGAAATCCTTCCAATTTCTTGCTGTTTCTTAAAAACGCAGCTCAAGTTGAACTATTGTAAGGAGAGGACCTGTACATGGAGAAAAAGACTCCCACAGTTCTATAAATCTTTTTTATCTGTTGTCTGTGGAGTTATGGAATCGGCTCTTGACAGACAAAAACCAGAAGAAAAAAATGGCAGAGATGTTCACCTGGAGTGCATCTAATTCGGGTGACTACAATATGCAGAAAAAGACAAAGTGGTTTTCACTCTCAACAGAGGGCTTTTGTTCACAAACAAAGGGACAGTAACCTCATCCGTGCTTTCAGATCACACACTTCTAAGCTGCACTCCTGGTAACGTGCTTCTCCTCGTACCTGAGCTCCTCCAGATCACATGTTCTCCATTCTGTCATTGAAGTAGGGCTGCAGTGCCCTTGCTGTGCATTCAAACATAGGAGTTACTGCTCATTGAAAGTACGGTACATGAGTTCACAATCAAGCTTCACACAGATAAGAAATGCTGGTACTCCGTTCTGTGACGGAAACAAGGTTGGTTAGTTATAAATTCAGTTAATGCCCTCTATCTATTCATATGCAGTTTCCTCAGTCTGTTCTTACACTTAACATCCCCAGCTGCACGACAATTTACACCTTATGTGTTATTTACAAAATCCGTCTCACCTATAAGGCAATTGTAAGAACAATTAGAAAGGAGAGACAAGCGTGAAGGGCAACGTGGTGTGAACGTGTCTGCTGCTACAGATGATTAAAACAGATTAACTTAGGCAAGTTTCTTATTCCTGCAGTGATCAGTCAGAATCATTCATGCTCTAAAACACTACTAGTCATTAACCATGCCAGCAGTGTGCTAGAACAAGTGGGGACTGCTATCCAATGGGAACCCCCAAGCAGAGCCTTCAGGAACTGTTCTACAGCAGTGAAATGCCACACATTTCCAAAGAGCTTAGTGCAGCTTTAGAAATGAGCCATGACAAACTGGTTCAGTTTTACTCACACAAAAATACATGCTGGAAAAGCTGAGTACAAGTATTTTCTCTGCACAGCTGAGCTCTTATCCACCTTGGGCAGAGGGTGAGGAACCTTACTCAAAATCCACAGCAACAAATGATGTTTCCACACTGATTGCATTACATGACACAGAATGGCCAACAACTCCTTCAGCCAAGTACTGGCAGAAAATCAGAGTACGCATTTTTAGCATTCCATCGTGAATTCGAATAGTCTGATCCAAGTCTTGGTTTACCATTAAAGTTGGAAGGAAAACTATCTATACATATATATATATTAGTCTCCAACTTGCCAAGCATCAGTTTTCAATGGAGAGATGCCACATTTGACATTGGAAACAGCACCAGACAAAATTACAAGGCAGGCTCAAAGGCAACTGTGAGCGAGACGGAAAACAGTGATGCATGTCAGGATCAACATGAAAATTGTTGGTCATTTCAACCTATTTTTCTTTATACAGAGTGTCATAATATCTACTGAAATAGACCAGAGAGCACAAAAGATGAGAAAGACACTTTTAAGTGTGATGCAAGTTAAAAAGATATGAAGTTTATCACAAAAGAGCCAAACTTATATAATAAAACGGGACACAGATCTTTGCTAGCTCCTTTCCTCAGGTATTCCTTCTCTCATATTCATTTCATATCACATCATATCCAGTAGAATCCAGTAGAATATGCAGACGTAAAGGAGACTGGGATCCCGATTCCACATTTCAATTCCAACACCTGTTTGAAGACCACTGAAAACCTGCAGCAAGATGCAGCATTAACGGATGAATCGCCTACTGGAATCTTACCTTCTCCTTTCACCAGGTCAGAAATTCTCCCTCATCCAGTGCTTCTGATAAGGATGGAAATTATGGCAACAACCAAGGAAAGTTTCATCCTACTCCACCATTGCTGGACTGTAGAACTGTGATTTATCCCCAATTTCCAGTGGGACTGAAGCTACAACTTCAGTGTGGTACACGAGTTGAATTTTAAAAGTAATTTGCACAGCATGACTTTTGACACACACAAACTTCTATCAGGGCTGTTAAATTAGCAAAGCTAACAGAAGTAACCTGTGCAATGCCATGAACAGATACTGAAAGAAAGAGCCAAGGGGGAGAAGAAGAAAATGTATGTAAGGGCTCCCAATGTATCTTCCCTCTATCTGTTCTATGGTCATTCTGTTTAGTTATATCCTTTGCCACTCTGCCAGAAGACAGGCTGATCAACCCCAAAACTGTCTCTCAGGTTCAGTACACTTCTCCCATTTGCAGGCTTGGAAGTGTGGGAGGAATCCTTTTCAGGATCCTTTATAGCGACATAAAATGGACGTCTCTGTAGGATATAAAGGGTTTGATTGCAAGAATGAACTCTGACTGCCTAAACATCACAGCTTTATGCAGATCCCTGAGCTGTGGTCTTTTAACAAATGAAGCAGCTTTCACGTTCTGCTTTGTACCAGACTTACAACCCTTCAGACTCCTCTGTTCTCATTGAAGTTCTTTGCCATCAGTGGAGTGAGCAAAGTTGCTGAAGTACTGAAAAGCACCCTGATATTTACAGAAAGTGTTGGGTGCTAATGCTCTCATCTTTCACCTTCAATTCTTCAGCTGACATGCTCTGGGAGGCAGTTACCCCATAAAGGTGTATGTAAATTAACATAAATCTGAAATTAAAAGGATGAGAGAACTTGCACGAGTACAAATAATCATATTATCTATATTATACATGTGTAATAATTGTAGTGCAGATAATGCTGAACTGTGACACGCTGGTTCTCCCTGTAAGAAGACTCAACTGCAGGATCAGTGATAAAAGAAAGTGCTTTCAGCCCCAAAGGAAACAATTATAGAGGCACTCTGTGGAGATAGAGCAGGCTTGACAGAGAAGATGGTACTTTTGACATTAGAAAATGCATTCCAGTACACCCTAAGTTTCTTCTAGCAGCTTTGACTCATTCTGACACTTTTTCTGCCCAGCCTCAGACTGTCCTCTCATGTTTGCCTGCACTCCAGCCCACATCTCACTGCACCAGTGCTACGCGGCAGGAGATTCAAGCTCTAAGGCATGCCTCAGGGTGTGCAGAGCATTTTGTCATCTTCTTGGTTAAAGTGGTTGGTGACACCTAAACAAGCATCTTGTGGATTTTGTGTTCATTAGACAGGATAGTCTAACAGTGAATAGTAAAAATACGACCAAGGCAGAAATAAACCCGGCTTGTTTTGTATCTGTGCCATAGCCGTGAACAATCCTGCATGTTCACTGCTGGGTTCACAGCATCCTTCTTCTAGCAGCGTTGTACATTTTCGGAAACTCTGCAGGCCCCACAGCTCTGCAGCTCACTCTTTACAATCACCAAAGCGGTGAATGGGATTGTGAGATTGTAGGTGAAAGACTGAAAAACAACCTCTCATATTTTGCAGGCTATTTGCAAAAGAGATGAGCAGCTAAATACTGAAAAATGCAAAAGTACGGCCAAATAACTAGCTGTTGCTAGATATCTTGTGGCTTCTGTCCACAAACATCACAAAAATGACATAGGAATGACTGATGTCAGACATTGGTGAATGTTACTGATAGATGCAGTACAATTAAACAACGTTGCTGTGCCAGAGTTTTTCCAAATTCCAAAATTCAAAGGGCCCTCGTCACTACATTCTCTCAGTTCTCCATCCCAAGATCTGTGGTACTCAGATGAAAGAGCAGATCTCAGTATTCTTATACATGTTTAAAGAGGACTGCCAAGGAAATTTAAAAAACAGGGTACTGCTTTTCCCCCTGGAGGAAAACCTACTCTGATCAGACAGAAGGTCACACAGCTGCCAGCTGGACAACACAAGGCCAAGCCGGCCACATCTCCTGCTGATAGCGAAATATTTCCCACGTGTGAGGTCATTGACTTGGAAGCAAAAAGACACACAAGTCACTCCCATTAAAATGAACAAGCTGTTTCTTACCTGGATAAAATATCCCTCTGTGAGGTTGCAGCTGGAATGCAACCTAAGTTTATGAACAGAAGAACAGCCCCTTGAGACACCAGCTCACTGAATTGATTGCTGAGTAGTGTCAAAAATATTACAAGATACAGTCCAGACACTAAACCTCCATTGCTGAGAGGGCTTACTTAATTATTTTCTTGAATGAAGCATTTCTTGACATGGTGAGCAAGGGAATTCACTGTCAGGAAAGCCACATAATTAATTGTGCTGTGAGGAACAAGTCCTTTCATTATGTGTTCTTCACTGTGCACTTGAGATGCAGAATTGCAGCCTGTTTGCTGCATTTCTCTCTCAGTTTCTCAGCTGCCCTCAGGCTGCTCTCCTCTCTTCTGTTCTTTGGAAGGTGAAAGCAACAGAGAAGATCACCCGCATATGAGTTTGCTTCTGCCCCAATCTTAGTTGATGAAAATCCCTATGGCCTTTTAGGCCAGTGGTTATTTGTAACAGCAGGCTGCCAGAGGAGTTTGCACCATGGTCCAGAGCAAAGGTCAGAGGAGAACTGCAGCTGAGGCACAAACGTGTCATCAGGACGAACTCTGCCTTGGTGCACATCCTGCAAGGCAAGCTTTCCCCCTCTGCAGTTCCACCCAGCAAAACTAACAGGCTGCAGAGTGAATCAGCTGAGCAGGGGCCAGGGCACAGGATGCAATGTAAGGGCTCTGCAACAGCCATGTCACAGCTGTTGAGTTTCATCGCACACAGCTGAGAGCTGTAAGAATCAGTCAGACTTGATCACAAGAAGCACAACAGATCACAACAAATAACTAAGAGCTTCTCTCAGTTCCTCATGCACCGTTACTGTGGTAGCAGACATTTCCCAGCATGTTTTTATCCATCCCCAAATTACTCAGATAATAAGGAAGTCTGAGTGATAGAAGCTCTTAACAAAAACTTCTGAGTCTGCCAGACCTGCAGGGATGTTTTAGAACACGGAAATTAACTTTTGTCTTTAATGCTGTATTCACCTGCAATTCACAGTGGGCAGATCGGGACACCAAACAAAGCTGTGCACAAGCACGTGAGGCAGCTGCCCTTCCCCTCAGCCACGGTCACAGCAGGTATCGTGCAGAGGGCAAGCACACATTTTGCACAGACTGCAGACTGATGAGAAAAGTGGATTCCTGACAAAAGAAGAGGTCACATCAGTGGGTGATGCCCAGAGGCTACTTCTGGCAATAACAAGCCTCGGCCAAATCCACCCCTCCTGCAGCTCCGCTGACCTCAAAGCACAGGGAAAAAGTGGTACTTTGTTTTCAGCTTTGTCCTAACTAGTGCTTTGTACCAGCAGAGGGAGGTACACATGCAGGCATAAGAACAAATCACATGAGCCCAGCTTCTCAGCCTGTCTGTATTTCTGTTCTGGTCAGTGCAGTACTATTTAGTACTTTAGTACTAGTTTAGCTGTCCTGCCAAATGCTTCCAATCTGTCTCACAGTGTAACACGACCAGCAAGCATAGTTCTCATTTTTTTGCTAATGCACTACGTTCACTGCCTAAGCACAAAACCAAGAGAGAGAAAGCAGAAGAAAAGCATCCCTTAGAAAATGTAACACTGAAGTCAGGCTGATGGAGCAACAGCGTGAATGAATCACCAAAAGGTAAAGTTCTGCTTGCACTGCCAGCACTCGAGGAAAGCAGTGCAGCCCCATGAGCCCTACGCCAGCTCTGCATCCAGCCGTGCCGTGGCAGCAGCTTGCCCTTCACCCTGCACAGCTCTTGCCAGCAGCAGGCTGGCTGTGCCTCCCCAGGGCCATGAGGCCAAACAGATAAGAGCCATAAGCAAAGAGAAGCCCGCACCAGGTCACAGCTGGGAGGCAGAAGGCAGGGCCACCTTACCAGAAAGGAGACGGTCAAATTCTAACCTTCAACATTTGTTATCAGAGATGGTATTTCTGAACAAATAGAAGAATTTTTTTTTCCATCCACTGGCCCTTTGTGGGATGTGAACAAGTCCACAAGTTGCCATTTGTCACACTGCTTTCAGACTGAGAAATTATACTAATGCATACATGAAAAACTATGAATCACTGTAAGAGTTAACAGAGGAATGCTCTATTTGGCCCAGAAACCTTTCCAGAATGTGTATTTTAAACAGTAGTCAGGGAAAACCATAAAACCACAGCCTCGTGGTGAAGAGCCTTACACTGAAGCAGGAGACATTTTCAAAGTTTTCCCTAGAGAAAATGCCCAATCTGAACGAATTCTGAATGACAAAGGCGTGCATTAATCACAATCACAAGCTTATGGCTTCCTTCTCTACTTCAGCCATAAAAACAGCTCTAACTGTAAGCAAAGGCATTTTAGGGGGCCCAAATAGTATAATTATAATATTATAATTGCCCTTTCATCTTTCACAGAATCATTATGGTTGGAAAGACCACTGAGACCATCCAGTCCAACCACCAGCCCACCCCCCCCTGCCCACATCCCTCAGTGCCACAACCCCACGGTTCTCAAACATCCCCAAGGACGGTGACTCCACCACCTCTCTGGGCAGCCTGTTCCAAAAAGCTGCAAAGTTTGCTCCAAAATCATATCTGACCCTGCTACAATGAAGCTACTCATTATTTTTAACTGTTTAACTTTGGATCAGCGTATCATCTGGATCACTCCTCACCTTTACCTTTGATGGAGCTGTCTGGAACAGAAGGGTTGAGAAAGCCACAAGTTTTATTTCCATGCTCAAGTGCCTTATAAAGGATTAAAGTCAATGAGAAGAAACCAGCTTTATCCCCCCAGGAGTAATGTCAGTTGATCAGTATAAACACAGATGTTTTGAACTCCACACCTCATGAAAAGCATATCAAGGCTTCAGACATCTGCGTAAACAGGGGCATGCCTTCCCTTCAAAATACATTCTTCCTATAACGTCCTCTCGTACGCAAATATCTAACAAAGAACTTAGAAAAGCTGAAGTAATGGGTGGTCTGCCTGGGTGACAACGCTGATACACCTCCAGTCAATGATAATATGTCATTTGTTACTGATAAAGAGCACTCAGTATTCCCAAAATGTCGTCGTTTACATGGCCAGGCAATCAACTGATCAGTCCCATGCAGGCTAAAAGATTAACAGCTGCATACTCTGAACCAGGCTCCTGAATGCCTTGGAGGAAATAAGACTCATTGCCATTCTCAGTTCTCAAGCATCTCCCAAAAGAAGCATTTTTGAATGTCTTTACAAAATTCTTTGAAAGTTGTCTTATTCATTAAGGACATCATTGTAATAGTTCAAATTGCTGTGATAACATTGTAGCTTTGAACAAATGTTTGCACATGAATAAATCAGGCTTGTAAAGAATTTACAAGCTCAATTTGTTCACAGTCATCCTCAGTTTGAGTACGAGCAGTGCTGCAGTGCCCTGTGTGAGCAATCCGAAGCATCACAGCAACGCAGCATCAGAGTGGCTCAGGGTACGCAGTTACAACGCACGGTGATTCCGGATGCCTCCCACTCCCTGACTACCCACTTTCTCCTTTCTCTTCATCTTTCCTACTTCATTTTCAGGCAGTTGCCTTGTTTGGTGGGGTGGGTGGTTTTCTACTCTCTTGCCAATATAAGGCAATTTCTGGATGTGAAACTGCACAGCCTGTGCCAGATTCATCCAGAAAAGAGCGAGTTCATTCTCAAGACAGAACTGACAACTCTGGGACTTCCCAGCACGTAACAAAACCATTCCTAAATAAAGGCTGATATTTGATGACATTTTATAGCATCTTCCTCAGGCAGCCTGACATGTCCCACAGACAGTCCCTCATTCCCCTGTACAGCAGGGTTCTGTGTTTACAGGTAAGGATCATAATTTAATAGAAGAAAAGTCAACTGAGATTTGATGTTACACCCTGACTTACCAGGGTTAAAGATGGAAACAGATCTACTTAATGAAAATGCTGCTTTAAGGTAAATGGCTAAATCCATCAATGAGCAGGCAACATCCTTTCCTTTTGTCTTGTTTTTTACCCCAGTTCCTCAAAGGCTGACACTAGAGATGCTCAGCACTGTGCTACTCAAGCTTCCAAACACGGCACCACGAGCTCCCAGCCTGTGACAAACAGGGCACAGCACTCACAGCAATCTCAGGTTCAGGAGCCGCACTGAACACCAGCCTCATCAGCTTTTTCTAATCTTTCCATATGCGTTTCTGGATGCTGAATCTCCAACAGAATTACAAACGACACCGTCAAAGACAAACAAAGCAGTAGTGACAGTACTGAGGATTTAAAAGCCATAGCTAGTTTCACTGCAGGCTTGTATTTGCCCTCGGATTTGAGGGTAGCAGACAGTATCTGTGTCATTTATCCATGTCCTTCAACCACAGGCTGTGCTCTGCAAAGAGATGGGATCTCACAGCCCCCGAGGCCAGAGGAGCATCAGCCTGAGCAAACCAAGCCAGAACGCTGCACTGAATGTAGGAGTCGGTTCAGAAACAGAGTGCTGGTTTTGCTGAATTGAGTTCTAACACTACTTCTCAAGAAAATAATGCTTCATTACGGGGCCTGTATGCTCAGCATCTTTGGTCACCCCACAAATATTCTCATTAGATACGTTAATAGCTCCCAGCACTTTGGCACAGAGAAGGCTTTTACCAAAATGCTAAGTAGCAGTGTGTGCATTTAGGTTTGTTCTTGACATTCCTCTAGGAACAAAACACAGTTTGACAAGACCAGAAGGGAACGCTGAGCACAGCACTTTCCAAGAGAAGCGTGGACGTGGCAGCTCACCTGCACTGATGCACAAGTGAAGGCATCCCTCCAAGAGCCCCCCAGCACCCTGCTTATTATCTAATAAAATGTGTTAGCACAATCACTCTGACTTCCAATATGCTTTGCCTTCTACATCATTGGGTCATTATTCTTTATAAGCAAGCTGTCTCCATTTAATTCAGTAAGTCTGCATCGATAGCAGTGACTAGGAGTAGACTAAAGAAAAAGGAATACAGTTATAGGCCAGTAGGTAATTAACAGAAGGAAAAAGAAACCAGCAATCCACTAATGCAATGAGGGCAAGTGAGCAGGTGTGAAGAGAACGCTAGCAGCAGAGGGGTTCTTACAGTTCTTACAGCTGCAAGGGAGGGCAGAGAAGCACAGGCAGGACACTGCCCAATGCCAGTCATACTAACCTGTAAACCTTCTGTTGGTAGCACCATTAATCTTTGGTGGTCACTTCCAGCATTTGAGTCAACACAAGCAAACTTGGAGGGAGATGTGGACTAATTCCTCTCTAAGTTAGGGCTGTCAAAATGAAATGCTTATCTACACACGTGTCTTGTGCTGCTTTATCTTCCACAGAACAGCAAATCTGCACGGCCTGCAGCTCCCCAGAAAATTTGCTTGCATGGATTAAAAAGCTTTCAGTTCTTCCCTACGGGGTAATACAGTTGTCAAGAAAGTCATAAGACCCACATAGAGAACTATGCCCCTTTCTGTGAATTATCCACATCAGCACACAGTGATGGCCAGATAAACTGTAACTGTCTTTGCCACGCCAATGACTTCTCATCTTCAGCCCAAGGCAAAACCCCAGACTGTGAATTTACACAATTTCAATGCTGATCCTCAGTGAAAACTATGCCTCCTGTGCCTGGGAACCATCAGAAAAAGGCTCTGATGAAATTAACCCCAACTGGAAAAGTGAAATATTTTCTGGAATTTCCACCAGCTGTAGCAGTCAATAAAACACAAATCATGGAAGCATCCTCCAGCTGCAGGTTTCATGACAGAAAAGCCTCTCATTCAGGTTTTGAGGCAAAAAAGAGCCCAAGCTGTTAGTAAACCTCACAGCTCAGAATCAGAGCTTTGTAACCACATCTCTGCCCAGCAGTACGTGGTGCCTTCCAGCTTTTGATTCCGAGGGCCTGAGTTAAAAGACATTGGTACCATCATGAGATGCACTATCACAGTGTTACCATGCTTCTCAGGAGCAGACTGCAGCTTATAATAAACCTAGCTGCTGATCCCAGTTTCCATCTAAAATGGGTTAACTGCTTCTGTCATAAGGCAATAAATTCTCTTAAGTAAAAAAAAGTGTCAGACCTGCTATGCACGAGAAAAAAAAAAAAGAATCCATTCCATTTAAAAGTGCATATGGTTAAAATTTCTTCTGCATGACCATTCTTCAAACAGCAGATCTGAAATCAGCTAAGCAAAAGTGCAACCTTGCAAACCAAAGCATCTTTGTCTCATAAGATACCGTTGCATTCATTTCACTAAATCAATTTAGAAACCACTTTAGCTACAGGTTTAGCACAGTTCTCTCATGTGTATAAGACCACATACATCATCCTGCATCTTCCTTAAATAGTGGCCAAGGCCCTTTTAACATTTAAGAACATGAAACATCTGTTGCCTTACACATGCAACTGAGTGGGGAACTAAGAAACGTTTGCTCACAGTGACAGCTGAACACACGTGGGTTACTGTGACACACATTATTAGGTTAGCTTCATACTTCACCACTCTGACAGACAAACTCAATTTTGCTGCATAAACAGAAGGGCTACTCAGAACTGTGGGAACGATCTTGTGAGAAGCTGGAGAACATCAGTTTGGACAAGCTATTTCTTCTTGTAATGCATGGCACAGCAAGATAAAAGATAGGCTAAAAGGTGAGCAACGCTTTTCCAGTTTAGGAATTCTTTCCATGCCACATTCTTCATTATATCTGCTGCGTACTTGAGGCCATTCAGGACGGTCCTGTGGCCTCTGTAGCGTGTAATTACTAAGATAAAATACAAGAACATCTGTTTGATGTTGCTGGTTCTACAGGCTGCCTACAGGACTATGCTCCATGCTACGCTCTCCCAGGCCTTGTCCAAAAGTTTTTAATTATCCAAATGAGCTAGAGGGATGCATTAGAATAAGGACTTTTACTCTACCTACATAAAAGCTTTTCGATGTTACAACAAGAGCACCCAAAGAAAAGGATAAAATTCACTCCCTGTTCCAAAAGCAGCAAGTGGGTACACTCAGTACTGCTGCAGCTTTCTAAAGTCCCTCTTACCTTCAGTGATACAGGAGCCACAAAAACAACAAAAAGAAACTCTATTACCCAACTGCAGCACCCACTGGACAGCTGGTAATCTGAATCTTCAGGACCTGCTCAGCAACCTCCTCTGCAATTTTTCCAGGATCTAGGTCCACAGCTGCACCTCCAAGTAACAAATAGCAACGTAAAAAGGGATTCAATTAAAGACATGTATCCTGCCACTCAGCAGCTTTCACAGAGTAAATAAAAGCAGAAGGATGTCAATAAATCATGACATTTTACATCGAGGTTAACTATTAGATCTGTTGCTGCTATAAGTAAGAAACCATCCATCACAGCACGTCATATCAGCTCCCCAGCTGTCATGCAGGATGCGGTGGATCACTGCTACAGCCGCTGCTGCCAACATCACTAAAACACCAGGGATCCTTCAGCAGAGCTGATGAAAAGTAGTGTTTTCTGCCCGCAGTTCACCATCCACTCGTTTTGAAGCACTACCTAGAGCTAAAGGCCTCTCGGAACTCTTCCTGTTGGTTTCCTCTTCAAGAGTAGCACTCACACAAACCTGGGAGTGGAGAAACTAACGGCAGCAGGTGTCCTGAGCAGGTCCTATTGAGTGCACTTATTTTCCCTTCTTTTTCTGCTTGGCTGCTAATGGTATTTTATCCGATGTAGCTCAGGTGGCACTGAGCTACAGGGAACTCACGGCTGCCCCTTAGCCAATGAGCCCCTGGACGCAAAACACTTCCTAAACTCTTTGGCAGGTATCAAACCTAGAGGACCTCAGCACCACAGATGTCTGCGATGAGGTAATCAGACACAGGGTTTATGATCACTCATAAGCCAGCCTGTATAATTTCAAATAATTGCAGAGCTGAAGTAGAGGTGACGGATGTGGATTGAGCTATGACTAGGATAAATTTCAGCCCAGAAACCCAAGCTTTTTGCACTTATTTAGATACAGATGTACAGAAGAGATTACTGGAGCTCAGTGTGGCCCTCTGATTCTCAGGTGGCACTTCTTCCAGGAATGAGAGCAGCACAAGGGCTGTCCAAGCACACTTCAGAACTACCACGGACCTGCTTCCAGTGTAGGACCACAGAATTCCCATAGATTTGTAAAGGATCATAGAATAGGATAGAGATGTTCTATTCTATATGTAGGATATTCTCTACATAGGAAAGGATGGGCATTTAAAAAAAAAACAATAGATCATTAAAAGAAAATAGATCATAAAAGGAAAGAAAATCTATTTAAAAACATCTGAATTCTTCACCTATCTCAGCTTAAGGATAAATGATGGGTTATAATCTACTTCTACAGATGGGAAATAAGCCTTGACATCAAGCTTTCACTGAGGGAGCCTGCAGGGGCCCATCTCAGCACAGAAGGGCAGCTGGTGCCCGCGCTGCTGCTCCTGATCTCTGCTCTCCCTTGTCTTTCCTCCTCTCAACACCAACACGCTATAAAACGAGCACACCACTCCTGCAGTGACAGTGTTTTCAAACACGCTTTCAGCATCTTCCTTTGCGGTGCTTTGTCCTCTGCCACCTGCTCAGCTGCTGCTTATCCCCAGCAGTATGCAGGTCACACACCGAGCGTGCCAGGCGAACCTGGGTCAGAGCAGCAGTTGGAAAAACCTGCTGCCAAAGATAAGGCGAAAAGAAAGCATTTGCTCGACCCTGCAGTTCAGTCTGTGATCTGGAAGAGATGCATCAAAACGCTTTTCTAAATTCCAGTGGCTTTGAGAAGTCTCTCTCTAGGAGGCAAATCCCACCCTCACCGCTGAGGAACAGAACTGTAAAGTCTGTGCCTGCTTTTTCCTGGAAAGCAGGGATCTTAGCATGTGCGTTAATTCCAGGTGCCAGAGGCTGCTGTGCATTGTATTGCAGCTATGCTTCCTGAGGGCACCTCGCTAACACAAAGAGCCGTTTTGCTGCTGCTGGATCTGTTACCAACACGTGCTTCCCAGCTGAGGACTCTGGCTTTGACTGAAGGAAGCTGTGTGCCCAGCTCCTTTTGGGGGAAAGGTTGTCTTCTCTTAGAAAACCAACAGCAGGATCAAATGTGGGGTAACGCTACTTGAAAAAGGGCTTGTCAGAGCCTTGGCTGGCACGGCAAGACTACAGAGGGCTTTTTCCCTGTGAAGAATTTTGCTCTACACAGAGTGTCACAACCTAACCTTCCTTAGCTGGACAAACATGGGACTGAAAACCGCAGAGCACTCAGAAAGCCCAAGTATGACGAGCAAACTCCACTTCCAGGATTCCCTATCACAGGTTTGTGCAAGCAGCAATCAGATCCCTACAGCACACTGCTGAACACGTGAACATGAAGCCCATTCCAGAGATATGGAAACAAACCCCAGGCAGACACTGCGCCTGGACAGAAGGAAGGACAGAGCCTGGGAGCACTGTGTGAGCGGACATCCTGGGCCAGGCTGCAGGACAGCAGCACAGAGACTGCCCATCCCTTACAGATGAGCTGCTGCTGAATCCAAAGCAGCACAAACCTGAGGACATAATGATAGGATTTGCACTACCATTTTGATAGCACAATGAAACTAATTAAAGCTGATCATTAACAATCTTTGCGAGTACGCAAAACAACTTCTTAAGCAGAGACAATAACCTTTTTAAGGGCCTACACAATCTATCATCCAACATTCCATGCTTTCCTTTGTTAAGCTGCTCTTTCTGCAATTAGTGTCAGCATCGTCAGAAGTCAAAATGAAAACGCTCCTCTGCAGGAAGTGCCTCAGAGTAGACCCATAAATACTTTTGTAGTGCTTGAAAAGGAAAAACATGGAGAATGAAACAGAGGAAAGAGAGTCTCGAATAGAACCTCATTTGTAAACCCCACTGGTCAGTGCATGTTTGCTGGCCTCATTTCAAAGCTCTTTATACATCAAAGGTAAGGTGGGGGTAGGAAGTTCACACCCCCAGCCTTCAATTCACCCAGGCAGAATGGGATTTCCCCATTTTCCTCTGCCACATCCACACTCCAAATCTATTCTTTCTCCAATATTTTTGGCTATTAGGAAGTAAATTTAGCTGCTGTTCTAATTTGTTTCAACTTCTAAGCACTAATGCCCAAGCAAACATATGTTGAACAGGATGGTTAAGAATAGTTAATGAGAGCTTAGTTACTGATTAGTAAATGAAAAGTGCAAATGTGGCAGTTGCCATAGATCCTTGCAGCTCCTTGCTGGCACTGAGCCCAGCAGGGCTTAAAAACAGGGCACGGATTGACAGAAGAAAGGGAGAAAGGATTTGGATATTAGATATAAAACTTGCTGTAAAAATGCAGTTCTGCATGTGGATCTTAATGCAAATTGCATGAGCAAGACAAAATAATTCTGAATGCATTTATGTATGCTTTGTGCTGATAGGATTAATGCAAATATTACAGTGACACTATAAATTCACAACGAAGTGAATGCCTACAGGCAGCTCCACTTGGTAGCTGTGAACAGAACTGCATTCTGTTCTAAATTTGTCAGCAAAGGAAACCATGGGGAATAATCTCTTCACTTGTACCTACCACTGACATTTCCACGTGGAAATAGGAACGCCCTTTATTTCAGCGACAGCCACAGTGCTTATCATGCTCTCATCAAGGAAAACAGAAAGAACACAAAAGAGAGCTAATGGCCATTATTAAGCCCTAATGTTAACAGAAACTAACTGTAATACGTCTTCCCCGTGCGCCATGATTACAATATCCACCCCTGTCAACTCTTGCCTCATTTTCCTTCCCACCCCTCATCTAGGAAGGAAAAGAAGCCCCAAGAACAGCACAACTGAAGGGCTGCTACTGTTTTCAGTCCAGTAGTGGGCGGAAAGAACTAACTTCATAAAAGATTTTTGAGTTTGAAGACTGTTTTCTGGGTGAGCTGACCCATACAGCACTTAGTGAAGAGTTTTTCCTTCTGTGCAATCTGCACCTCCCCAGAGCTGAATGTGGCTGCTTGTATCACAACTGAGGTGAGATTTTCCTTATATTTGCAAAAATTTTTAAAAGAAGAAAAACAAAACTGCTGTTGGATATCAGGAAACACTTCTTTACAGAAGGGTTGTTAAGCACTGGAATGGGCTCCCCAGGCAGGAGGTTGAGTGACCGTCCCCAGATGTGTTTAAAAACCATTTGGATGTGGTGCTCAGGAACGTGATTTAGTGGAGGGATATTAGTTGGGGTAGGATGGTTGGTTGTGGATGGACTCAGTGATCTTGAAGGTCTTTTCCAACCTGAGCAATTGTATGATTCCATGTTAGCAAGGGCTGTCCTCTACAAAGTCATGGCCCAACTTCAGATTAGCATCTCCAAATAAAGCCTTGGGAAGATACTTCAAAGAAGAAAAAGAACAGTGTGATCCCTCCTTTTATCATTCCCACAAACTCCAACTATTTCAGCTGAAATCCCTCCCTCACCCTACCACCCAAATCCACCTAAAAAAATGTGCACTTGGTGTATCAAGAAACAAGCACTCCTCACTAGCTGGAGTTGTGCGGCTCAGCAGCACCACACGCTGCAGGATCTCATGCAGAAATCCTCCAGGTTGAATAATGAATCTTTCTTTTACTTCCTTGACTGTGATTGAGAACAGCTATAAAACAGCTCAGATTTTTATGTGTTTATAAGTATATAGGATAACATTTATACATCCTAATTCAAATCCTATAGTCCCTTCTAGTTTCAACCATCATATTTCTTCCCATGAACGGTTACACACCTGTTATTAAAGCTGATGACACACCAAACAAAGCAAAGCTACACCAAAGTGTAGCTATAAAACTTTTATGAGAAGCCATGATACAATACAGGATCTGTGTGGCTCATTTATAACCTGAGGAATTAGGCTGATGATAGATGTCTGTTTTACCCAACATTATTTGTGTATAAAGCACTTGCACTGAGTTTTTAAAATTACACCGGTGTATAATCAGAACAACCTGTAGAGAAGGAGTGAATGAAATGCTGCACAAATGACAAAGGCAAGGACGGAGAGGTCAGGTGAGTTACAGCCACACAACGTCTGAGTCAAAAGATCCCTTTTCTACAGGCAATAGCACTGAACACATCCACCAGCCCATGTTCACTACTGACCATCATTGACTTTGTACAAAGTTAAAAGAACTTCAGAGGATGCTTTTACATGGATGATTTTGCCTGAGTAAGAGAGATGGATTTCATTGTCATTTGTCACTGGCTCCCAGGGGTCAGGGACAGCAGTTTTGCTTGCTTGCT